>NW_028145698.1:855000-1157500 GCF_977016875.1 Pavona decussata
GGGTAATTTGAGTTTGTTGTCATGTTTCTCGTTCCTGCTTCGAGAGGTTTTCCTCTTGGTACTCCACCACGAAAACCAAAACTTCCAAATTCCAATTCAACTACCTTTGAATGGTTACAGGGTCTACATCTAGCTCTTTGGTGGTCTGTGGGTAAACTAATTACACTGTATGCTGTAAATTAACGTTGATTTTTTAATTTGAATTTTCTCCAAACTTATTTAACAAATGGTTTGATAAGCCAATTGAAAATAATTATCAAACACTCCAAACTTGGCTATATTTTTATCTGATTTCCATGCAAAGGCTTTGATGACTGTTAAAAAAAAAGAAAGAAAGAAAAAAGAAAATTTGGCTGTGCCTCATTTTTTTCAACCCACTTGCCAGTGTTTGAATATCAGACAAAACACTCTTCCCTGTTCCCTCCGTTTAATATGTTACTTGAAAGAAATCAGGACCTCATTTGTAAAATACAATGTACATGTTGTCTTGATCACCTTGGTTGGGGAGGAAGGGGGGGGGGGGGGGGGCAAAGGAGGACAAAGAGAACATATTATAACTGTATATGCCTATTCATCACACATGCACTGTAGCAATAGTCACCCAACCACAGAGTAAACCAAAATAATGGGAATGATAATAATTACCAACAATAACCAAACACATTTTTAAATGGTCGTCAGTTGATATCTATGGCATGTGTTAGAAAGAGTCATGTAACTGCAGTTAAATAATATTTTGGCAAAGGTGTACATGTATAAATGGTATAAGGGAATTTAAGCTGATGAACCTTAAACTACAGTGTAGTATGCTACATAATGTAATTATTTTTAATTAACTACTTGTAGCAATAAAATAAACGTCAAACACACCTGTCCCCACTCAATCTCAAAACAGTTTCCGTGACACTGATTTCTGAGAATGTTATGAATGAAACTCTAACCCCTGTCCTGAAATAAAAAAGAAAAAAATCTCTAGATTTCAGATCTCCAGAGGTTGACATCGCTGCAACTGCTTTTCCGTTTGATCCAAAGTGCATTAAGGAGAATGATGCAGCAAGAACATCGCACAAAGTAACTTTCAATTGATAAGTGTTTCAAAGTTTTTTTTTCATGACTCCTTGGGTACAACTGTCTTTCTTCTTCAAATGACTATGCACATGGTGATTCTAGTTACACGTCTAGTTCATCTACTTGTGAGAGCTACTTACAGGTGTAAAGACATTTTGTCACCATCAGCCGAATTACATGTACATGTAAGCATGCATGGTGGAAAGCAGATGAGTATGCTAAATTTATAGCTACTTTGCACATATAGGTGGAATGTGGTGAAGTTTGCATATTTTTGAACACTATATAAGTAAACAAACTTACCCAGCAAAATTCTCCACTGTCTTTTCTACAAAATCAACTGTTGAACGTTGAAACTGCCATGCACTAACACTTCCAGATCTAAATCATGAACAGCAATGAGCAGAAGATAAATAATTATAATAATAATTTTACATGTATGGCAACAATTATGCATGCAGCCAACTTACACACTCATGCCAACTCTCCCGGATTATTCGGGAGTCTCCCGGATATGGAACGAATCTGCCGGTCTCCTGTACGGGTCACTAAACCTCCCTGATAAAAGTGACTTGGTGCCTTATTTGCATAATAGGCTTGTATTTCAACTCAAATGTTCCATAAATTTAAGAAATATTGTGTCATGGCTGCATTTGCATACCTACTTTACCCAATCTGCTACAAACTTTGACGGAAACCAAAGAAAATACGCTTTTAATTTGTCATCATTGCAATATAAATGACTTTCTGATTGGATAAACGTTCAATCAATTAAAGAGCAGGACAGAAAAAGCTCTAGTGCTGTGCAAGTTTTATGCCAACTGGGGGGGGGGGGGGGGTAAGTGCATCAATTCTGTTTAGGGGGAGGGTAGGGTAATAAGGTGGGGGTGCTCAAAAGAAAAAATCTCCAGATTTCAGATCTTTAGAGATTGGCATCTCTGCTTACATGAAAGGCCTGTTTAGGGTCTGTTTAAGGCCATTTGTGGAATGTTATTAACTCAAATCTTTGGGAAAAAAAATAATTATTATACTAAATTTAGAAATTACCTTGAGATTATAATCTGTACTAAGTACACTGTAAAAGCTCATCTTTAGACCATTTCAAGATCCATAAAACCCAATATAGTCAGTTTTTTTGTCTTAGCTCTGTATTGTAGTTTAGGAGCTGGTCATTATGAAAACCTCTGGGTGACTGGTAATAAATTAATGGACAGTGTATTCCACCCTCATTAAACAAAGTGATGATGATGATGATGATGATCATTATTATCAAATTGTTATATGTTTGTTTATATAAAGGAAGGGTGATTACACCTTGCAGCTGAATCAACCTAACACCAAATTTTCTTGATTAATTTTGGTTTACAAGGCAGGCTTAAAGTTGACTCTCTTGCTGGGATGATCCCAGCAAAAGGATCACCCTAGAGCTCTGAGAAGTTAAAGATTGCCACGCGTCTGGGATTTCCTCCACATACATGTACTTGTATAGAAACCATATGGTTTTGAGGCCTGTTTACAAGGATGGAGGGTAACACTCTTGGGAGGGGCAAGAGATCTAGCCCTCCTTTACAAATGTACTGTACATGCAAAGAGTGTCCCCACGGCTACGCTCATGGACAGATTGGCTTCAGAGTCCATGCCATTAAAGTTGCATTTAGTTTTAAATTCTTTTATGTATTTCAGTAGCAGCTCCACAGCTTCAGCCAACCACAACCACTTCTTTGGCCTTTTATTTCTAGAGTTCTGGTGGGGCAGGAGCTTTCCTTTTTCCATGTTTACTAGCTAACATAGCAAATCATCCACAAGAAAGTCTCTCAGTGAGTGACTGTGCTTGTGGACTTGCTTCCCTGATGATTTTGTGAAACTTTAGAATCCGTAATTTTGTACGTCTGCTTCCAACACATTTTCATTGCTGTCTTCTGACCCTCCCAAGTTGGGCTGATGTACTGATCAGTTCCTAGCACACAACAACAAATATATTCTCCTGGCATGGCTTATACACATACAAAGCCATGTTATTTCTGACGGGAATGTTAAGCCGGCGACACACCTGACGATTTTATACGCTGATTGCGGCTTACACTGTATTTGATTGCCAGCGAAAATCGCCAACGATTTTTACCACCAAATAATGCGGACTCACCTGCTGATTTTTTTTGCTGATCGCAGCGATGTGGCACTGCAACCTCGTTCCTGGGCTCCATTGAGGAGCGTTTTGAAAAGTCGTGATAAAATCCCCCAACCTGATTATTTGACTTTACTGGAAATTCGCAACAATTGAGCGTAGAATATCGCTGGAACGGGCACACTGATGGCGAATAGTGGCAAAGATAATCACCGATATCTGACATGCCAGATATCGGCAATTTTATACGCTGATCATGGTGATTGGTGAAAATCACAATCGCTGCATTGGGTACACCTGGCGATTTTCACCGATTGCGGATCGATTCCATGTAACTTGACCCTATTTGGAGCATTTACATGGCTTAAACAAACAAAAAGTTGGCTCTTCTAGGAGGTTTACCCTAGCAAGCATATAAGATGACCCTACCTCCCATGTAAACAAAACCAGAAATATACCCTTGGGTTTACCCTCCTTCCATGTAAACAGGCCCTTGGTTCCTTAGTCAGAGTGTATTTTGATGAAAGATAATTATCTTAGGGTTGACAGCAGAGTTAAAACAACATTCAAGACTAGAAATGTTGCAGAGCTAGTCACTGCTGTAAATTACTACTGACAATTTTAAGCTTCAGACCCATACATTAAGGGAACTACTTAGCTTTAGCTGCAGTTATGTGATTAGTTTCACACACCTCTAGCTAAAACTTTTTTTCTCATTACAGTGTACATGCCCGTTTAAATTTGATATAGATCTTAGAGCCAAAAATGGCTAAAATTAAAGTATAATTTCAGCTTAAAAGTGGCCTATTTTCTTAAGGTGATGATAACTTTTTATGATGACCGCCTGTGAATGAAACAAAAGTGACTGATTGGCTGATCAATTATCATAATACCAAAAGTTAACAGATTTAAATAAACAGTGAATAAGCTTACTTGTCCAAGATGAAGTAAATGTCGAATCCTCCGAGACATTTTTGTTGGCTAAACACAACTTTGGGGACGATCCACGCTTGGATGAAAACAGCGACGGCAAAATAGTGCCAAACGACCATCGTCGATCGCGATCGATCGTGGATTTTTCACCGTCTAGTGCACATCAGAAGGTTCAGCGATCCGAATTCTTCTTCACACTAAATTGGAAGCTTCTAGCCTCAGTTCCTAACTACATAGCATTAACGTGCCTCTCAGCGTCGTATCGAAGTCACTTGAAGAAAATGTGGTGTTCTGCAAAACAATGATTTTCGATTTGAACGGATGTGTGCAGATGATGCTATTTATTTCCGATTTGGCGCTTTGCCACCAGGCCGCGCTGAAAGCAGAGTCCTCGCGCGGTCGCGCAACTGGGAAGGTAAGTTATGCCTCCCACGCAGAACACGCAGTCGTTTTTACGACTTCCCCTGGCAAGTAACGGGGCCGACAAATGACTAAAATGAGAAAAAAGAACCCGAAAATAAAACGCACGGGTACCCTCCCTAGTTCCCGCTTGTTTTATTTTCGCGTTCGCGTTCTCCAGGCCTATTGCCGGCCCCATTCAGTAAGAGCCTAAAATAGGCTACGACTTCCGGCTGGGAGGGTACCCCCGAACTGTCCTCAAGTGTGATAGCAGGGCATTGGTTTCCATATGAGCGTAGAAATGTTATTGAGGAATCCTTAGGGCGAAACATCCGAATATGCAGGAAAAATGCTTTCCGTGAAGCGCACGTGGCGAGTGCGAGGCAATTTTCGCGCGGGCTCGCGTGTTACATTCGATCCGCCTCTCGTAAACTAAATTGTTACGTGACCGATCTATCTTCTGCGGGCTCCCCTTTGGGTGTTCAGGCTTAAGATAATCACGGCTAGAGTAGTCTTGCTTACCTCTAGAAACAAAAACTTGTATGACTGGAAAGTTTTATGTGTACGAACGTGAAAGAAAATGATCGGGGGCTTGGTAACGCCGCGGGCTCCGCGGTTAGGGAGGGTTCCTTTCCAAGTTGCACGTGACGATCGGAAGGGCGGATGTTTCAGCAAGATTACATGTAACCTTATAGTTAGATCATGAATGTTTGGTTTATCAACAGCGATTACCTTATCACCTCTGTTGATAAACCAAACAATCGTTTCCTTCCCCTTTTTACATCACGTTTCTGACAAGTGTACATCTCTTTAGTAACTTAGTAATCCAAGCTTCTTCCATTGGACCCTGAATCAGGAGTTTCGTGCCTGGATTGTAAGCGAAATAAAAAGCAACAACAACAACAACTTCCACCAGACTTTGGTTTCAACAGCAAGTTTTTATTATACACTTGACTACTTTAATTATCTATAAATGTAAAGGATTTTTCGGATGGGGAAGGACGCGTGTTAGGTCCCCTTACGGTCAAACTTTCCGGAGAACCAAATATAAGGATAGCGAGCGAAGTTTCTGTTTTGCTTCTTTTATTGTTTCATCTAAGCCCAGTTTCAAACTATGGGCCCCATTGTTCGAAAGCCAATTAAAGTTAATCGACAAGCTTTTTATCTTGCTCGTCAGAAATGTTAACTTTAAGCTAACGTTAAAGGAAAGGTTTAATTTAGTCAAAACTGGGCAACAAAAATATTTTTGAAGCTTAAGAATTTTCATCGATTAGTAATTAATCTCGAACTAATCAATTTCCACGTTAACCCAGATTTAGCTTAATCGGGTTTTGAACAACTGGCCCCAGATCTTTTTTAATATGGCTCTCACTTAGTTTAATGTTTACTTAATGTTTAATGTTGCTTTGCCATGCTAGTATATGTACAATAAAAAATAAAAAAAAAATGAAATTACAAAAGTTATAAAAAGCGCATGACCGGAGAATAATTGGGGGAAACCAAATTCCCATACAAAGAATATTCTCAAGAAAAAAAAAATGAAACAAATATTAAATGCGGCTAAAAAGTAGCTTAATTAAATTACCTAGACTAAAATTGATACTAAGAATTGTGAAGTAAAATTTACAAATGGCCCAAAGCTAGCCTAACGAGTTACTCCTGATTCAAATGACACAAATTATCTAAAAGATGGAATTTAAAACTTCTCAATGAAGATGCATGCACAATGTTTGTTGGAATACTATTCCAGTCTGTTATGTAGCGATTAAAAAATGAAAATTTAAAGTAATTCGTACGTGTCTTCTTAGCTAGTTGATTCTGTGCACGGTTATCCTTAAGTGCGCAGATCAGTAAAATGAAAGCTACCGTGCTGAATAGTTCTTTTCCGCAAGACTGTTAGATTTTGGCATCTTAGAGAATATTAAACGTTTGATTGTGAGCCCGAGCTGTCTTGAGAAAGGATGTTTGGTTTATCACAAGAGTCGATAACTAAAGGTTAATTGGCCACCGTATAAATTAAAGATTCAAATCTCTTTACGGAGGCCAGTTAACCTTTAGTTATCAACACTGTTGATACACCAAACATTCTTTTCTACTCCCCATCGACGCAGCAACACAATTTTTCAGTTTAGAAACTAACTCCCTTAACTTAGGAGAGCTTAATGAATCTTGCCCCAGGAGTCTAAGACTACCAATACCAGAAACAGAATGATTGCCATCTGAAAAGACATAAATGCCATTAAAAGTTGTAGAATAAATTCACCTGAAAAGTCAAGCAAAAATAAGATAAATGCTGAAGAATAAATGCGACAATTTTTTTTGGAAAAATAGCTAACAACAATCAATAAATGGTGAATTAATAAGAGCTACTAAATATTTACTGCAAAAGAGAGCAAGACTGATTTAATGGCAAGAGAAATATATTTTGCAACACTTCGAAACGCACGGCCTTTCTTCTCTTTAGAGTATGTAAGAAGCCCTGCGAAAGAAAGGCCGTGCCTTTGCAAAATACATTTGCAAAATGCATTATTTTGTTCTACAATCTGTTGCTAACTAGATCCTTCACTACAGAATCCGGTACTTTTAATTTGTCGCAGTGGTCCTCACAAACACAAAAACTGGTTTCTGATTAATTTTTAGTCCGATTAAACATACAGACGTCATTTCGTGGTGCTATCACTAAAAGGATGGGATAATTATACCAAATAATTAATTAATGCACCGGTCAACTCGAAACTTCATAATTGTAAGCTTCCTCCAGGCAAGCCCCTGGGGCTTTTGAACTCTTGAAAAATACCGGATTTTTCAAACTCCCGCTTCCCAGGACCAAAAAACCGCTCAAATACCCTACCCTTAATTGCTCCAGGGTTTCTCCGGGAACAAATTTTCAGAATCAATCAATCAATCAATCAATCAATCAATCAATCAATCAATCAATCAATCAATCTTCATGCTTTGCAAATAGTGATATATTACTGATGACATCTTCAAAAACTATTTTGGAGCCGTTTTGAGTGAGCAATTCATTTACAAAGGCAAATTTTTATCCTTGAGGATCTCTTCAACTCCCCCAAACCGGGGATAACTCACGCACGAATTTCGCTAGACCAAAGAAAAAAGCCGGTTCAATTTCCCCCCACCCCCCGCCCCCGTCCCCTTGAGTACGATACGAGGTGGTGAAGGTTCAAATTGATCGGCACAAAAGACAGTAAACTTGGGAAAAAGAAAGTAGATAAATGCTGGTAAATATGCTTCAAGTATGTGATAAATATATTGAAGAATCATAAGGATAAATGTGGATAAATACTGTGGCTATTGTTCTACCATATATCAGAAGTTGCTCTCTAAGGTAACTGTACCTTAAAGCTTCTATGTCTGAATAGCCACAAGTCTAAGCCTAAGCTGCTAAATACAATAGCTTATCAAGGGCGCCCAACCGATCCAATGGGTTGAATATCTCTCCGGAAGGCCTTTAATCGCCTAAGAAGGTCGGATTTAGTAATTGTAAAGAAAAACTGAACTTTTCTTCGGCAAAATGTCTCCTCAAAATTCCATAACAATGGAAAACGAGTTCCTTTCTTTTTTCGGAGACGGAAATATTCTGTTCCAAGTGCGAGATAAGGCCAGTTAGCACCTTCGAAAGGCCAACAACGGTCGCAAATTCCGTTGAATCAGATTCCGTTCTCTTTAAACGCTCTGTGATCAAACTGTATTAGTTCATTAGTTCATTTGGACCGCTCACTTTTGATTCGGAAGTAAGCGATTACGTTAATCTTTTCTAATAGCTTTTTCTCGGTAAGGAAAAAAAATTGCAATTTCAGCGATCAAACCTGTTCGGTACAGCGCATGCACGCTGCTCTTGTTCTTTTCTCAGATTTAACTTCTTCTTGTCCCACCTAGCTTTTAACAGCGAAAGAATTGAGCCAAACTGTTTTCTTTTCTGTTTTCTGTTTTTTACATTTTAAACACAATGGGCAAGTTATTAAAAGACAGTTTCGACGGTGTTTAACAAAACCACGTTCTAAGCCATTTTCAATTTTGCCAACAGTCATATTTAAACATTATCTACTGCCGACGGTAACAAGAAGGCTTGCATCCCAGACTAGAAAACTATTTATCTACTTAAAATAAACCACTTATAAACAGATTTGGAGGCCCACCGATTGGTCTTAAGCTGGGGCCTAAGTTAGACTCTGTTTAAATAACTGGCCCAATAAGTTTGAGAACTAAACTTGTGCCCTACCATAAAGACCATTAATCACTATTTCTAGTTCTCTAGATTCAGCCAGATTTGACAAGTAGAAATTGGTTTATGTTACCTAACTGATTTATGGTATGCTGGAAGAGCACACCACACTGGCATCCTCGTGATGGCCACAACGGCCGTAAATTCCCCATCCCCTGTGTCTGCAATTGTGGATGTACGACTCACTTCCGGTACATGCCACGTCATCCATCCATATAGGTCCAGATCCCTGGCCGTAATGGGCGCTTTGAAGGGCTTGAGAGGCTTGTGGGAATCCAAGCTGCCTGCAAACCACGTTAGCATGCTTCATATCCCAGCCATCATCACAAATTGTTCCCCACTGATTGTTATAGAAGATTTCAACTCTGCCGGCCAATGAAGAATTACCATTCGCAAGGCGAACTGAGTCAACAACTAAAAAACAAGGGTGAGACACCATTTTTAAACGAAATGCTCAACTACACTTTTGCCATCTTAGTATAAATAGATATCTTTTAACCAAAACAACTGAAATATGTTTTCTTGGTGTTTTGAGATAGTTTCAGCTCGTTTTGAAGACTGTTGCAATTTATGCGAAAATACGCCCCAGCTTTTTAACCAATGTACATCAACACCGCAAATTAGGTTAATCTTCAGCATTTTTAGTACTGTTACTTTGAATTACAGCAACACTACCTAAAATGTTGTTTATACCTCAGATACTAAATGTTTGCTTGATACTGGAGGTCAGGTTTGAACATTTTGTTCGGGCATGGGTATGCGTCTTCTCATTTTATTTTCATTTTTTTCTTTTTCGGTGGGTTTGCCAACTTTTGGGTCTTTTCTTATCTGCTGGGAAACTTGGAAGTAACCTTTGACCAAAGTAGAAATTATTATCACAGAGAAACAATTAAAGGGAAGCCATATTTTCAGTAAAATGTTGCAAGTAAAAATCCTTGTTTTCTTGGGCATAATTCTTACACGTTTTAGACGTGCACAACAAGTTCTTTTTTCCGCTCCTCACATAACTAGTGCAACTTGCATAAGCAATTTAAGGATTAGTGAAAAGTTAAATTTGGAAATTGCCCTTACTCAAAAAGGATTTTTCGTTCTTTGGGCGTCAGGTGCTTTGGAAACGACTGTTCCCATGCTAAACTGCTACAATGCTCTTATTGGAAACATCGATTGTAAACATGACAAATTAAAAAAAGACCTTCTAATGCGGACTTGTAATGGCGTCAGGGGGTGGGTAGGAAACTGTTACTCCCTCTTATCTCCGGGTCATGATTTTGCGACTCTTCTGATCAAGAACATGGTATCCATTTCTGAGGCATTTTCTGTAACGGAGTTTACTGATATTATAAATGCACGGATGCATCAAAATATCAGGTATGTTATTTGTTCACCGAGAATTTATAGAGAAGCAAAATAAAGAGAGGATATTACATGGCCGCGCGGAGATACGAAATTTCTCTTCGAGTGTTGAAAAATATTTCACGAGTGAGCGCAGCGAACGAGTGAAATATTTTTCAACACGAGAAGAGAAATTTCGTATCTCCAAGCGGCCATGTAATATTCTATTTATTACATAAACACCAATGAAATACCAAACCATTTCATTTTCGCTGCAAAAGGCGCGATTTATTATGTAACCATAGTAACGGTGTTATTTTCACGTGTGAAAATAACGTGTTATCTTCACGTGTGAAGATATCACGTTTTCGCGCGAAAGCTCACCTCATATTTCACTGTTGTTTATATAATAAATTATAATATTTTGGATGTAACGAATGAACGGACGATGCAATGATTTATGAAAAGGGATACTAAGTAAATTGGCTATTTCTAGAACGGAATATCAGTTTGAAAGTAGAAACCTTCTAAAACGGACTACAAATTTGGAGGCTGATGTGGCACATCCCCCGGGGTTATCTTTATCTCTTTAAATGGTCCCTACCGTGATAACTTGCTGCAAAACCACTTTTTAAGACACTACCATCGGTGGTAAACCTTACAAAAAGCTTGTTGTGCGAACTTGTAATGGCTCCAGGCAGCGATTTTCCATTAAATTTTCCAATCAAAGGAGACGAAGAAGATCCACCATCATAGACATAAACGTTATCGTGCACCAATTCAGTTTCAAACCTGAAGAACACGAGTTTCAAGTTTGTGTTCGAAGACAAAGTCCACTGGCAATTCATACCGTTGCTGTAGTATCCATTTCTGTTTGAAAATATGATGCCACTTGTGCTGGATCGAGTGACCAGTAGATTTGAGCAAGAACTAGTTGCGGTCACAGAAAGCACTGTAGAATTATGAATATAAAAAAGAATAGTGGTGATTACATGTCAAGTTACCTTAAAAGTTGCTATTAAGCCTCCCATCTCTCTGTTAAGCCTCCCTTGATATTAGGACTCGGAGAAGGCTTAACAGAGAGGTGAGGTGGGGTCGGGGGAAGTGGGTGAGGGGGGGGGGGGGTCGGTAAGGGGGTTATTAACAGACGCTGACCTCCAAACAGGGGCTTATTATAAAAGGGGGGAATAAAGTGGGGTGGGCATAATAGAGCTTTTATGAAAAATAGCAACCTCTGTCTGCAGAAGCACTTCGGAAAGCACTGAAATATCTAGCCGCCCTTCGCAAAGTGGGCGGCTAAAAAACATAAATACTGAAGAAACAGCCCTGAAACTAACTTATTGCTTCAATTTCAGCTTCTGCTAAAAACGCTTATCAGATATATTTAGTGTCATAGGTTTTATCGTCAGAAACAATTGACGAAGTTAATTTAGGCTCTCATTTTCGTGTCAAAAGCACCGAGGTGGGAGGGGGGGGGGGGGGGTTTGACCCTTCCACTCAGTTCAATTTGGTTCTCTTTTTCTAGGCTAGAGTGACTTCTTGCCGACATCCCCCATTGAGCGGCAGGGTCTTCACGGTGAATTGGTTGGAGCTGAAACATAGCATAGGGTCAGGCCTAAGTGCGGGTGGGTGACTCGCAGTTTTGTGTGAAAAGCACATGGGTGGGGAGGGGAGTGTTTAGAGACTGAGTACAGTTGAAGTTTAGGGCCCTGTGTAGTGACAGTGATAGTAGTTCCTCCAATGGCGTAGTGAGGTCCCGGATCAACGGCAACGCGAACACGAACTGCGCGAACAAAACTAAAGTTTCAGATTTATGGCTTTGAATTTTCGTGTCATTGAAGACATTCAGGTGGAGACTATACGAGTCATGTACAAAACCGGGCGGAGAAGGTTCTATTACATAAGTGATTAACGAGGCAAATCCTTTCCTTTTGTCACTTTTATCATTCCTTTTCGTCTGCGGTGCATGGAAAGCGGCTGGGTTGCAATTGCACCTTTTTCATTTTCCCCCAAGTTGTCGAGAGATTTTCGGTTAAGACTGTCTAACCTTCAACGAAGTGTAAATACAACCAAACCTAAAACCGGGTCTCTGAACTTGGCTAGTCTAAAAAACAAAAAATGATAAAACTAAAGTGAAGAAAAAGAAAAACTTGCTCACGGATTTCCTGAGATAAAATGAAAGCGATCAACTAGCTCACATGCATGGAAACAGTCATTCAAGAGAAACACGCCTGGTTTGATCACAAGATTCTTCCACAAGAGTGAATACGCCGCTGACGCAGAGCACGACCGCCTGGTAACGAACGTTCTGTGTAGACATCATGAAAATTAACTGTTCGTTCTTAGGTGGCTTGTCAAAGATAGCGAAAACGACTATTGCACAATTTCCTAGTTTTATTCCCAGAAAGGAATGACAAGTGGTATTGCATCTGATCTCTTCCTTTTTCCAGAATAGCGCCAATCAAGTCGTTCTTGAGTTCTCGTCACACTGTGGCGAAGTTTTTGAATTTTCAGGGTAGAGGTTTCCTCAACAGGTGGCGATTAACACTGACATCACACTTACAAACAATCTCTGAACCCAAGATATTATTATTTTATTTCGAAGCATTTCACTATATTCAGTTGACATCATGTTCTGTTTTCTCTTCTTCCCTAGAGGCTGCGAAATTTTTTTTTTAGTTTTGTTTATACGTGAACTGGATTCTTTAAAGAGAGTCAAATCAATTCGGCAAATAGGCGGAACATTCCAGTTGAACCTGACTGTTGTGATGCAGCGCATGTCATACAACATCAAGTAATAGATCAAACACGAGGAAGAGTGTTTGTTTTCTCTTCATGAATTATTAATGAGTTTGAGAAATATTACTTCAAAAAATGTTTTCGAGATGTAACTGAAATCTACGGTTCGCATATAGTTTCGAATTCTTTGAAACTACCAGGAGATGGGGAAGCACCATTTTCATATTTTTCAAATAGTGGCGAACAGAAAGATCTCTGATTGTATTTTAACAACTGTCAGTGTAATGGCTAAGGAAAAGTTGTTTTAAGAGTGTATCTTCACCCTTCAGCGCGATCGTGTTTTTGAGTTCATTTAGTGCTGTGGAATTTATTGTTAAGAAAACTTACCATTTACTACAAGCCTAACCGTCGCGGCTATCATTCCTAACGCGTTTCCTCCTAAGCAACGGTACACGCCCGCGTCACTCCATTTCACGTTCGTTATCAGCAGTGTTCCATTTGAATCTGTTGACCGATTCACTTGCGACTGTTGGTACGGCTTACTCCAAGCAATCGTAGGCTGCGGATTACCGCTGACTGAACACTGAAACATGGCTGATCCGCTTTCATTGACTGTCAGCGTTGTAGGAGAAACAGCAACGACAGGAAATGATATTGATTCACCAGATTCACCTTTAGCTCCTGGTCTGCCTGCGGGCCCTATAGCTCCTTTCTGCCCCTTGGAACCAACTTCTCCTGGCGGTCCGATGGGTCCCATGATGCCTTGCTTGCCGCTCTTCCCCGGTGATCCCATAATGCCTCGATCTCCCTTATTTCCGGTTTTTCCTTTATGGCCTCTTCGTCCCCGGGTCCCTTTCTCTCCCCTTAGTCCTGGTGGACCGGGAGGTCCTGGGGGTCCTGGGGAGCACAAACCAGCTTTTGCAACGGATTGACAGAGTTTCAATCTCTCTTCTGTTATTCCCTGCGTCGCTCCTGTTGCGTTTTTCACTGCATCAGCTCCACGCCTGTTTCTTTGATTATCGAAATGAGAATCTGAAACGGAAATAAAATAATCTAAACGAGATGATCAATAATCGTAAAATACAATTTAGTTTATTCACGGAAGGCACAGATATGAACCTTTCACATATACAAAAGACGTATCAACACTAGTGATTTGTCAAAATCGTTCTAAGAACTTCAAAACAAAGCTAAGGAAAAATCACATAAAGAATGCAAATTAACTGACACAAATTACTTTCTCATTTGGGCGTTTGTGTACGAATTTGCCACAAAGTCAACGAATTAGAACTTGAAGGAATTGAATTTCAATTCCTTCTTTTTCAGTGTGGGGTCAATATTCAACACAATCTCGATCCTACACAAGTGAAAATAAAACTCAAGAGATGTATGATATGGCAACTGAATCCCCTAACCCTAACCATAACAAACACTGTACTTATTCTTTGGATCAACCTCGTCCCCAGGATCTCTCCTCTTCACGTCCCGGGGAGCGTAAATAGGAGAGACCCTGGGAACGAGGTTGTCCTTGCAGCAGCCTGGACCTAAAATAATTATGGAGGACATTATTGAACAAATGCGTATGACACTGATTTGATTACTACCCAGATGCGCCGCTTGTAAACTTCACAAAATTTAAAAAAACCTTGTACTGTATTATTATAAAAACGAAAAAACAAAAAAATTCAAAATTTTACAGAAAATAGCGCCCTGTACTGTTGGATTCATGAGGCAATGAAAAAACGCACCAAGTGCGGAAACGTAATCTTGTGTGATCACCGTGTACATATTCAATAATTTGACAAATTTTTGATTTGCCTCTTTCCTGAGGCCTATTGATATGTATCAGTTTTTAAAGTGCGATAATTGTACAGAGATTGTAGAGCTGTGCTATTAAATTAGAGCTTGTCAATCAACTAATCGAGGCTCAAGCTAGGTGCTAATCGGGGCGCGCGCTTGTCTTGGATGGAGGAGCTGTGTATTGTTATTAAAATATACATACCACGGCCGCTAAGTCAATGATCCAGCTTTCAATAATGCAACGTAAACAGACAGCAACGAATATTCAAACCAAGGGAACCAGCCATATATAAATTTTCACAAATGATAACTGTAACCCGGGGGGACTCCCATATAAAAATGACAGGGGTGATCGTTGTACCAAATTGGTGGTGTGGTACCTGCTTTAGGGTGCTAAAATGTAGAATGACTTCCGTCAGAGATATGGTGATACCTTTTAATTTGGGGTCAAAAATTGTTCGGACCACGGCTATAAAACAAAATTCTGGTACCTTTTAGGGGTGCTTTTCTAAATTTCCGACGATTACTCCCGTTACTTTTGTATGGGAGTCTCCCCCCTCCCTAGAACTTTAAGGGTCTGGCGCCGGTTGTTTATAGGGCTGATAACTTTGTCCAGTGGAAAGTTTACTGCAACTAAAAGTAATATATCTTATCCACTAGATGGAGATCTCCTATTGAATACGTGAATGGATTTTTTTTAATGTAAAGACAGAGCAGGTTGTTGTTGTCTGTCAGACAGAGCTGAATAACATATTTGTTAAGGCTGGTTTCCATATGATCGCGGATCGCAGATCGCAATAAGGTCTGCGATCGTCTGCGATCATATGGAAACTACTTCTGCGATCGTCTGCGATCCTGCGATCGCGATCGCAGACGATCGCAGAAGATAAAACCATGTTCTATCTTAAGGCTGGTTTCTATATGATCGCAGACGATCGCAGACCTTATTGCGATCTGTGATCTGCGATCTGCGATCCGCGATCATATGGAAACCACCCTTTACCGCCTTCACTGGCATACGATCACGTACGTGACCTCAAGCGATGACTTGAATTTCCGGTACATACAAAGTTTAGTTTTTAAAATAGAAAAAATAAAATAATCCCGGGTTTTTCAAGACACATGCCTAATGTTTGCGTTCTCAAAGTACCAAAAGATTTAGAGGCTGTACACAGTTTTCAAAACGTGTTCTATTGAGGAAAAACGACCTCGAGCTCCTCTGGCCTTCCTTGAACTTCAAGCCTTCGTTGCGTGCCAGGAGCACATCGCTCGCGTAGACGTTGTTCAGCTCTGCCGTTTGTAATTTGAACACTGATTATAGACCCATGTTTCAGCTCTTAATTGACAGAAAAAACAAGAGCACAAATTCGAATAGCAAAATATTCGATACACCATTTTTCACAAGATTTGATACAATATAACGTTAAAGGTATTATCGTTTAATGTACGTGAGTAGTCGGCTTTGTCAATAAACTTTAGTTTTTTAGAAAGGAATTCCACGCATTGTTTTTCGTATTCAATTTAATAGCATGTCATGTATTTTATACAAAGATATTGGTTTTAGCATCAAAGAAGAGTTCTGTTACTTGTAAGAGTACGACAACTTCGCCTGTAGGCCAAAATAAAAATTAAAGGGGAAAGCCGATCAGGAAGGCTAAACATTGGTTAGTTAATATCTTAATGTATTTTTAGGCCAAAATTATTGTTATTTGTGTAATTAAAAAAGAAGAAAGAGAGAAAAAATGAACGGAAAGCAAAGGAATTAAAATAAAACAAGACGCTTTGCAGAGCGTTTACGTGGGATGCGTTGACTATGTTTAGCACTAGTGGCCTCATTTATTGTACGCCTCACCGATTTTTTAACCTTCCCTCCCTTCGCGATTGAACTAACTGAACAGTTTTAGTCAGAAAGATTGCGTGATATTGAGTTGCGCTACTTGAAATTTTGCCGCCTAAAAATAGTTCCCGCCAGAAAATGTCTTCAGCTGAAAGGAGCACTCTTTTTATCTGAAAAGTTCACTGCTAATCATAACTTTTTGCATACATGAAAACTTGACAACTTTCATCATATTTTTGCTTCTCATACAAAAGTCTTTCGTTGTACCGGAGATTCTATTACAATAACGTGGCGTGACTCACGTTTTCTACTCTGGTTATGTAAATAAAAGTGTAAGATTACAATGTAAGATTACAAATTGTTTTCGTTTCATCAAAAAAACAGAAAGAAAACAGGCAAAAAGCTTTCCTAAATGAAAACTTTTAGTAAAAATTGACAATCAAACCTTTAATCTTTTTGTGAAGTGGATTTCCAGTTGCGTTTAAGCATCAAATCGACAAAGTCATGCGATGTGTGTTTTAGCTTATCAATGATCTTTCCCCCACGTATTCTGGATGGTTCTACAACTGTCAAACAGAAGCATGATTCCTTCGCTTTGAACTCTCCAATTTCCACCGTTATTACTGTCGAGTGCTTCTTAGAAGTTATTCTTTCGATTTACTGCTTCAAAAGGGTTAGTTTTCTTTTTGAAAACGGCACATTGGAATCTAAAACATTAAAACAATATGGCCACGCCACTAAAGTCAAGCCTTTTCAGTTCCACCGAGAGACCACTAGGACCTGAATAATCACAATAGTAATTAACTCCCGTCCGATCCCTCCTGACATACACTAAAATATTGCATTCTGATTGGACCGTTTTTGTTAAAGACAATAAGGACAATACGAGACAAAAAGATCCCCTCTAGGAGAAAACTGAATTTGATACATCTAAAACGAGTTAATAATTGAAAGATGCGCATTTGTGGATACAAACGGCCCCCATTTTATAACGTGGGCTGCACAGGCATCCCACGTAATAAAACGAAACAAAGAAAAGCCAACGCAAGAATTAGACAATGCGATCGAAATATTCTTAGAACTTCCTTTGATTTTAGCTTGAGAGCATAATGTTCAGAGGCCTTTTCCGGCCGGAAAAATGTTCCTGCAAAAAAAGCCAACAATTAGACAATGCGATCAAAATATTCTTAGAACTTCCTTCGATTTTAGCTTGAGAGCCTGACACGGATGCTTTTTCCGGCTGGAAGTCCCTGCTCTCTTTGATTTTAGTTGTGTACCAGTCAGAAAACACACAAACGCTACATTCTATACGGATTCGGATTTGTTTTGAAATTACTTTTCTGGGAGCAAAGTTCTCTACAGCTACATGTTGACTTACCAGGAGCGTTTTTAACAACCTTTGTGAGCTCTGGATGTTTGGATTCAGTGAATGGTCGTTTCGTCTCCTCTCCCTTTTCGAGGGCAATTATTCTCGTTTTCTGTTCGTTCAACTCAAGCTCAACTCTTAAAAATCCGGCACAGTACAGTACGATCGATAAAACCGAAATAATGGACGCGAAAGAAGGCAAACTCTGCTTCTGAGCGGCCATATCGTTGATCTCAACAACGCAAAGCTCGCCAGTGGGATGTTTGTTAAACTCGATTGTTCAGCTCGTTATCTGATGCCAAGATCACGAGTCACGGTGTGGATAATCTGCCAACTTTTTATGCTATTTTAATTGATATTTGTTTTGGTGTCATGGGAGCCAAAGTTCAAATCCGTTCAGGAACATTTTTGGCAACAGACATGAAAGGGAAAAATCTAGTTTGCGCAACGAGCGACAGAAATGATTTCATTTGGCGAGAGAGTATTAATTTTTGGAGTCCCGCATGTCAGACATAGGTTTATCGATATAGTCTAGTTCTAAAGGCTGGAACAAGGTTTATGGTAAAATGAATCAACCGCGCTATTTGCTTGATTGTTTTGTTTGTTTGTGGATTTAATTACACCTTAGTGGTGCATGGGTTTGTCTCTGGTCAGTCTAGACAGCTTTCAGTGCTTTACTTGACCTTTTATTACAAGACTTCCCGTACTGTCAACGACAATAACTTCTTGTTATTGGCCTTCCGCGGGAAGCACAGAAAGAGCTTCGGATCTTTCTTTCATAGGAAGCGTGAGATTAGAAACTGTGCCTGCTAATTTCCCTACAGAGATGCACGCATACTGGTCCATACTGGTTACTGATCAGGTTTCAGTTGACTGCATATTTCCATGCATAGGTCCTCGGCGTATCCAATCGATTGATATCGATTGCTTTCAGCCAATCGGTAACCATCCGATAAATCGCATGCAAGGCCAGTTATCAATTGTTACTGTCAGCTTAAATGTGGCATGCATGCATACATGCATTGCATCGGGAGTTTATTGAAGAGGAAGTTCGTGTTCTAACATCCCCCCGTGCAAAACTGTCAGTTCAAATCTGTAGCTCAGTTGGCTTTCGATAAAAACCCTCCAACATCATAGACTCGGCTCTACAATCAAGGACAAATGGGCTTGAGAGAAATCTTACAAATTGCGCTATTAACTGTGAATTTAGTGTGATCTCGCTAAAGGGGCCATGTTATCTGTTTACAAAGCATAAGTAAGGATGGAGTTGTGTTGAAATCGTTGCCCAAATCTTCCGTTGACTTAGAAAACATCAAGTCGGTTAAATTCATTGTTTCCTAATGCTATTTCTTCTTAACGTCTTAGTGATTCATTTTTACGGCCTAAAGCTTGTTTGAAATTAATAGTCAATGCACTTTGCACTCTCGAGAGATCTCTTGTTGGGTGCATTCTTTTCGGGTTATTCTAGCTTTTCTAATTCCGGTTTAGGAGTAACAGAATACACGGAATCTAAATTTCGAAAAGAACGCTCCTAAAATATGGAAACGGAATACCCATGACAAAGGTGACCTGAGAACTACTATGTCTGCGCGCGCGAGCGGCCGCGAACGATTTCCCGCCAAAACTTTCCCAAAAGAACGTGTATTCTGTCCATTCCAAGAAAACCGTATACCTTCCATTCTGTTCATTCTTCTATTGGGAGCAGAATGAACAGAATGATATTCCATTCATTCCAAAAAAAGGAATAACACCCAAAAGAACACAAATTCCGTCTATTCTGAGTATTCCTATTCCGGAATAGTCCCAAAGAATGCATGGGCCCTTAATGTACGGCCTCTCGGGAAATAGTTAGTTTTGTTTTCCAGAGAGTCCTGATATTTCCCTCGTCTTCATCTCAGCACACATCAAAACTCGAGGGAAAACAGGTCGAATTATTTCCCGAGGAGCTAGATAAAAGGTGCTTTGTTATAAGGCCACAGAAAAAGAAGCACAAACAAACAAATAAACGACGTCAAGGTAACTTTTATTTGTTCAAAGCTCTACAAAACATCGTGATGTAGAGTGCAAAATGGAACTAACCAATCATATAAACTTTACAAAAACCGAACTAACCGTCAAACCAGCCTTGCTCTTTTTTGTAATAACTGTTCAACAACTTGTTGCTGATTAGATCCTTTACTGCAGGATCCAGTGCTTTCAATTTGTCGAGGTGGTCCTTACCAACACAGTTACTGGTTTCTACCAAATATTTGGTCCGGTTAAACATACCGACGTCGTTTCGTGGTGCTATCACTAAAAGGTTGGAATAATAATTATACTAATTAATTAATAGATGCAACGGTCAATTTGAAACCTCAACATCCTCCCCCAGGCAAGACCTTTGGTATTTGAATCTTTGAAAATTAGGTTCTTAACATTCCCGAACCCCGGGGACCAAAAAGTCGTTCAAATGCCCTACCCTTAACCGTTGTAAGGCCTCTCATCGTTGACAAATTTTCACTGAGCTTTAATCAATCAATCAATCAATCAATCAATCAATCAATCAATCAATCAATCAATCAATCAATCACTATTCTTGCTTTGCAAACTAGAGATATAGGGTGCGTTCCTTTGAGATGATCCAGATCAGGATCAATGATCCAAGATCACTCGGATCATGGTACATCAAAGGAACCGAGGAATCCACTCTGGCCAAGGATTCATCAGTTCCTTTGATGCACCATGGTCCAAGTGATCTTGGATCATTGATCCTGATCTGGATCATCCCAAAGGAACGCACCAATATTATATCAATGACACCTTCTAAAACTATTTTAAAGCCGTTTGGAGTGAGCCATCCTTTCACAAAGGCCAAATTATGTCCATGAAAACTCCTCAACTCCAATAAACCAGGAAATATCCACGCACAAATTCCGCTATACCAGAAGTTAAATCCAGTTCAGGTTCCCCAATCCCAGGGTACAATACACAGTCAAATTCCCGAGGTATGCCGAGGGGGGCCGGGGGTGGGTGTTGAAGATTCGAATTGATCGGCATATAACACAGTAAACATCGTAAAAGAAAGTAGATAAATGCTGGTAAATATGCTTTTTAAAGTATAAACGTGATTAATAGATTAAAGAATCATAAGAATAAATGTGCATAAATACTGAGGGCTATTTTTCTACCGCTGAAGTTGCTCTCTAAGGTCACATTACCTTAACTTGAAGTCTCTATGTCTGAATAGCCACAAGTCTAAGCCTAAGCTGCTAAATACAATAGCTTATCTATGCATGGCAGCCAACCAATCCAATGGGTTGAATACCTTCCCGGAAGGCCTAAATCACCTTTGAAAGTCGGATTTAGCCATTGTAAAGAGAAACTAAACTTTTCTTTTGTAAAAGCTAGGTCTCCTCGGACGGGAAAGTTGTTTGTTCCAAGTGCGAAATAAGGCCACCTAACACCTTCAAGAGGCCAACAACGGTTGCAAATTCCGTAGATTCAGATACCGTTTTTTAAAACGCTCTTTGAGTCAATTTTCAACGAGCAGAAAACCTGTATTAGCTCAGAAAAACACACAGTGGAAAGCTTAATACGACGGCGACGTGATAAAGACCAAACAAAGAGTCAAAAATGCAACCATGGACAATACGGTTGCATTTTTGACTCTCGTTTTTTTTTTTTTGTATTATTTTTGCTGATTAGATATTTCACTGATCCTGCGTATTTTAGCAGCATTTTCGTCTTTAGTAGTTTTTATTCTTAACTGATTTAAGTACGGTGCCTACTTATACAGAAATATTTTTGGGCGGCTTATAACTATGCGAGTAAAGACGATTTTATAGCAAGGGCTACTGGTATCCAAAAAGAAAATTCGGGGACACCACGCATTTTTCAGAGATAATTAAGCAACAACGATTAAAAAAAAGAAAAAAACAAAACAGTAAAATACATTAAAAAATCGATGAGTAACCAGGCATAATTGAAAAATTTTCTAAAGACGTTCTCTGGTTAAAAGTTAAAAAACACTAAGCTTTCGATTGCCATTCTGCAATCTTTAAAAAGTCTGCAATCTTTTTAAAGATTGCAGACTGGCAATCGAAAGCTTAGTGTTTTTAAACTTTTAACCAGAGAACGTCTTTAGAAATATTTTTTAGTAAAATACATAGCAATGTATGGCGTTTTTTTTTTATTTTGAAGCTTTAGTATCTGTGCAAAATGCATGGTTACCCCCAATTTTCTTTTTGGATACCAAGAGCACTTGCTAAGTTTTGCTTTCTCCGCGTAGTCTTAAACTACGCAAAAATATCTTCGTATTAGTAGGCACAACCCATAGGAACCCCGAGTATCAAGAGATGCGCAAAACATATATGAAGTAGCAAAAGTAGGCACAGCCCTTAAGGTATGCTGGAAGAGCACACCACACTGGCATCCTCAGTATGATGGCAATTTTCATCTCCCCATCCCCTGTGTCTGCAATGGTGGATGTACGACTCACTTCCGGTACATGCCACGTCATCCATCCATGTAGGTCCAGATCCCTGGCCGTACTCGGCGCTTCCAGGGGCTTGATAGGCTTGTGGGAATCCAAGCTGCCTGCAAACCACGTTAGCATCATTCATATCCCAGTCATCATCACAAATTGTTCCCCACTGATTGTTATGGAAGATTTCAACTCTGCCGACCAATGGAGAACCACCACCCACAAGGCGAACGGAGTCAACAACTAAAAAAACAAGGATGGAACATCATTTTTTTAAACTAAATGCTCAACTACAGTTTTTCGACCTTAGTGTATTTAGGTTTTATAACTAACAAAAATGAAATCAGTTTTTCTTAGTGTTTTGAGATAGTTTAAGCTCGTTTTGGACGCCTCTTTAAAGTAATGTACGTACAATAACATCGCAAATTAGGTTCGTCCCAAAGTTCATCGTTTTTAGCATAGTTTCTTGAATTAAAGACAAAGCATGTAAAATGGATGCTGTTTATATCTGCACATATGCATACAAATTTTTCCTTTATAGCACTAGTAAAGGTCTGGTTTGAACATTTTGTCGTGTCATGCGTTGTTTGGTTTAATGTCTTTTCATTTTGGTTTCCTTTTTATAAATGTCCTTCGTTTTAGTGGATTTTCCAACTTTTGGGTTTTCTCTCTTTCTGCTGGGAGACTTGGAATTAACGTTTAACTAAAGTAGGAATTATTATCACAAAGAACAAATTGATAGGAAGCCATATTTTCCTCAAAATGTTCAAGTAAAAGTACCTATTTTTATGGCACTTACACTTTTTAGACATGCAAAACAATGTCTTTCCCAGCTCCTCACATACCTAGTGTAACTTGCATAAGCAATTTAAAGATTAATCGAAAAGTTAAATTTGGAAATTCTCCTTACTCTCTTGTTACTCCCTCGTATCACCGGGTCGCGATTTTGCGACTCTTGATCAAGAACGGGGTATCCGTTTCTGAGGCATTTTGTGTAACCTGGTTTACTGATATTACAAATGCACAGATGCTTCAAAATATCAGAGAATTCATAGAGTATCAAAATAAATTATAATATTTTGGATGTAACAAATGAACGGACGATGCAATCATTTATGAAAAGGGATACTAAGTAAATTGGCTATTTCTAGAACGGGCTATCATTTTGAAAGTAGAAACCTTCTAAAACGGACTCCAAGTGTGGCACATCCCCGCGGGGGTATCTTTATCTCTTTAAATGGCACCTACCGTGATAACTTGCTGCAAAACCACTTCTTATTCCACTACCGTCGGTTGTAAACCTTACAAAAAGCTTGTTGTGCGAACTGGTAATCGCTTCAGGCAGCCATGACCCATGGAATTTTCTAATTAGACGAGACGAAGACGATCCACCATCATAGACATAAACGAAATCGTAATTCGATTCAGTTTCAAACCTGAAGAACACAAGTTTCAAGTTTGTGTTCGAAGACAAAGTCCACTGGGAGTTCATATTGCCGCTATAGTGTCCATTTCTGTTTGAAAATATGATGCCACTTGTGCGGGATCGAGTGACCAGTAGATTTGAGCAAGAACTAGTTGCGGTCACAGAAAGCACTGTAGAATTATGAATATAAAAAAGAATAGTGGTGATTACGTGTAAAGTTACCTTAAAAGTTGCTATTAAGCCTCCCATCTCTCTGTTAAGCCTCCCTACATATTAAAACTCGAAGAAGGCTTAACAGAGAGGTGAGGTGGGGTCGGGGAAAGGCGGGGGGGGGGGAGGGGGAGTCGGTAAGGGGTCTATTAACGAACGTTGACCTCCAAACAGGGGCTTATTATGGAGGGAGGAATAGAGTGGGGTGGGCATAGTAGAGCTTCTATGAAAAAAAGCAACCTATGTCTGCAGAAGCACTTCGGAAAGCACTGAAATATCTAACCGCCCTCCGCAAAGTGGGCGGCTGTACACAGCTAGGCTAAAAATAAAAAAATCCTGAAGAAACAGCCCTAAAACTAACTTATTGCTTCAATTTCAGCTTCTGCTAAAAACGCTTATCAGATATATTTAGTGTCATAGGTTTTATCGTAAGAAACAATTGACGAAGTTAATTTAGGCAAACATGCTTGCCGTCCAGCATCGGTCTGGGTAAGACTAACTGCTTGGAGAGTGGGGGGTGAGTGAGCCTGAGCACCGGGGTGGGGAGGGGAGGGTTTTTGACCCTTTAACTCAGTTCAATTTGCTCTCTTTCCTAGGCTAGAGTGACTTTTTGCCGACACCCCCCCTTTTGAGCGGCAGGGTTTTCACGGTGAATTGGTTGGAGCTGAAACATAGCATAGAGTCAGGCCTCAGTGCAGGTGGGTGACTTGCAGTTTTGTGTGAAAAGCACATGGGTGGGGAGGGAAGTGTTTAGAGACTGAGTACAGTTGAAATTTTGGGCCTTGTGTAGTTTGAGTGGTGGGAGGTTTTGGCACATCGATTTCGGGACAGATATCAAAGGTGTCTCAAATCATTAATATTAGGTAACGCTTACCTTTAACTTCAGTATGGGCCACATTTGTCACACCCGCACTCAAGCTGCTTGTTGCAATACAAAGGTATTTCCCTGTATCGCTCACATTCATGTCTTTTATAACTAACGCTCCGGCAATCTGCTGGCTCCGTCCAGCTGGCAGCGAAGCTCCTTCCATTTCCCAACTGATGATTGGCTTTGTATCGCCGGTAGCGTCGCAATTTAATGTCAAGTTGTCGCCAGGGTACAGAGTAACTTTAGCAGGTGGCTTAACAGTGAAGCGAGGACGGGAAACGACTTTCAAGAGCGTTTTCTTTTCAACACGTCCGAGAAGGTTTACTGCTGAAGAGAAGTATGCATCTGAGTCATCTTTCTGAGCGTTTAGAATCTGTAACTGATTGCTGCTGTTGTACCGTACCCTTGCTTGGGGCAACTGGCCAGATGACTTTCGCCAAGAGACAGTTGCAATCGGATGGCCGGTCACGTGACAGACTGGGAGAGTGACATTGCTTCCTTCAATGGTGTAGTGAGGTCCCGGATGAAGGGAAACGCGAGGACGAACTGTGAAAACAAAACAGAAGCTTCAGATTTATGGCTTTGAATTTTCGTTTTATTGAGGAAATTCAGGTGAAGACTGAATGAGTCATGTACAAAACCGGGCGGACAAGGTTCTGTTACATAAGTTGTTAACGAGGCAAATCCTTTCCTTTTGTCACTTTTATCATCCCTTTTCGTCTGTGGTGCATGGAAAGCGGCTGGGTTGCAATTGTACCTTTTTCATTTTTCCCCAAGTTGTTGATAGATTTTCGATTAGGACTGTCTAATCTATAATGAAGTGCAAACACAATCAAACCTAAACCGAGCTAGCCTGAAAGACAAAAAAATGATAAAAATGAAATGACTAAGAAAACAAAAACTTGCTCATGGATTTCCTAAGTTAAAATGGAAGCGATCAACTCACGTGTATGCAAACTATCATTCAAGAGAAACACGTTTAAATGACAATTCCACAAGATTGCAAACACCGCTGACGTCGGGTGCGGCCGCCTGGCAAAGACCTTTCTGTGTAGACATCACGAAAAGTAACTTTTTGTTTTTAGGTGGCTCGTCAAAGCTAGCAAAAACGAGTATTACACATTTTTCTAGTTTTATTCCCAGAAAGGGATGACAAGCTGTATTGCATCTGATCTCTTCCTTTTTCCAGAATAGCGCCAATCAAGTCGTTTTTAAGTTCTCGTCACACTGTGGCGAAGTTTTTGAATTTTCAGTGTGCAGGTTTCCTCAACAGGTTGCGATTAACACTGACATCACACTAACAAACAATCTCTGAACTCAAATTTTTTTTTCGAAACGGGGATCCACTGTATTCAGCTGAGACCATGTTCTGTTTTCTCGTCTTCCCTAGAGGCTGCAAAAAATTTTAATCCTGACAATTTTTTTCAAGAAGGAACTCAATGTTAGTAAAGTATTGCTATCAAGAGTCGAGTCAGTAGATTCGTTGGAATACACTGACAGGATACTATCCAGCTTCAGTGCTTGGCTGCGGCTGTTTTGAGGTGTTGATAGTTTTGTTTATACGTGAACTGGATTTTTTAAAGAGAGTCAGATCAGTTCAGCAAATAGGTGGAACATTCCAGTTGAAACTAACTGTTGTGATGCAGCACATGCCACACAACATCAAATATAATTCCCAAAGTCATTAACAATTCCTCAAGAGAAAACAAAGAAAATCACTACTGTGACCGTGGTTTGGATATGTGTTCCTAATTACCATAAAACTGTAACAACTTAAGCCTTGAATTTCTCCAACAATTATTGATCATTTGAGAAGCCATATCAAACACTTGAAAGTGTGTCGTTCACAATAACTCGGCTGCGCCTCGTTTTTTCAACCTACTTCTCAGTGTTTGGATATCTGATGAAACACGCCTTCTCGTGTTTGATATATTACTTCAAAAAAATTTTCGAGATGAAACTGAAATCTCGGGTTCACATAAACTTTCCAATCTTTTGAAACTGCCAGAAGATGATGACGCACAATTTTCATAGTTTTCAATTACCAGCAGAAATCTCTGATTGTATTTCAACTATCAGTGTAAAAGCTAAGCCAAAATTGTTTTAAAAGTCTATCTTCACCCTTCACCGAACTTTAACGTGCAGCGCGATCGTGTTTTTTAGTTTATTTACTGCTGTGGGATTTATTGTTAAGAAAACGTACCATTTACTACAAGCCTAGCCAGTGCGTATGCCTGTCCTAACACGTTTACTGCTGAGCAACGGTACACGCCCGCGTCACTCCCTTTCACGTTCTTTAACAGCAATGTTCCACTTGAATCCGTTGACCGACTCACTTGCGACTGTTGGTGCACCTTACTCCAAGCAAACGTAGGCTGCAGATTACCGCTGACTGAACACTGAAACATGGCTGATCCACTTTCATTGACTGTCAGCGTTGTAGGAGAAACAGCAACGACGGGGACTGAAATTGATTCATCAGGTTCACCTTTAGCTCCTGGTTTGCCTGCGGGCCCTATAGCTCCTTTCTGCCCCTTGGAACCAACTTTTCCTGGCGGCCCGATGGGTCCCATGATGCCTTGCTTGCCGCTCTTCCCCGGTAATCCCATAATGCCTCGATCTCCCTTATTTCCGGTTTTTCCTTCATGGCCTCTTCGTCCCCGGGTCCACTTCTCTCTTAATCCAGGTGGACCGGGAGGTCCAGGGGGTCCTGGGGAGCACAAGCCAGCTTTTGCAACGGATTGATAGAGTTTCAATCTCTCTTCTGATATTCTCTGCGTCGTTCCTGTTGTGTTTTTCACTACATCAGCTCCACGCCTGTTTCTTTGATTATCGAAATGGGAATCTGCAACGGAAATAAAATATTTTATACGACATGATCAATAATCTAAAAAACAATTTAGGCTATTTACGGAAGGAACAGATATGTACCTTTCACATATACAAAAGATGTATCAACACTAGTGATTTGTCAAAATCGTTCTAAGAACTTCAAAACAAAGCTAAGGAAAAATCACATAAAGAATGCAAATTAACTGACACAAATTACTTTCTCATTTGGGTGTTTGTGTACGAATTTGCTACAAAGTCAAAGAATTAGAACTCGAAGGAATTGAGTTTCGATTCTTTCCTTTTCAGTGTGGGGTCATTATTCAACACAATGTCGATCCTACACGAGTGAAAATAAAACTCTAGAGATTTATTACGCAAACCCTAACAAACACTGTACTCATTACTAAGTTGTATCAACCTCATTCCCAGGGTCTCTCCTCTTCACGTCCCACGGAGCTTAAAGAGGAGAGACCCTGGGAACGAGGTTGTCCTTGCAGCAGCCTAGAACAAAAATAATAGTCCAGTTTGAAAAAGAGTGATAGTCTGGGTCGAGACTCGAGAGTTGCTGCCCAAGCAATTGTGGGAAGGTTTGGGGGGAAGTTGGCTATTATCATCGCATTCAGCGTCAACCCAAAAGAATCCCACAATCGCTTGGGCAGTTACTCTTGACCCAGGCCATCACTCATTTTCAAAGTGGGCTATTATGGAGGAGTTTATTGAACAAATGCGTATGATGCTGATTTGATTACTTCCCAGATGCGATGCTTGTAAACTTTACACAATTTATAGAAACTTGTATTATTAGAAGAGGAAAAACAAAAAAATTCAAAATTTTTACAGAAAACAACGCCCCGTACTGTTGGATTTGTGAGCTAAGGAAAAGGAGCACCGAGGGCGGAAACCTAATCTGTTGTTGGTATCCCTGTGTACTAAAAGCAAGCCACATATTCAATGATTTACTAATTTTGGATTTGCCCTTTTTCTGAGGCCTATTTAGGCTGGATATGTATCATTTACGTGCGATAATTGTACAGAGATGGTAGACTTGTGCTATTAAAGATAATAAGAGCTTGTCAGTCGACTAATCGAGGTTTGACGTGCCAAGAGATGGAGGAGGCGTGTATTGTAATTAAAAAAAACAGATATTTCAATTAGCGTTGTCGGCTTAAAGACAAGACCGAAAGTTAATATGGGTAGTTCTTATTACATCATTCGGAGGCGCGACAAGTGGGATGACAGAAAACACTATAAACGTTTCTTTGCGTGTTTTAAAAGCGAAAAACAAAAATTCGAAGTATAAACAGACTGACAGTAGGGAACTTAAGCAACGACAACGTCGACATCAACGCAAAAATCACTTGAAAATTTATCTTTATTTCATTTGTGCTACTTTGCAATTATTTCAACCCCTCAAACTTGTACAAAAACCACAAACTACCCAGGAACCAAATTGGTAGGCGTGTCATTCGAGTTAAGAAAGAGAATGAAAAATTTACTGTCGTTTGTTCACGTTCTCCACAGACCCTTCAATTTAGTCATTTCACGTTGTTGTTTTTCCAGAGGACGCAAAGACATGTACGAAAATTTAAAACGCACGTGCAGGGCGATTGTTTTTCCTCATTAAACCTATTGTTTTGCGGTGTTGTCGTTGCCGTTACCATCGTCGTTGCTTAAGTTACGTATGTCTTTTCGAGGTGTTTAAGCATTGCTACCGTAATAAAAAAATTCCGCGTACGGGTGCATGGCCACACTTTTTATCGGTCTTCCAATGGCGTTTAAGCAACTGCCACCTCATCCACTTGATATCCTAACATTTCTTTCATCTGTTCATCCAAATGGCTCGCCAGCGTAGATCTTCTCTGAACGGGCGAAGCATAGCTGATTTTGATGAATTTATTCATAAAAAATCCCATATAACATTGCGGTTATGTCTTGTAGTTTCATGCTTGATCCGACAACGTTAATTGAAATAGCTGTATACAACGGCCGCTAAGTCAATGATCCAGCTTTCAATAATACAATGTAAACAGACAGCAACGAATATCCGTTCCAAGGAAATTTTCACAAATGATAACTGTAACCTGGGGGACTCCCATATAAAAGTGACGGGGGTGATCATCGTACCAAATTCGTGGTTTCGTACCCACCTTAGGGTGCTAAAATGTAAAATGGCTTCAGTCAGAGATATGGTGGTACCTTTTAATTTAGGGGTAAAAAGTTGTTCGGACCACGGCTACAAAACATAATTCTGGTACCTTTCAGGGTGTCTTGTTTCTTCATTTCTGATGATCACCCTCGTTAATTTTGTATGGGAGTATCCCCCCCCCCCCCCGGAACTTTAAGGGTCTGGCGCCGGTTGTTTAAAGAGGTGATAACTTTATCCAGCGGAAAGTTTACTGCAAAAAGTAATATATCCACTAGATGGAGATCTCCTATTGAATACAATGGATTGTTTTTAATGTAAAGACAGAGTAGGTTGTTTTTGTTGTCTGTCAGACAGATCTGAATAACATATTTGTTACTGCCGTCACTGGCATACGATCAAGTACGTGACCTCAAGCGATGACTTGAATTTCCGGTACATACAAAGTTTAGTTTTTATACTAAAAAAAAAAAGAAATAATAATCCCGGGTTTTTCAAGACACATGCCTAATGTTTGCGTTCTCAAAGTACCAAAAGATTTAGAGGCTGTACACAGTTTTCAAAACGTGTTCTATTGAGGAAAAACGACCTCGAGCTCGACCTCGAGCTCCTCTGGCCTTCCTTGAACTTCAAGCCTTAGTTGCGTGCCAGGAGCACATCGCACGCGTAGACGTTGTTCAGCTCTGCCGTTTGTCTACCTACCCGAAATTTGAACACTGATTATCGACCCACGTTTCAGCTTCTAATTAACAGTAAAAACAAGAGCACAAATTCGAATAACAAAATATTCCATATACCATTTTTTCACAAGATTTGATAGAATAAAATTTTAAAGGTGTTATCGTTTACTGTACGTAACTAGTATAGTGATCGGCTTTGCCAATAAACCTCAGTTGTTTTAGAAAGGAATTCCACGCATTGTTTTACGTATTCAATTTAATAGCATGTATTTTATACAAAGATGTTGATTTTAGCAACAAAGAAGAGTTCTGTTACTTGTGAGAGTACGACAACTTAGCCTGTAGGCCAAATTAAAATTTAAAGGGAAAGGATCAGGAAGGCTAAACATTGGTTAGTTAACATCTTAATGTATTTTTAGGCCAAAATTATTGTTATTTGTGTAATCAAAAAAGAAGAAAGAGAGAAAAAATGAACGGAAAGCAAAGGAATTAAAATAAAATAAAACGAAACAAAGAAAAGCCAACGCAAGAATTAGACAATGCGATCGAAATATTCTTAGAACTTCCTTTGATTTTAGCTTGAGAGCATAATGTTCAGAGGCCTTTTCCGGCCGGAAAAATGTTCCTGCTCTTGCAAAAGCTTTTCGATTTCAGTTGTGTATCAGTGGGAAAAATACGCAAACGCTACATTCTGTATGGATTTCTTTGTGATTTGTTTTGAAATTACTTTTCTGGGAGCAAAGTTCTCTACAGCTACACGTTTGACTTACCAGGCGCGTTTTTAACAAACTTTGTGGGCTCTGGATGTTTGGATTCGGTGAATGCTTGTTTAGCTTCCTCTCCCTTTTCAAGGGCAGTTATTCTCGTCTTCTGTTCGTTCAACTCAAGCTCAACTCTTAAAAATCCAGCACAATACAGCACAATCGATAAAACCGAAATAATGGACGCGAAAGAAGGCCAACTCTGCTTTTGAGCGGCCATATCGCTGATCTCAACCACGCACAGCTCGCCAGTGCGAGGTTTGTTAAACTCGATTGTTCAGCTCCTTATCTGATGCCAAGATCACGAGTCACGGTATGGATAACCTGCCAACTTTTTATGCTATTTTAATTGATATTTGCTTTGGTGTCATGCGAGCCGAAGTTCAAATCCGTTCAGGCACCTGAGGCACATTTTTGGCAACAGACATGAAAAGGAAAATCTAGTTTGCCCAGCGAGCGTCAGAAATGATTCCATTTGACGAGAGAGTATTTTGGAGTCCCGCATGTCAGACATAGGTTTATCGAAATCGTCTAGAAAGGCTGGAACAAGATCAGAGAGTAAAGGAATACAATTAAATGGGTCAACCGCGCTACACACCAGTCTAGACAGCTTTCAGTGCTTTCCTTGACCTTTTAGTACAAGACTTCCCCTACTGCCAACGACAACAACTTCTTGTTATTAGCCTTCCGCGGGAAGCACAGGAAGAGCTTCTGATCTTTCTTTCACAGGAAGCGCGAGATTGAAAACTGTGCTTGCTGGTTACTGATCAGTTTCAGTTGACTCCATATTCCCATCATAGGTCCTCGACGTATACAATCGATTGATATCGATCGATTGTTTCTGCCAATCGATAACCATCCGATAAATCGCATTCAAGGCCAGTTATCGATTGTTACTGTCAGCCTAAATGTGGCATGCATGTATTGCATCGGGAGTTCATTAAAGAGGAAGTTTCTGTTCTAACATCGCCTCGTGCAAAACCGTCAGTTCAAATCTGTAGCAGAGTTGGCTATACTCGATAAAGAGCCTCCAAAATCATACACTCGGCTCTTCAATCAAGGACAGGAGGGCTTGAGACAAATCTTACAAATTACGCTATTAACTGTAAATTTAGTTTGACCTCGCTAAAGGAGCTATGTTATCTGTCTACAAAGCATTTTACCTCCCCCCCCCCACACCCTCCACACCCTCCCCCATACAATGCTAAAGTCCAATTTTTCTTACACGAGTTCAACATTATAAGGGTGTGGTGGTCGGGGAATGGATATATTTAGGAGTATTTGTACGGACATCATAACCCTTGTGTCCTTGATTCTTGATCCCGGAGTGCGAGAGCAATTTATTCAGATTATTGAGTTCATTTTTGTTTCACTTTTATAGACTCAATGCAACATTGATATCCAGTTACTACTGATTCGGGGGCTTGTTAATTTTCTTTGCGCAGATTTATCAGGGAAAACCTATGGAGAATATTTGAGCAAAATATTTTCTCCTGTGCTCCCTGGTCGTTTGGTGTCCTTTTGAAAGCACAACGGAACTGAATGATCTGTTTGGATGGTTTAGCTGAAAATTTGAGTCGCAGAAAGTTTAAAGAAACGGAATCGTAATTTCCGAATATACGAGCTGTTGATGGCTCTACAAAAATGCTCTGAACTAATATCGCATTTTTAACGAACTATCCGCTCTGGAAAAAACGAACGGAATTAGTTTTGGTAATGGTAATAGAATTTATATACCGCATTTTCTAATATATACATATTCAAATGCGGGTTTCATTACTACAGTTCAAGGGTGAGGTCGGACATCAGCATATAGCTTATAGGCGCCGCTGGCAGCCGCTGTCAGTCCATAAGCGACATCATCCTACCCACCCAACACATGAATCGTGTTTACGAAGTCCTGAGCTGGCATTTTGCGGAAGAAGACTATGGACTTTCTTTAAACCTAAATCTAAATTCTGAAACGACTGAGAACTTCAATTCGGAACAATGTTTAGGGAGGGTAGCATCAAGCTAACTTAAGGTTTAAACTATATATTGGCTCTCAAGAGTCTAATTTGAATGTTTTTGAGGGCAGACTGGAAAACCAGGGAACCTGGAGAAAAATCGTAGGGGCATTGGGCAAGAACTAACAACAAACTCAACCCACATTTGGCATCAAAGCCGGGAATTGAACCCGAGCCACATTGGTGGGAGGCGAGTGCTCTCACCACGGCGCCATTCTTAGCTTTCTACCTTGCAGTGTTAATTGATAAAAGGTCACTAAAATCATCATTTTTCACGGCCAATCGACTGCTATTGATAATCGATTGATATTCATGATTAGGTCGATAAGCGATTGCCATCGAATATTGGCTTCATCCACTGCATTTGCTGGGATAGTCACTACTGACAAGGCCTTAGTGAATCCGAGGTTTTTTGCCTGAAAAATTACCTAAACTGAAGCCGAAACATAAACACTAAGCTTGACTAAACATAAGCTAGACTAAACAAGCTGAGCTGGCGAGATCAGGGGAGATGCCCCGCCGCTAAATAAATGTATCCAGTAGAATATTCTCTACCAGTTACTATTGGCCTGAAAAGACTCAGCCAGGTGAGAATCGCTCAATTATACATGCACCACTGTCATACCAACCGTTTTTCAAAAACGACGAGCAGGAATACAGTTTGAGTCGCAAAGTGATTAATGATGGGGTTGTGTGGAAATCGTTGCCCAGTTCTTCCGTTGACTTTGACAACATCAAGTTGGTCAAATTTATTGCTGCCTAATGCTATTTTTTCTTAAAGTCTCGGTTATTCATTTTTACGGTTTGCGCGCGTGAGCTGCCGCGTAGGATTTCCCGCCAAAAATTTCCCAGAAGAACGCGTATTCTGTCTATTTCAAGTAAACTGTATTCCTTCCATTCTGTTCATTCTGTTATCGGGAGCAGAATGAACAGAATGATATTCCGTTTATTCCGAAAACGGAATAGCTCCCAAAAGAACACAAATACCGTCTATTCCGAGTATTTCAATTCCGGAATAGTCCCAAAGAACGCGCCTTTAATGAACGGCCCCTCGGGAAATAGTTAGTTTTTTTTTTACAGCGAGTCCTGATGTTTCCCTGGTCTTCATCTCAGGAAACATCGAGACCCGAGGGAAAACACTCTAATTATTTCCCGCGGAGCTTGATATAAGGTGTTTTGTTATAAGGCCACAGAAAAAGAAGCACAAACAAACAAATAAACGAAGTCAAGGCAACTTTTATTTGTTCAAAGCTATACAAAACATCGTGATGTAGAGTGCAAAATGAACTAACCAATGATATAAACTTTACAAAAACCGAAACTCTAACCGTCAAACAAGCCTTGCTCTTTTTTGTAATAACTGTTTAACACCTTGTTGCTGATTAGATCCTTTACTACAGGATCTAGTTCTTTCATTTTGTCGTGGTGGTCCTTACAAACACAGTTACTGGTTTCTACGAAATCTTTAGTTCGGTTAAACATACAGACGTCGTTTTGTGGTGCTATTACTAAAAGGATGGGATAATTATACTAATTAATTAACAAATGCACCGGTCAATTTGAAACCTCTTCAACATCCTCCCCTCAGGCAAGACCTTCGGTATTTGAACCGTTGAAAACTAGGTTCTTAACATTCCCGTCTCCGGGGACCAAAAAGTCGTTCAAATGCCCTACCCTTAAGTGTTGTAAGGCCTCTCCCCGATGACAAATTTTCACTGAGCTATAATCAATCAATCAATCAATCAATCAATCAATCAATCAATCAATCAATCGATCGATCGATCGATCAATCAATCAATCAATCACTGTTCATGCTTTGCAAACAGGGAATTATTATATTAATGACACCTAAAAATATATAGAAGCCGTTTGCAGTGAGCCATCCATTCACAAAGGCCAAATCATGTTCATGAAAACTCCTCTACTTCCCCAAATTGAGGAAAATCTACGCGCGAATTCCGCTAGACCAAAAGAAAAATCCAGTTCAGATTACCCCATCCCCGGGTACAATACAAACTCAAATTCCCGGGGTATGCCAGGAGGGAATGGGTGTTGAATGTTCAAATTGATCGGCACATAACGCAGTAAAAATCGTAAAAGAAAATAGATAAATGCTGGTAAATATGCTTTAGGTATAAACGTGATTAATATATTGAAGAATCATAAGAATAAATGTGGATAAATACTGTGGGCTATTGTTCTACCATATATCAGAAGTTGCTTTCTAAGGTCACAGTACCTTAAAGCTTCTTTGTCTGAATAGCCACAAGTCTAAGCCTAAGCTGTTAAATACAATAGCCTAACAAGGGCGCCCAGCCGATCCAATGGGTTGAATATCTCTCCGGAAGACGACCTTAATTGCGTACGAAATTCGGATCTAGTCATTGTAAGGAAAAATGTTGGCAAAATGTCTCCTCAAAATTCCGTAACAATGGAAAACTAATTGCTTTCTTTTTCGTACGGGCAAATATTTTGTTCCAAGTGCGAGATAAGGCCAGCTAGCACCTTCGAAAGGCCAGCAAAAGTCGCAAATTCCGTTTTATGCTGGTTAATGAAATTCTTTTTTCTAAAACGCTTTGTAACTCAATTTTCAACTTAAGCACACAAGCAGAACTAACTGTGTTACTTCTCACAAACATACCTCTAAACTGGAACCACTAAACGATCTGGGAACTACTAAGAGACATATCCTGATATGACAAGAATAAAATATAGAAATGAGGGGCTGGGTTTTAATTAGCCGACTCGATTGAGATGGGAGAACGTAATAATCCCAAAAGGTATCTTCAATTAAAACAAAACTTAAAAAAAGTTATTCTGAGTAAATGTTACCTCTTTTATATTAATATATTTATGTTGTAAATTAAGTTTTACTTTATTAACTTCTTAATTTGGTAATAAAGCTTGTTGTTGTCTACCCCCTCCCCCACCCCCCCCCCCAAAAAAAAAACCCATGGATCAGCGGTGCATCCCGTGACAGTGAACTCATCTGCTCCACGAGGATTGGACAATATTGATCAGTTTAAATGACACTTAAAGGAGTAGTACCGGTGAGTTGAGACGCCCGAGATTGGAGCTCTTACTATAAGGATCTTTTGTACTTTAGTTTCTTTTTAAGTGTGCTATTTCTAAGACTCAACAAAAAATGATCTTCCGAGATAGAGAGGTTTTCAGTTGAGTGTCGAAAGTAATATTATTTCGCGTTTGCTTTGGTTTTGCTTTACTGCACTCTGTAATTGATTAGCAAAACTCGCGCCATTTTTTCAACCAATGAGAAACCAAAACCGATCGCGACTCTCGCGCTCATTTTCCCGCCCTTCCGCTAATTACTTGAAATTGCTTTGATTTCTGATTGGTTCCTTGCCTTGCTTACGTCTGTTGTAATTGGCCAGTGAAATTACTTTGGGTTTGCTTTCATTTATTTGTTTATTTAATCATTTATTTATTTATTTATTTATTTATTTATTTTTTAAACCTCTCTATCCCCTACGCACCATTGGTATAAATCAGCCTCGCTCATTGCTTTGTTGTTTTCTGCCAAATGACTGAATAATTATGTTATCTCATTGCTTACATGACCATCCTTAGTTTTGTTTTTTCTTAAGTTTGGACCACTCAATGTTGATTTGGAATTAACAGACAACGTTAATCTTTTCTAATGGCTTTATCTTGGTAAGAAAAAAAATTGCAATTTCCGGGATCGAACTTGTTCGGTACAGCTTAAGACGCACGAGCTGTTCTCGTTCTTTTTTTCATTAAACTTCTTCTTGTTCCACCTACAACGCTATTAACAGCAAAAAAACTGAACGAAACTGTTTTCTGAACAAAAAAAAATTGGCTGGGCAGTTGGGTTCCATTTTAAACACAATAAGTTTTATAACTAAACTTGTTTGTGCCCTACCATAAAGACCATTGATCACAATTTCTAGTTCCCTAGATTCAGCCAGATCTGACAAGTAGAAATTGGTTTATGTTACCTAACTGATTTAAGGTATGCTGGAAGAGCACACCACACGCGCATCCTCGTGATGACCACAATTGTGTATTCCCCATCCCCTGTGTCTGCAATTTTGGATGTACGACTCATTTCCGGTACATCTCACGTCATCCATCCATATAGGTCCAGATCCCTGGCCGTGCTTGGCGGCTTGGAGGGCTTGAGAGGCTTGTGGGAATCCAAGCTGCCTGCAAACCACGTGAGCATCATTTATATCCCAGTAATCATCACAAATTGTTCCCCACTGATTGTTATAGAAGATTTCAACTCTGCCAGCCAGTGGAGTACTACCATTTGCAAGGCGAAGGGAGTCAACAACTAAAAAACAAGTGAAACACCATTTTTTTAAACTAAATGCTCAGCTACAGTTTTTCGACCTTAGTATATTTAGATTTTATAACAAAAAAAAAATGAAATCAGTTTTTCTTGGTGACTTGAGATAGTTTCATCTCGTTTTGAACGCCCCTTTTAACCAAAGTACAACAACATCGCAAATTAGGTTCGTCCAAAGTTCTTCTTTTTAGCTTAAATACTTTAAATTACAGACAAAGTACATAAAATGTTGTTTATACCTGCACATACAAATTTTTCCTTTATAGTACTCATAAAGGTCAGGTTTGAGCATTTTGTCATGTCATGCGCAGTTTGGTTTAATGTCTTTTCATTTTAGTTTCCTTTTTATATCTTCTTTTTCTGTGGGTTTGCCAACTTTAGGGTTTTCTCTCTTTCTGCTGGGAGCCTTGGAATTAACGTTCGACCAAAGTAGGAAGATTATCACAGAGAACTAATTGATGGGAAGCCATATTTTCCTTAAAATTTTCAAGTAAAAGTACTTATTTTCATGGCACTTACACGTTTTAGAAATGCACAACAAGTTCTTTCCCTGCTCCGCTTACAACTAGTGCAACTTGCATACCTCCAAAGCCCGCCTAAATAAGGGGTAAGCAATTAAATGGGCAGTGTCACTAGTTTTTAGCGTGCCTTTGAATAGCGTAAAAACATATTTGTATTGATGGGAATGTTAAAATAATGGTTCAGTATTGTTAACAATTTCCGTACAAGTATACATAAGCTAGTATTTGTAATCGTTTGTTTCGGATGGCTTGGATGGAAATGGATTACAACTTGAAAATATTGGCTAATTTTTCCAAGTTCTTCCTGTGTGTTTTGGAGAAATTGCTCAAAACAGGTTTATAGTCTGTTCTTCATTGGAGAAACCAGTTAGTGTTTTCCTCCTGGTGCTCTACGAACAATTTCATGTTAGAGAAAAAGTTTAACGTCAAATACTTGAGTAGTTTTGGGCAAAATACAGCAAAGTCTCCGTGACAGTGCTCCTTTAAGAATTAATGAAAAGTTATATTTGGAAATTTTCCTTACTCAAAAAGGGCTTTTCGGTCTTTGGGGATCAGGTGCTTTGGAAACGACTCTTGCTGTGATAAACTGCTACGATGTCCTTCTGTTTATTGGAGCCAACGCTTGGAAACATGACAAAGCTATGACCTTCTTATGAGGACTTATAATGGGGCAAAGTAGAGATAACACCTTCCCCCCACAGGGAGAGGTAAGTTGGTCGCTCTTACTCCCTCACATCACTAACCTGAGTATCAGGACTTCCTAAGGGGAGGGGGAAGAGGCTACCACATCACCGGGTCGCGAGATTAGGTAAGACTAAATGGTTTTATTTACCACCTGAGGGCAAAACAGACAGAAGAAGACAGTAAACTGGCGGAGTAGCTTCTCCGGACTTGAAGCTCCGTCGGTAGAGAAATAGTTGATCAAATCCTGAAAACGTGGGTTCGATTCCCGCCCAGGTTGCAGATTTTTCTTCGCCTCGTGTGGTCTCCCATTTTCTGAATAATGCTCACACTCGGTAGGGAAATTCATTGGTTCACTACACAATACAGAGTTAATTGTCTAATCCATCATTTGTGTCATTAGTGAATTGTCTAGTGAGGTACTGAAAACGATAATCAGGCAAGCGTAAAGTAAAACCGTAAACCAACCTTTGCAAGTTTTACCATCGCCAGAAAATCCACTCTTGCATGTACAACGATAAGACCCACGAGTATTGTTGCAGGTGGCATTGACATTACAAACGGAAGGAGAGGCGGTGCACTCGTCAATGTCTGAGTAGAAGACAACGATGAAAAACAAATATCATTATTGTTCATGTAATGTTAAGGTCGTACGATTTCTAAGTTTAGAATCGGGGAGCTAACACATTGGCAGTGTAATCATTTTAGGGAATCAGCAAAGAAAGGGTTTCACCAATCCCCATGACTCGTCTTTTTGAATTGTTTCGTGCGTCGTTGTTAACGATAATCGAGCGAACGCAAAGTGAAACCCTAAACCCACCTTTGCAAGTTTTTCCATCACCAGAAAATCCACCCTTGCATGCACAACGATAAGACCCACGAGTATTGGTGCAGGTGGCATTGACATCACAAACGGGAGAAGAGGCAGTGCACTCGTCAATGTCTGAGTAAAAGACAACGATGAAAAACAAATATTAAAGTTTTAGGCTTCGGTAACAAACCAAACATACATGGAAATGAAAATGACATTTTGTAAGTGTATTAAGATAACACAAAAATTAAGGGGTTCTAAAACGGGCCATTTTACGAGCGGGCATAAAAGTCATTTTCAAATGAAAGGCCTGTTTTGTACCATCCCATGAGAAACGAAGGGATTAGGTAAAACAAAATGGTATTTTATTTACCACCTTAGGGCCAAACAGACAGAGAAGAAAGTAAACTGGTGGTGTAGCTATTCCGGCCTTGAAGTTCAGTCTGTAGAGAAATGGTTGATCAAATTCTGAGGACGTGGGTTCGATTCCCGCCCAGGTCGCAGGTTTTTTCTTTTTCTCGGGTAGTCCCATTTGCTGAATAGGTCTCACACTCAATAGGAGATTTCATGGGTTCACTTTAGCACTCTAACACACACTACAGAGTTAAACTTCTTATCCATTTTTTGTGTCAAGCGCAAAAAAATTATTCTATTCGAGGCAAGGCCTTACTAGTTGACTCACTGACTCTGTTTGAACTATCTTTTTGTGCCTTTCGCTATCTCTCGCTCACACGCGCGCCCACTCACACACTCACCAACCAACCAACTGACCAACAAGCCAGTTAACTAACAAAAAACGCACTATCAAAAACTGAACTTACCCTCTGTCTCCATGTTACAGTGAGCAAGTACAGATCTGCCAGATTTTATAGTAGAAAACCAGTATTTGCCGCTGACCACTTCTCCTTCACTTGCTTTAATCTGTTTACATGTTTCAGCTGGCAGCTCAGGAATGGAACCGAGGGGAACTAGATATGAAAATAAGCCAATGACAAGAATGAAAAGCCGTTGTGTATTCTGCGATATACTAAAAGTTACTGAACTGAACAGTAATAGAAAATAATTTACAATATTGGAATTCTGAATTTGCCGCAAACTTCACAAGTCGACAAAATTGTCCAAAACGTAGTCATAACCAATAGATGAACCCTAATATCATCTCAAAGCACGAAAGTCACCGCGCAAGAGAGTTATTTTTATTCATTAAAAACAGAAATATTCCAATTTTGCAAAAACCTGCCCGTTAAAATTTGATTACCGTAGTACAACATAAGTTTCAATAAACACTGGCCTATCATACCAAGTTGTTTCGAGTTAAATTTTTGAAAAAGGCAGGAAGTCTTGAAGCGGTTGTTCGGATATAAACAAAGCTATAAACATTCAAATTCTGCGCGAGTAGAATCGCCTCCCAACTCCTTCCTTGCTCCGCCTTTCTAGATAGCGTTACGACAGCACAATTAGTATCTTCTGGACTGGTAGATCGAAAAAAATGACTTTTTTATCAAATGGACCATGGGCGCTTTGCAGTTGGAAATTTCGGAAACGTTTCGTGTCAAATGGAAAGGCTTTTTTGTTGTTGTTCCAAGCTTGCAAAGTCATTGGTAGATCAAAACAACGTACGCAATAGCAAGAACACAAAATGGAAACGAAAAAAAAAAGTGCAAATGCAACAGTAACTTCCCCTCTAACTGGTTGGAAAGGAAAGAGTGGAGTTCTACCAAAGGTGATCCGTTTGTTCCAAAAGTTATTGGTTTGATTCGCGTGGACCATTTGCATTTCAAATGCTAAACGGAAAATTTTGGCTAAATATAAAACGCCTCTTGTCTGAGGTATAAATACTTTTTTTTATGGTCTCTTATTTATTTGTGTTTTCTGCATCAGCTTACCTCTTTTCATGTCTCGCCTGTAATAATAACTATCAGGATCAGGAACAAAATCCTCGGGTCTTGCGGCTTCCTTTGTTCTATCATTAAATTCACACATGCCAACGGACATAACAAAATTAATACTTTGGCATCTGTCTTCCTGTCGGCAGACAAGCGCACACTCAAGTCCGAGTTTTGCCATCATCGTCTTATAGGTGTGATGGTTTAGTCTCCACCCCGAGACAGATTTCTCAGATCCAACGGGAGTACATTGGCTATCTACTCGGTAGAACATTTGGCTGAGGAAAAGCAGAACTGTGATGTGGAAGACTTTTTTTTCGTCCATTTTGATCAAAAGTGACTCTGCTGTTGGTAAACAGATGTGAGACATATAAAGGTGAGTTTCCTCGCGGTCATTCATAGATCCTCAAAAAAAAAAAAAATCATGAAACAAACGCTATTAGAACAACAATAAAAACAAACAACATGGCACATCACACCATTTTGTACAATGCGGCTATCCACTTCGTTTTCTCATTAATTCTTTTGTGTTGTAACGTTCTCGTTGATGTCGCCGTAGTAGCTTCTTAAACTCTCTGATATTGTCTGCAGACCTTGATGGTTCATGTAAAGAAAGCTGGCAAATTACCTCTTTCGCACAGAACCCCCCTCCCCACATCCCGCCTTATTGTTCAAAACATGGCAACGCTGTGCAAACATCACCATCGCAGACTCAATACTCGTCAGGTATTCTGCATTGTTATTCAACACATTGTAACACTGCACAAGTGCACTGAATATACGTCGTCCGTAGTCAACAGACACCCTTTGCAAATAAATTGTGCTTTGCTATCAATTTGATTATGAACATTACGGGTAGAATCATATTTCATCGTTTATTCGGTGTCCTCATTACACCATCATCAGGTCAAAATATAATGTTCAACAGATAACAAGAATATTAATGTTCAAGTTCAAGTCTCTTGAGGCTGTGTGAAGAGTTTTTCTTTTATCGAGTCACTTTGGGTCAATGTGTTGAATAATTGAACAATTATCCTACTCAGTCTTGCAGAACACCCCCAAATTTTAGCCAACTCGGCCTACGGCCTCCTCGGCTAAGTATCAGCCGATTTTCTGTGCGACTTCGCAGGATAATTGTTAAATATACGTAATCTCTTGGGTCGCGGAGAAGAATGTAACAAATAAAAACTAACTCCAGCTTTTCTGCCCAAACAATGCTTTGTTATCAGTATGTTGAATAATTAAGCAATTACCCTACTCAATCTTGTGGAATAACCCCTGAATTTAGCCAATTCAGCCTAAGGCTTCTTCGGCCAACTATCTGGCGATATTCCATACCATTTCGCAGGATAATTGTTGAATATGGATTCCGCCCTTGGGTCTGCTCATTGCCATAGTCATTCGAAGGCAATGGTTTTGAGGCCTGACAAACTCCTTTGTTGTATGTTTTTGTTATCTGTGTTTGGCCTTGACGATGCACAAACCACAATAGATCTTGTGAAATGCGTTGGAGCAACTGACCAATGGAAAGATTTCTGTTAAGATATTTGACTGTAGTGTGAAAATTAAAACAAAGAACTGTGCACGGTCGCGACCCTTCTAACATAAATTGCGGCACCATTGTTTTCATGGCAAGGTTTCATAACCAGTCCCCCGATAAACTATGTCATTGATGAAGCCTCCACATCAAAGTCAGTACAGTTTACGTGTGTGACTTATGCAGGTATTCGCTCAGTATTATTTGGTATAAGAATGATGGAATATTGGTACAAAACTGTTTTATACCCTAGTTAGGACTATGCTTCCAAAATGATTAACAAGATGTGGATTACAAACTGAACTGATTGCTCATCAACTTGGGCTCCTGTTAAGAGTTAACCCCATTCGTTCTATCTTCAGCCATTGTGTTCATGGAATATTTTTCAGATCGAAGACAAAACCCAAATAATACACATTACTTTATTATGCAAATCGCCAGATGTATGACGAATAAAAAAACATATAAACAAACTACTGAACTTTCTAAACTTGGGCAAAAGAGGGCGTTCAATTGTATTTATCCGGAGTAAAGTGTCAATTATTTCTGATGAGACACACGCATAATCAAGCTGGCCCCACATATGAATAACACTTGAACCTTTTTCCCTTGTTCATTGCTAATTTAACGACGGCAAAACCCAACACGAACACAACTCTCATTTGGGTAGAATGGTTTAACACTTGCTGAAATCCTTAAGAAACAGGCCAGAAATATTCACTTTTAAAGCTAACAACTCAGGATATTGAAGTCAAAATGCCTCAACCGGTTTCTTGCACAAACGGCTCATTTCCAAAAAACAACTTCTGCCTCAAAACTGTTGGAAATGACGGATCTATAAAAAGTTTGAATAGGAAAGGAAATGAAATAAATTTAACTTCCAAACGCCAAATGTAGTTTGATGTTCTCCATGAAGTAGGTTACTTGGGAAAAGACAACAGGAGTGAGAAAACAAATGTTTTCACATATTTTAAGGAAGGTTGCCTGATGCTTTAATTCAGGGAATTTCTAAATTGTTGCAGACAATTGTAATGGCGACTAACTCAATATAAGATGCGATCTAATTCCTAACTAAGCGTCATACGGGAAAATCCATCATCTATTCCACACAACTCATTCAAAACAACTAACACCGAAAATTTAATCGAATTTAATCGGTTAAATTAGCCTTGAGAAATCTTGACTCAAAGACCACCTTTAAGAAAACGTCATTAAAGTTACGAGAATGGTATCTTAGCGTTGTTCTGGACAATTTGTCGTCAAAAATGTTTTGAAAAGGGTAGCAGAAATGCTATTTTCGCTGGTATTGTAACCAGATGTGCCACGCATCCCTCTAGATTACAGAAGAATTGAAAATATCCCAAATTATAGTCAAAATGATTGACTTTCAATTCCACAGAACATACACGCACACAACAACGCTTTTAGGGGCAATTTCAAGTGAAACTTTGCCTTACGGCGTACGCGCTTGCGAACAAAACAAAAACTATGTAAAAGTAAAGAATTAAACTAAATTACTCTACTTATAAATCCACTTGAATCATCATAAGAGAAAACTCTCTCTCTCTCTACAAAAAAAGACAAAAACAAAAACAAAAACAAAAACACAACACAATCATATATTAAACCGATATCCACTACGAAATAGTGCAATAAAAGTTTTTATACCTTCCGATATTTTCCTGTCCGGATATAGATCTCAAGGCAGTGCCTTTATTAACTCGTTGCTCGCTTAAAATTAGCAGAGAAGTGCCCTGTTATCCACGTAACATCCACTGAAGCACACAAAAAACATTCGTTTGTTAAATATCTCCCTTAAATGCAAATTAAAGTATACTGCATGAGAGTTAGGTTTCACAAATGGAAAGACTGGCAACCTGCTTTCCAAAAGAAGTGTTTGCTAATGGGTGATATTGACGTACTTGACGTAATTTATGTATTTCTGCTACGTTTATATATCACAAAATATTTTGTGTTCGAATTCTTCATGATAGTTTTTCCCGTTTGACCACGCGCATGATAGTTGATGATAGTTCTTCGGTCAGGTGCTCTCTCCATCAGCGCTCTCTAGATTTATTTTCAGTTAGTTCTTCCAACAATTGAAGGAGAACGGAGCAGGCTTCGGCTTTCTAAAAATAGTTTGCGGGAATAAAATACAGGAAAATGTATGGAAAATTCAAAACAAGACTGGACTCTTTTTGGCACAGCTAGTTCCTTCCAATCTTTTTCTTTAAATCCTTTTCCTAGTTCCAATAGTTTCCAATTCATGAATTTTTCAGAAGCGATGTTTTATGAAATTATTTGACATCGGACTCCCATACAAACACTGGTCAGATGCCTACTCGTCAAAATGGCGTCGAAAACCGTGATAAGGCCTATTCAAGGAATTTCTGAAGTGCTGCAGATAAGTGATATACGATCTATTTCCTGACTATGCGCCATAGGCGAAAAGCCATCACCCTTCCACACAACTCATTCAAAACAACTAACATCGAAAATTTAACCGAATTTAATCGGTCTAATTATCCCTGAAAAATCTTTTCTCAAAAACCGTTTTGAGGAAAACGCCGTTGAAGTTATAAGAATGGTATCTTAGCGTTGTACTGAACATTTTGTGGTCAAAAATGTTTTAAAATGGGGCAGCACAAATGCTTTTTTTTGTCGGCATCGTAACCAAATTTGCCTCGTTTCTCTCTTGATTACAAAAAAACGAAAATATTCCGACAAAAATTCGAAAAGTTGAACTTTTAAATTCACAGAACAAACACACACAAAAAGCTTTTCATGTAATTACAGGGAAATCTCCACCTTACGGCTTGAACTCCAGCGAAAACAAAAAATGTGTAAAACTAAAGCTCTAAGAAATTTTGCTTAACATGCGAAGCTAATTAAAATAAATTACTTCTTTTATAAACAGGAAGGCATTAAATCATAATAATTGTAAACTGAAAACAATTTTTAGTTAATTTTATATTTCTTTATATATAAAATCGATTGTAACAGAGAAGAGTGCAATAAAAGTTTTTATACCTTCTGATATTTATTCCTATCCGGATGTGAATCTCAAGGCAGTGCGTTCATTAACTCGTTGCTCGATTAAAATTAGCAGAGAAGTGCCCTGTTATCCAGGTAACATCCACTGAAGCACACGCAAAGAGTTCATAAGAGTTAGGTTTCGCATATGGAAAGATTGGCAACCTGCTTTCCAAAAGAAGTGTTTGCTAATGGGTGATATTGACGTACTTGACGTAATTTATGTATTTCTGCTACGTTTATATATCACAAAATATTTTGTGTTCGAATTCTTTATGATAGTTTTTCCCGTTGAACCACGCGCATGATAGTTGATGATAGCTCTTCGGTCAGCTGTTCTCTCCGTCAGCGCTCTCTAGATTCATTTTCAGTTATTCCTTCCAACAACTGAAGGAAAACGGAGCAGGCTTCCGCTTTCTTTCGCCGCGAAAAATTCATGCGAAGTTTTGTAACTTAACGCGTCGTCATGTTTACAGTGTTTACATTCGGTAGGTGCCTGACGCTAATGGCTTACGCCAAACTATCGTCTTTCAGGGATCATGAGTTTCGTTGAACCGTTTGACCTCCCGCTAGATAGTTTCCAACTTCAAAGCGGGTTCTACCCAGGGAAGGTTGAAGGAGGTATTTTAAGATAGGTTTCCTGCATTTTTTAATTCAAGTAATTTCTGAAATGCTGCAGATAAGTGTAATGGCGACTAACTCAAATTAACACCAAAAGACAAAGAAGGGATCTATTTTCTGATTATGCGTCATGGGGGAAAGCCTTCATCTATTCCACCGAAAATTTAACCAAACTTAATCCGTCAAATCATCCCTTGAAAATCTTTTTTTAATGACCGTTTTGAGTAAAATGCCGTTGAAGTTATAAGAATGATATCTTAGCGTTGTACTGAACATTTGGTGGTCAAAAATGTTTTGAAAGGGGGCAGCAGAAATGCTTTTGTTTTGTTGGCATTGTAACCAGATATGTCTCGTATCTCTCTTGATTACGAGAGACCGAAAATATCCTGAAAATAAGTCGAAAAGTTTAACTTTCAAATTCAAAGAACAAACACACACAAAAAGCTTTTTCAGCAATTTCAGGGAAATCTGCGCCTTACGGCGTCAACTCCGGTGGAAAAAAAATGTGTAAAAATATAGCTCTAAGAAATTTTGCTAAACATGTAAAATTAATTAAAATAAATTACTCCTCTTATAAACAGGAAGGCATTAAATCATAATAATTGTAAACTAAAAACCATTTTTATTGAATTTTATATATTTTTATATATAAAGTCGATGGTAACAGAGAAGAGTGCAATAAAAGTTGTTTTACCTTCTGATATTTATTCCTGTCCGGATGTGAATCTCAAGGCAGTGCGTTCATTAACTCGTTGCTCGATTAAAATCAGCAGAGAAGTGCCCTGTTATCCACGTAACATCCACTGAAGCACACAAAAAACACCTGTTTCTTAAATATCTCCCTTAAATGCAATTTAAAGTACAGTTCATGGAAGTTAGGTGTCGCCAAAGGAAAGACAGGCAACCTGCTTTCCAAAACAAGTGTTTGCTTATGGGTGATATTGACGTACTTGACGTAATTTATGTATTTCTGCTACGTTTACATATCACAAAATATTTTGTGTTCGAATTCTTCATGATAGTTTTTCCCGTTTAACCACGTGCATAATAGTTGATGATAGCTCTTCGGTCAGGTGCTCTCTCCATCAGCGCTCTCTAGATTTATTTTCAGTTATTTCCTCCAACAATTAAAGGAGAACGGAGCAGGCTTCCGCTTTCTAAAAATAGTTCGCGGGAAAAAATACAGGAAAATGTATGGAAAGTTCAAAACAAGACTGGACGCTTTTTGGCACAGCTAGATCCCCTCAATTTTTTTTCTTTAAATCCTTTTTCTAGTTCCAAAAGTTTCCAATTCATCAATTTTTCATAAGCAATGTTTTATGAAATTGTTTGACATCGGATTCCCATACAAACACTGTTATTTCCGATGTGTTTGCCTATTCGTCAAAATGGCGTCGAAAATGGTAATAAGGCCTATTTAAGGAATTTCTGAAATGCTGCAGATAAGTGATTAGCGATCTATTTCCTGACTATGCATCATACGGGAAAAGCCATCAGCTATTCCACACAACTCATTCAAAACAACTAACATCGAAAATTTAACGGAATTTAATCCGTCAAATCATCCCTGAGAAATCTTTTCTCAAAAACCGTTTTGAGGAAAACGCCGTTGAAGTTATAAAATGGTATCTTAGTGTTGTACTGAACATTTCGTGGTCAAAAATGTTTTGAAAGGGGGCCGCAGAAATGCTTTTGTTTTGTTGGTATTGTAACCAGATATGCCTCCTATCTGTCTTGATTACAAGAGACCAAAAATATTCCGAAAAAAAGTCGACAACTTTAACTTTCAAATTCACAAAACACACACACACACAAAAAGCTTTTTCAGGCAATTTCAGGGAAATCTCCGCCTTACGGCGTGAGCTCCGGCGAACAAAGAATAAATCGTCTGAGAAATTTTGCTTAACATGGGAAGCTGATTAAGATATATTACTTCACTTCTAAACAGGAAGGCATTAAATCATAATAATTGTAAACCAAAAACAAATTTTTAGTTAATTTTATATATTTTATATATAAAGTCGATGGTAACAATGAAGAGTGCAATAAAAGTTTTTATACCTTCTGATATTTATTCCTATCCGGATGTGAATCTCAAGGCAGTGCGTTCATTAACTCGTTGCTCGATTAAAATTAGCAAAGAAGTGCCCTGTTATCCACGTAACATCCACTGAAGCACACAAAAAACACCTGTTTCTTAAATATCTCCCTTGAACGCAAATTAAAGTACAGTGCATGAGAGTTAGGTTTTGCAAATGGAAAGACTGGCAACCTGCTTTCCAAAAGAAGTGCTTGCTAATGGGCGATATTGACGTACTTGACGTAATTTATGTATTTCTGCTACGTTTATAAATCACAAAATATTTTGTGTTCGAATTCCCCATGATAGTTTTTCCCGTTTAACCACGCGCATGATAGTTGATGAGATCTCTTTGGTTAGCTGTTTTCTCCGTCAGCGTTCTCTAGATTTATTTTCAGTTAGTTCTTCCAACAATTGAAGGAAAACGGAGCAGGCTTTCGCTTTCTTTCGCCGCGAAAAATTCATCCATGCAAAGTTTTGTAAGTTAACGCATCGTCATGTTTGCAGTGTTTACATTCGGTAGGTGCCTGACACTAATGGCTTACTCCAAACTATCGTCGTTCAGGGATCACGAGTTTCGTTGAGCCGATTTCTGATTTCTGAAATGCTGCAGATGATTGTAATGGTGACTAACTCAAATTAACACGGAAAGACAAAGAAGCGCTCTATTTCCTGATTATGCGTCATACGGGAAAAGCCACCACCTATTCCACACAACTCATTCAAAACAACTAACATCGAAAATTTAACGGAATTTAATCCGTCTAATCATCCCTGAGAAATCTTTTCTCAAAAACCGTTTTGAGTAAAACGCCGTTAAAGTTATAAGAATGGTATCTTAGCGTTGTACTGAACATTTCGTGGTCAAAAATGTTTTGAAAGGGGGCAGCAGAAATGCTTTTGTTTTGTTGGCATTGTAACCAGATATGCCTCGTTTCTCTCTTGATTACAAGAGAACGGAAATATCCCGAAAAAAAGTCGAAAAGTTTAACTTTCAAATTCAAAGAACAAACACACACAAAAAGCTTTTTCAGGCAATTTAAGAAAAATCTTCGCCTTACGGCGTGAACTCCGGCGAAAACAAAAAATGTGTAAAAATAAAGCTTTAAGAAATTTTGTTTAACATGTGAAGCTAATTAAAATAAATTACTTCTCTTATAAACAGGAAGGCATTAAATCATAATAATTGTAAACTAAAACAATTTTTAGTTAATTTTATATATTTTTATATATAAAGTCGATGGTAACAGAGAAGAGTGCAATAAAAGTTTTTATACCTTCTGATATTTATTCCTATCTGGATGTGAATCCCAAGGCAGTGCGTTCATTAACTCGTTGCTCGATTAAAATTAGCAGAGAAGTAACCTGTTATCCAGGTAACATCCACTGAAGCACACAAAAAACACCTGTTCCTTAAATATCTCCCTTAAATAAAAATTAAAGTATAGTTCATGAAAGTTAGGTGTCGCAAAAGGAAAGACTGGCAACCTGCTTTCCAAAAGAAGTGTTTGCTAATGGGTGATATTGACGTACTTGACGTAATTTATGTATTTCTGCTGCGTTTATATATCACAAAATATTTTGTGTTCGAATTCTTTATGATAGTTTTTCCCGTTGAACCACGCGCATGATAGTTGATGATAGCTCTTCGCTCAGCTGTTCTCTCCGTCAGCGCTCTCTAGATTCATTTTCAGTTAGTTCTTCCAACAATTGAAGGAAAACGGAGCAGGGTTCTGCTTTGTTTCGCCCCCAAAAATTCATCCATGCGAAGTTTCGTAACTTAAGAGCCGTCCTCTGTAAATATCGACTATCGTCGTTTGGACGAGAAAAAATGAAATCTCTCAAACTTTCTCAGAAGAATGGTCTATATAAGTGATTCACATAAATATAACTTTCAGCTCAGTTCGATTCGTATTTTAGCTGTACTGCGACCATCTTAGTTTTGCCGCTCTGAGAGGGCTTTCAGCGGCCATTTTAGGCCACACTTTTAAAAAGTTGCCTTACAAAGAAAGCGTTACAAATCCGAACAAAATCTCATTATTCGACACAAGCAAATGTTTTTTGTTGTGTTGAGAAGCATTTTTGGGAATTTGATCGAAATCTGATTTTTTACAAAATTTTTAATTTCTTCCCTATTGAACTACTCTTCAAGTGCCCAAAAAATGGCCGAGTTTAAAGGAAAATATCGCTAAAGATACATTAGTTGGCATCCTAAAACAGCATCCCGGTTAAAGAGCAATGTCTCGTCTGTAAGAATATGCAATAAAATTTTTGGGCAGTTAAAAAGAGAAAATTATAGAAGAAGAAGTTTTAACTGTACTTTTGTCAACAAACACCGCCTTCCTAATTAGCACAACAACATGAAAATAACGATTTACTAAGAAAATAATGATAAATTCCACTTACCTCGTGAAATATCGAGAACTGGATATTTCAAAATATATCAATTTATAGTTTCAGTTGGATACAGCCGCATTTTCGATGATTTGTTGTGCGAAATCACTGTAATACACCGCAGCCGTTAAACTGAGTTGAATTATTCAAAGTCCGTCAGGACAACCATCGGCCGAAAAAATTGCCTTCCGCCCCATAAGCTGCCGTGTGCAAGGTGTCAAATTTTTTTTTGTTATCCTTAATGACCAAAACGTCTTTCAGCAACCATTTAAATCCTGCTTTGAACTGGAGATTCTCGTCAAGAAATCGTTTATGTTCCGTTAACCTTCCGCCGTGATTAAACAATGAGATTGCGTTACAGAAACAAGCGCACATCCAGACGGTTTGGGGTGGGGGTGGGGAGAAAACAAAAATGGAAATACTCCCAAATTAAAAAAAAGGGCCATTCAAGATTACTGTCAAAGCTATTTTATGCATTTCGGGTACTAAATAGGAAACTGCTGTCCTAGAATAATGTGGAATATGATAAGCCCTTGTGCTGTATTTTGGGGCGTGGAAGGGGGGGGGGGGGGGGGGTGGCAAGTAAAACATTAATTTACAGCATCAGTCGATCGTTGCTCTTCTGTTTAGGTTTCATACATGATGTTGATGATTAAACAATGAGATTACTTTAAAGAAACGCGCGCACATTCGGGTGGGGTTGAAGTGGAGAGGAAATAAAAATGTCACGGACTTTAGCTTGTAAGATGCTGCGAAAGTGTTAGCCATTCTTCGCCTATTCGGGGCTATAAATTTAACACCTATCTTGGAATAATGGAACATGACTAGTGACTTTGGGGAACGTTGACAAATTTGTGTAGGTTATAATTCTTTTCTGGTTTCTGTCGTAGTAGGAAGTACCCTCTGTATAAAAGTCACGGTCTCTTATTTAGATGGGTACCTTTTCCAGCGAGATCAAATATTTTGTGGTAGATCTAAGGGCAAAAATGGACTTCTGGAACTTTTGTCGACAATTTGTTTCATGTTTTCTCTCCCTCTCTCACTGTGATCAAATTGCCCTGCCGAAACGCGAAGCCGATAGTTAAATTGATTTATATCATGACTACATTAAATTAAATTTCATAGGTGTGGCTACTGCGTTGTTTAATATTTTAAGTCGTTTGGGTCACAAAAGAGAACCATAGAAATATAATGTGGCAATCAAAACGTATTGTTTCCAGTTTTAATATATACATTCTTTTCGTGACACGCGTAAAGCGAATGGCTTAGTAGCCGCACTTTTAATTGGTCCATGGAAAATTCCTGGTCATGGCCACCTGTGGGTACTCGTCGTATGTTGGAGGTACCTGCGGATCCAGTACCCAAAACGATAAAAATGTGCGGTGTGTCCTACTGAGTGACTGCCGAGGGGACGTGAGCGTCCATTTAAAAGCACTGCACGTTTGGGCAGGTATAGTATGAGTATTTTGATATAATTTTATTTTAGCAGTTTTCTCTCAAGAAACACTAAAGTACAAATCATAAGTATTCATTCCTTGAAACGAGTACATTTATTTTGAACTCCCCCACGAAATTCACAACCTGGTTTCCATGCCATTTCGAATCACAAGTTATCACCTGCAATTACACTTCATTACACATTTTCACACGAAGACGCTAAAAATAGAAGCATTTGCGGAGTGAAAAGCGTGTAACTTTGTAAGAAGCAAACTGTCCCATTAGATCGTACTCTCTAAACTAATGCTTTTGAAAAACACTTATTTGAATCTCATAAATTCTTCCTTATCAAATATTTGGTCTGAGGCATATATTAATCACGTGCTAGGAGACCGCGGGAAAGTGCGAATTTCATTGACGCCCATACAGTGTATACCAAAAATTTGCACTAATGCATTCACCCACGGGTTCCATCACTAGTCTGAAATGTCAGCCGTCTCCTCCCACTAACCTACAGGGATAGGGGGAGGAGACGGCTGACATTTCAGACTAGTTCCATCACCCGTCACGCTGCTTTTTTATGGGCCATCAGGCGTCGCAAGAAAACCCTTTGCCACTCTCAATAAATTCCACTTACTATTAGCTGTTGTGCCCTATTTGTCAGTCGGTTGCCCTTCGTAACGTTTGATAGCATTTCCAACGATGTTCAGATTTAGTAGTTTTTCTGGCTCCAAGTCCACGTAATGGTGAACGCTATGACAACGTTCCAAAACATAAACAGACAACTGTACTACACACACACACACAAAAAAAAAATTAATAAAATAAAAACAAGTAAGTAACTAAGTCGCTTTTTATCGGAATTCTATGTGAGCTGTTAATTTGCATGTATTCCCATACAAACCCTCATATTAATTTTACGTGCCGGCGATTATAACTTTTTCACTATTACCTAATATTACACATATATAGCTGTCAGTGAGCTTGGGACAGTTGTGAACATGTATGAACCCTAAACAGAAGAGCAACGATCAACTGATGTTGTAAATTAGTGTTTTACTTGCCACCCCCCCCCCCCCCCTTCCACGCCCCAAAATACAGCACAAGGGCTTATCATATTCCGCATTATTCTAGGACAGCAGTTTCCTATTTAGAACCCGAAATACATAGCTTTGACAGTAATCTTGAATGGCCTTTTTTTTTTAAATTTAGGAGCTGTTCCATTTTCATTTCCTTCCCACCCCCACCCCAGCCCGTCTGGATGTGCGCTTGTTTCTGTAACGCAATCTCATTGTTTAATCACGGCGGAAGGTTAACGGAACATAAACGATTTCTTGACGAGAATCTCCAGTTCAAAGCAGGATTTAAATGGTTGCTGAAAGACGTTTTGGTCATTAAGGATAACAAAGAAATATTTGACATCTTGCACACGGCAGCTTATGGGGCGGAAGGCAATTTTTTCGGCCGATGGTTGTCCTGACGGACTTTGAATAATTCAACTCAGTTTAACGGCTGCGGTGTATTACAGTGATTTCGCACAACAAATCATCGAAAATGCGGCTGTATCCAACTGAAACTATAAATTGATATATTTTGAAATATCCAGTTCTCGATATTTCACGAGGTAAGTGGAATTTATCATTATTTTCTTAGTAAATCGTTATTTTCATGTTGTTATGCTAATTAGGAAGGCGGTGTTTGTTGACAAAAGTACAGTTAAAACTTCTTCTTCTATAATTTTCTCTTTTTAACTGCCCAAAAATTTTATTGCATGTTCTTACAGACGAGACATTGCTCTTTAACCGGGATGCTGTTTTAGGATGCCAACTAATGTATCTTTAGCGATATTTTCCTTTAAACTCGGCCATTTTTTGGGCACTTGAAGAGTAGTTCAATAGGGAAGAAATTAAAAATTTTGTAAAATAATCAGATTTCGATCAAATTCCCAAAAATGCTTCTCAACACAACAAAAAATATTTGCTTGTTTCGAATAATGAGATTTTGTTCGGATTTGTAACGCTTTCTTTGTAAGGCAACTTTTAAAAAGTGTGGCCTAAAATGGCCGCTGAAAGCCCTCTCAGAGCGGCAAAACCAAGATGGTCGAAGTACAGCTAAAATACGAATCGAACTGAGCTGAAAGTTATATTTATGTGAATCACTTATATAGACCATTCTTCTGAGAAAGTTTGAGGGATTTCATTTTTTCTCGTCCAAACGACGATAGTCGATATTTACAGAGGACGGCTCTTAACGCGTCGTCATGTTTGCAGTGTTTACATTCGGTAGGTGCCTGACGCTAATGGCTTACGCCAAAAATATCGTCGTTCAGGGATCACGAGTTTCGTTGAGCCGTTTGACCACCCGCTAGATAGTTTCCTTACTTAAAGCGGGTTCTACCCAGGGAAGGTTGAAGGAGGAATTTTAACAGAGGTTGCCTGCATGTTTTAATTCAAGGAATTTCTGAAATGCTGCAGATGAGTGTAATGGCGACTAACTCAAATTAACACGGAAAGACAAAGAAGCGCTCTATTTCCTGATTATGCGTCATACGGGAAAAGTCATCACCTATTTCAAACAACTTATTCAAAACAACTAACACCGGAAATTTAACCGAATTTAATTGGTCTAATCATCCCTGAGAATTCTTTTCTCAAAACCCGTTTTGAGGAAAACGCCGTTGAAGTTATAAGAATGGTATCTTAGCATTGTACTGAACCTTTTGTGGTCAAAAATGTTTTGAAAGGGGGCAGCAGAAATGCTTTTGTTTGGTTGGCATTGTAACCAGATATGGCTCGTTTCTCTCTTGATTACAAGAGAACGAAAATATCCTGAAAAAAAGTCGAAAAGTTTAACTTTCAAATTCAAAGAACAAACACACACAAAAAGCTTTTTCAGGCAATTTCAGGGAAATCTCCGCCTTACAGCGTGAACTCCAGCGAAAACAAAAAATGTGTAAAACTAAAGCTCTAAGAAATTTTTCTTTAACATGTGAAGCTAATCAAAATAAATTACTTCTCTTATAAACAGGAAGGCATTAAATCATAATAACTGTAAACTAGAAACAACTTTTAGTTAATTTTATATTTTTATATATATATAAAGTCGATGGTAACAGAGAAGAGTGCAATAAAAGATTTTTTACCTTCTGATATTTATTCCTGTCACGATGTGAATCTCAAGGCAGTGCGTTCATTAACTCGTTTCTCGATTAAAATTAGCAGAGAAGTGCCCTGTTATCCAGGTAACATCCACTGAGGCACACAAAAAACACCTGTTTCTTAAATATCTCCATTAAATTCAAATTAAAGTATAGTGCATGAAGATTAGGTTTCGCAAATAGGCAAGGCAAGTGAAAAGTTTAAAGAAAACGACAAAACCTTTAAGTTTACAAAGCATGTTTCGACAGTTACTTCTGTCATCTTCAGTTAGTTAATGTTCAAAGTGTTGGAAGTTTCCTTTTCATTTTGTCACCGTTTATCATAATTAGCATTTTTGTCTACTTATTATAAATTCAACTTCCAACGCTTTGTACATTAACTAACTCAAGAAGACAGAAGTCTCTGTCCAAACATGTTTTGTAATCGTTTTCTTTAAACCTTTAATTTTAACAATTGCTTTTATCTGCTTTACAAAACTATTCCGAGATCATAATCACTCACACAAAATCATAATCAATCACATTTCAACATATGATCAAAGTTATTTTTTCATAAGTTTTTAAGCAACAACTGTTACCATAGCAACGGTAGCGCAAAGCCTCTCATTTACACATTTTCCATTATCTCGAAATTTACGCCAAACTCTAGGGATTTAAACGACTCAGTCTTGACAACTTGCAGGCAAAATTAGAAAAAAAAATACGTGCGAGCGTTTTCAAGCAAATGATGAATCATTTTTTAAGGGGTGATTTTGTTTATTCCCGCATTTTTCACTAATATCTCTGGAAAACTAAAACTTGTCACTGTTCTTTTCTGTTATTAGGTCTTTCCTCGAAGAAAAACATTTTAAATGCATATTGAGCATAATGAGTGGATCTGATTTGAAAATATTCATGTTTGAAAACAGTTAAAATAAAACGCAGATCAGTGAAAAAGTTCCTACTTTGTACAAATCGAGCTATCTTAATTAAAAGTACCCCTACAGATTTTTCTGTTAAATTGCAAGAGGTTGGAGTACGAATTATTTTCGATATTCGTGCAAGTTTAAGGCTCAAGAACCAAAACCGGTATTAGTTAAGAGTGAATGTCAGTGAAAATCGAAGACAATTTAAAACATGTGACCAGGGCAATAAAAAAATGGATTTCGCTCATACTTTGTCAGTTTGAAGGCCTATGTAACTTAGTAAAGGATATAAGGTTAGTTTTTTGAAATATTCCATATAACGCAGAAAACCATGAAAAACGGTCACCCTACCGAAGCCCGGATTTCACCACGAGAGAAATCGAAATTTTACACTTTTCAGTTTCTCCCTAGACAGACATTTACATAGCTGCAAAACTTTCTTCATTATAATTTAACACAATGATTCTTCCTTAGTCAAAATATAGCAATTATTTTCATCTCTGCTTGTTTGTGAGCGAACTGAGCTCGGATGAAGTAGTCACTTTTCTCTATCGCGCAAAAGTGTAAAATATTCCAAACTCGGCGAGAAAAAAAAAGCTGACCGGTAGTGAATCAAATCCTTTGATTCTTTGACAAAAGATAGTTCAGTCATTGACTTTTAGTTGTACAGTTTTAAATCTTTAGGATCTAGCAGAACGTTTGCACGAACGCCGATAAAAGTTTGACAAAATTACAATTCAGGGCCATTGAAATCTATAACACGACGTAACAATGCTAAAAGAATAAATTAACTCCTCGGCCAAAGTTTTTATAAAAAAAGGCTTTAAACTATTTTTTCCGCAGTTCCTCCTATTCGTCCAATTTAAAGTAATGAGTTGGACACGAAAATTTAGTCCTCTGCTGTTGATTTAAATACATGACAAAACCACCCAGGACTTGTAATAAAAAAAGCAATTAATTCTCCTACTTTGTCCTTTGAATGGAAATAAAGGGATCCCTTACTACATGAGGTAACGCGTCAATTTTTTTTATTTTCCTTATAGTTTTCCCTTTTATTCTAATATAAGCGCTTATTGAATCAAATACTTAGAAAGAAGAGTAAAAGTAGAACCACGAAAGGAAACATGTACTCAAGACTGATATATTTTTCTTGAGTCAAAAGTAGTTTCTCAATCGAAAGCTTCCCGAGGCGTCCTTGCGTCTGAGGCACAGTTTAACACATCACGAGTCAGCGATATTAATTACACAGACGATTAACTGGTGTAGTGCGTTAGCAATTAGGTGAGGAAGCGGTTATACGGGTGCGTCCAAGAGTTCATTTTGGTGGAACATGCGTTGGAAAAAACATCACCCGTCTCAGTCAGAAATTCGGATTAAATTTTGAAGAAAAACAAGCGTTATCTTTAACGAAAGGTCACCTGAAACTTTAGAAACGCTGAAAAAACTAATCCCATTTGTGTTCGGAGGACAAAAATGTCGGTAAAAGTGAAAGACCCGCTAGCATTTCGAAATTAAAAGCCAACAACTGCTCCTAAATTCGGGGAATAGTATTTCGTTCCCTAAAATTTTCCGCGGCGTCAACTTGTGAAAATTTATTTTTTGGAGGTCGTAGAATGATGCGACATTTTTTAAGGAAACAACATTTTAACTATTTTTGGTTGGGTGCTCTGGGTTTTACGCTAAACGGAGGAAATTGTCTACACACAAACTTACTCTTTGTAACCAAAAACGAGATTCATACTGGTCGCGGCGGGCACGTTTCTCTCTAAACAAGGGAAATAGGTCGAAAAGGAAAAACAAATTGTGTACAGGCATGGGCCAAAATTTTCCTTGACGAGTTTGATACGAAGACTCTCGTCTCTACTTGGTTTTATTAAAAGAACACGATACACCGTGTAATTTTCCCATAAGAGAGCAATCATTTCATTCATTGTGGTTGTTAAAACTTGCTCAATACGGCATAAAATATTTTCATTTTGTTTCTGTTAATAAGTGTTGTAAAATAAAGTTCACCAACGGCGGCCGAACTTGTTTAGATGGCTGTAACTATTATTATTATTATTATTATTATTATTATTATTATTATTATTATTATTATTATTATTATTATTATTATTATTATTATTTCTATCTTACCTTTCTGGGCATCTGAGTAGTACTACAGCCACGCTTCCCAAGAAAGAGCAGATCAACAAACTCGAACTGAGACGATCTTTACCCACGAACAATGATTCACTGTGTGTATAATTGGTGAATACTAGATTTAGAAAGATATGGATTGGAAGTGGCAGATGAGTATTGATCACAATTGGATGGAGAAAATTGTCATCCATCTGGGAATGACAGAATTAAATAATGGCACCAAAACACTTTCTCATCTATTATTGATCGTCGGATGACTTTAAGAGGAGACAGTAACGTAAGCACTTATACGAATTTTTTTCATCTTCTTTGATAATTTCTATCAGGAAGAAAATAAGAGAGGGAAAAAGGGAGATGTGTGGAAGACGTATATATTATGCTTGAATAAAACGAAGATCCCTTACACAATTGTACTGAAAGTGACGTTTTCTTTTCAAAGTTTCCGTTACAAATATTCAAAACAGGAAGTTTTACCCAGCCAACAGGCCTCCCGGCTGGCGTTTACGTGGGGGGTAAATTAAAATTTCTTGGCTGACGATCGTTTGTTTGTTTTTTGTTCGTAATTAGCAATAGGGGAAGAAGATTTGTTATGTACATAAATTATTTGTGGCGGCTGAGTAAGAAACACAGTGCTGAATTTTGTGACTTTACTCTGGCTATTCTCCCAATATCTCAAACGTTTGATGAAATAAAAACTAGACCTGCTGCTATCTCCAACTAAATAGGAAAATAAGTGAATACCTATGGATTTTCGTTCAACATCGTGCGAAGGCTAAGAAATCGTCGGGAGTCTAAAGAAAGAAATACAAGACGTTAAAATAATGCAAATTTGTTGGGTGAGACAGAATGATGTGTTTTGTTTTTTGCAGTTCCTCCTATTCGTCCAATTTATAGTGATGAGTTGGACACGAAAATTTAGTCCTCTGCTGTTGATTCAAAGACATGACAAACGCACTCAGGACTTGTAATAAAAAAAGGCAAAACATCCTCCTACTTTGTCCCTTTATTAAAGGGGTCCCTTACTACATGAGGTTACGCGTCAAGTATTTTGATTTTCCTTATAGTTTTTCCTTTTATTCTAATATCAGCGCTTATTGAATCAAATGTTTAGAAAGAAGAGTAAAAGTAGAACCACAAAAGGAAACATGTACTGAAGACAGATATATTTTTCTTGAGTCAAAAGTAGCTACTCAATCGAAAGCTTCCCGAGGCGTCTGAGGCACAGTTGAACACAACATGGGCCAGCGATATTAAGGGGGGATTAAAAAACCACGGAAAACTATATATCACTGTAAAGCTTGTTAATTTTTTTTTTAATACTTTGCTTCTTTATTTTCACCACACACGTTACAAAAAAAGCAAAACAGGAGAACGAAAGATATATATTACAATACATTTGAAAATGCTAGTAAATTAATGTAATGTACGCGGAGTAGGACATTTTTAATAGGGAAGAGCATCCTTTAAAGCGAGTATTTAGGACATAGGTTATGAAAAGCTTTCTATTTGATATTTGAGAGTGATATCATCTTTGAAACCTTCAAGAGTTATTGCTTGAGAATGTAGCTTACGAGAATAAAGCTTGTTAATTGAAGATTGCAAAAAATGTCAAGATTTTTTTTAATTTTATTGGATAAATGAGCGAATAGAGGCCTGCAAACTCAATATTAGCTTGAATTATAACTGAATTACCCACTCACGTAAAGACACACAACCAAACGAACTGGGCAATATCCTCGAGCTTTTTCTTTATTTCTATTGGTTTATGAGAAAACCCGTGGTTAAGTTGGACCATGGAAAATTCTTGTAGTCGCATCAGGAGTTATCACGTCACGGAAAAAAAGATTTTTTTAATTTCGTAAAAGCCCGACACACTTTGACGCATTAATATCTGAGGAACAATTTGGCCAAATTTCGTTGAAATCTGACAAATCTACGTACCGTTTTAATTCAATTGAAGATGTGGAATTCGCGTAAAAACAAAATCCGTGTTTTCGGCCATGAAACATTTTCAGAGTTTTCGCACGTCATTAAAATTCTTCTCAACGCGCTCATGGGACTCTTTAAAACACGGATACGGACGGGCGGATGCGGACGGCGGATGGCGGATGGTGCTTTAGAAAAAAAGAGAAAGAAAATAGGATGTTGTTACTGTTAAATTTATTGGTTAATTGTCACCTTCTAAGAAATGCTACCTTTGACTATTTTTTTTTTAAATTTGAATTAATTTATATCTTATTGTCAGTCAAACAGCGAAAACGCTGTAGAATGTTTCTTCTCGTTTTTCAACCAAATCAGTCTGAGTTTGCAGTGGAACTCCTTACATTGGTACGACACACCATCCGGCAAAACAACACGTTCACATTCATGAACATTTACAGGATAATCTGATTAACGGGAAACGTACTGTATGAGCTCTTGATAGGCATTATAGATTGAAAATCGTGGTTATTGTTTGAACAGACAGATCGATACAAGTTGTTAAAAAGTTATTTTAAGATGTCCAAAGATTTCCCTGCGTAGGATTTACGAACGTCTCAGCAGCGAGAATGAAGCTGTAGCTGTCATGTCAGAGATGCCGGGCAATCCTCGCTGTCCTGTGTTAGTTGTAAAGACCTACTTTTCAAAGCGAAAGAAGTGGAAACCCGAATGACGCCAACTCGCCAAAATCGCTTCCAATCGGCTTGAAAAGCTGGTAAATGACAAAGAATACAAGAAGAAACAGGATAAGTTGACTTTATTGACAAAACACTGTTATTTTTTACCATTTTACACAAATCCGTTTTATTCCCATACAAAGCCTTATAATTCAACGGTTCTCTGATATTGAGCTTGGGCTGCCTGTGTTCTGATCCACAAATTAAGCTCCAGCCTTTGAGTACATTACACTTGTAGAGAGGGCCACGAAAAAACACCAAGGGGGCCTCAACGGCAGAGAGAATGAAGCTGCAGCTGTTATGTCAGAGATGCCGGGTAATCCTCGCTGTCCTATGTTAGCTGTGAAGACCTAATTTTCGAAGTGAAACAAGCAATGTCAAGCTCTTTGGCAGAAACCAAACAAACACAAAGCGTTGAAATTCAGCTATGCAGAAGATGTCTGGTACTGCAACGCACCGCTTGGAAAACATAAGTTGGAGAATCTTCTTTCTGAGATGTCCAAAAAAGCAGGATTGGATACCATTTACACTTCACATTGTTTGCGAGCCACCTATGTGACGATCCTGAAGGCATCAGGACTTGAAAATGACAGAGTGAAGCCGATGCGACTCAGCCGTGGAAAGCTACCACAAACGTCCTACACTGGAGCAGCAAGTCCAATCCTCAGCGATTGTGAGCGACTTCGTTGCTGGCTCCATTCATCGTCAAGTTAGCAAAGAAAGCGCTCTAACGTAATTCCAGCAAAACCAACTGTTTCTGTAGTCTTTGACTGCAGGTTCAACCTCGACCTCTTCACAGGTCCCCAGCGCATCGTACGTCAGTCATGTGGAGCATTCTGTTATGCCCAGTGGGCAATTGTTTTCGGCTGGTCAATTCCACAATTGTATTTTCAATATAGTACTGATCCAATTGATATAATATAATATAATATAATATAATATAATATAATATAATATAATATAATATAATATAATATAATATAATATAATATAATATAATATAATATAATATAATATAATATAATATAATATAATATAATATAATATAATATAATATAACGTGAAAGGTATTGTCTTATGCTGTACGCGAGTAGTCGGCTTTGTCAATAAACTTCATTAAAAAAAATACAATAAAACAAAGAAAAGCAAAGAATTAGACAATGTGATCAAAATGTTCTTGGAATTTCCTTCGATTTTAGCTTGAGAGAGCAGACGAACAACTAAGGTTGTGGTCTATCTTGTGATTATCAAAACACCGTTTTTCCGGCCGTAAAAATTTTCCTGCTTTCCAAAGCTAGTGTGTTCCAGTCGAAAGAGACACAAACGCTATATTATGTATTGATTTCTTTGTGATTTGTTTTGAAATTATTATTCTGGGAGCAAAGTTCTCTACAGCTACACGTTTGACTTACCAGGAGCGTTTTTAACAAACTTTGTGAACTCTGCTTCTGAGCGACTATATCGCTGATCTCAACAATGCACAGCTCGTCAATGGGAATCCGGATGTTTGTTAAACTCGATTGTTCAGCTCGTTATCTGATGCCAAGATCACGAATCACGGTGTGGATAATCTGCCAACTTTTAATTCTATTTTAATTGATATTTGTTTTGGTGTCATGCGATCCAAAGTTCAAATCCGCTCAGGAACATTTTTGGCAACAGATATGAAAGCGAAAAATCTAGTTTGCGCAGCGGGCGACAGAAACGATTTCATTTGGCGAGAGAGTATTTTGGAGTCCCGCATGTCAGACATAGGTTTAAATTATCGAAATAGTCTAGGAAGGCTGGAACAAGGTCTATAGTAAAATGAATCAACCGCGCTATTTGCTTGATTATTATTATTTTTTGTAGATTTAATTACACCTTAGTGATGCATGGGTTTGTCTCAGGTCAGTCTAGACAGCTTTCAGTGCTTTACCTGACCTTCTATTACAAGACTTCCCCTACTGCCAACGACAACAACTTCTTGTTTTGGCCTTCCGCAGGAAGCGCAGGAAGAGCTTGTCTTGTACTTAGTTATGTAATGTTAAATTGACTCTGAAAAGCCCCGTGGGGACGAGCCAATAAAACATGTAAATATGTAGCTTCTGATCTTTCTTTCACAGAAAGCGCGAGATTAGAAACTCTGCTTGCTAATTTCCGTACACAGTTGGCACATACTGGTCCATACTGACTACTTATCAGGTTTCAGTTGACTCAGTATATTCCCATGCAGCCAATCGATAACCATCCGATAAATCGCATGCAAAGCCAGTTATCTATTGTTGCTGACAGCCTAAATGTGGCATGCATGCATGCATGCATTGCATCAGGAGTTCATTGAAGAGGAAGATTCTGTTCTAACATCGCCTCGTGCAAAACTGTCAGTTCAAATCTGTAGCACAGTTGGCTATTCGCGATAAAATGCCTCCAAGATCATATACTCGGCTCTACAATCAAGGACAAAAGGGCTTGAGAGAAATCTTACAAATTACGCTATTAACTGTGAATTTAGTTTGACCTCGCTAAAGGAGCCATGTTATCTGTCTACAAAGCATTTTACTCCACCACACCCTCCCCACCCTCCCCCATACAATGCTAAAGTCCAATTTTTCTAACACGAGTTATAAGGGTGTGGTGGTCGGGGAATGAATATTTTTAGGAGTATTTGTACGGACATCATAACCCTTGTGTCCTTGATTCTTGATCCCGGAGTGCGAGAGCAATTTATTCAGATCATTAAGTTCATTTTTGGTTCACTTTTATAGACTCAATGCAACATTTATATCCGTCCGGTTACTACTGATTCGGGGGCTTGTTAATTTTCTTTGCGCAGATTTATCAGGGAAAACCTATGGAGAATATTGAAGCAAAATATTGTCTCCTGTGTTATCAGGTCGTTTGTTGTCCTTTTGAAGGCACAAAGGATGCTTCAGCTGAAAATTTCAGTTGCAGCAAGTTTAAAGAAACGGAATCGTATTTTCCGAATACAAAATGCTTCTGAACTAATGTGGCATTTTTAACGACCTTTCCGCCCTGAAGAAAACGAATGGAATTAGTTTTGGTAATGGCAAGATCAGGGGAGATGCCCCGCTAAATAAATGTATCCAGTAGAATATTCTCTACCAGTTACTATTGGCCTGAAAAGACTCAGCCAGGTGAGAATCGCTCAATTATACATGCACCACTGTCATACCAACCGTTTTTCAAAAACGACGAGCATGAATACAGTTTGAGTCGCAAAGTGATTAATGATGGGGTTGTGTGGAAATCGTTGCCCAGTTCTTCCGTTGACTTTGACAACATCAAGTTGGTCAAATTTATTGCTGCCTAATGCTATTTTTTCTTAAAGTCTTGGTGATTCATTTTTACGGTTTGCGCGCGTGAGCTGCCGCGTAGGATTTCCCGCCAAAAATTTCCCAGAAGAACGCGTATTCTGTCTATTCCAAGTAAACTGTATTCCTTCCATTCTGTTCATTCTGCTATCGGGAGCAGAATGAACAGAATGATATTCCGTTTATTCCGAAAACGGAATAGCTCCCAAAAGAACACAAATACCGTCTATTCCGATTTCAATTCCGGAATAGTCCCAAAGAACGCGCCTTTAATGTACGGCCCCTCGGGAAATAGTTAGTTTTGTTTTCCAGCGAGTCCTGATGTTTCCCTCATCTTCATCTCAGGAAACATTGAGACCCGAGGGAAAACACTCTAATTATTTCCCGCGGAGCTTGATGTAAGGTGTTTTGTTATAAGGCCACAGAAAAAGACGCACAAAAAAACAAATAAACGACGTCAAGGCAACTTTTATTTGTTCAAAGCTATACAAAACATCGTGATGTAGAGTGCAAAATGAACTAACCAATGATATAAACTTTACAAAAACCGAAACTCTAACCGTCAAACAAGCCTTGCTCTTTTTTGTAATAACTGTTCAACAACTTGTTGCTGATTATATCCTTTACTACATGATCTAGTTCTTTCTTTTTGTCGTGGTGGTCCTTACAAACACAGTTACTGGTTTCTACCAAATCTTTAGTTCGGTTAAACATACAGACGTCGTTTTGTGGTGCTATCACTAAAAGGTTGGAATAATAATTATACTAATCAATTAATAAATGCACCGGTCAATTTGAAACCTCTTCAATATCCTCCCCTCAGGCAAGACCTTCGGTATTTGAACCATTGAAAACTAGGCTCTTAACATTCCCGTCCCCGGAGACCAAAAAGTCGTTCAAATGCCCTACCCTTAAGTGTTGTAAGGCCTCTCCCCGATGACAAATTTTCACTGAGCTATAATCAATCAATCAATCAATCAATCGATCAATCAATCAATCAATCAATCAATCAATCAATCAATCAATCAATCGATCAATCAATCAATCAATCACTGTTCATGCTTTGCAAACAGGGAATTATTATATTAATGACACCTAAAAATATATAGAAGCCGTTTGCAGTGAGCCATCCATTCACAAAGGCCAAATCACGTTCATGAAAACTCCTCTACTTCCCCAAATTGAGGAAAATCTACGCGCGAATTCCGCTAGACCAAAAGAAAAATCCAGTTCATGTTACCCCATCCCCGGGTACAATACACACTCAAATTCCCGGGGTATGCCAGTTGAATGTTCAAATTGATCGGCACATAACACAGTAAACATCGTAAAAGAAAGTAGATAAATGCTGGTATATGTGCTTTAAGTATAAACGTGATTAATATATTGAAGAATCATAAGAATAAATGTGGATAAATACTGTTGGCTATTGTTCTACCATATATCAGAAGTTGCTTTCTAAGGTCACAGTACCTTAAAGCTTCTTTGTCTGAATAGCCACAAGTCTAAGCCTAAGTTGCTAAATACAATAGCTTATCAAGGGCGCCCAACCGATCCAATGGGTTGAATATCTCTCCGGGAGACCTTATAATTGCCTTAGAAATTCGGATTTAGTCAATGTAAAGAAAACTAAACTTTTCTTCAGCAAAATGCCTCCTCAAAATTTCGTAACAAAGGAAAACTAATTGTTTTCTTTTTCGGAGGGGGAAATGTTTTGTTCCAAGTGCGAGATAAGCTGGCCAGCTAGCGCCTTCAAAAGGCATGGCCAGCAATGGTCGCAAAATCTGTTGAATCAGATTCCGTTCTCTTTAAAAGCTCTGTGATCAAACTGTATTAGTTCACATAAACGTGCCCCTATAAGACCACAAAACGATCTGGAAACACAGAAAATATTTCGTTCATGTTGGGTATCCCTGAGTAGCATAAGTGTCACATCAAATCCTGATATGACAACAATAAAATATACAAATGACAGACTGGATTTTAGTCAACCGACTCGATTGAGATGAGAGAACGTAATTCCCAAAGGCATTTTCACTCTAAAAAACACCTCAGCGGTAAGCAGTGCATCCCATGACAGGGAACCCAACTGCTCCTCGTGGATTGGACAATCTTAATCAGTTTAAATGACACTTAAGGGAGCTTAGCGGTGAGTTGAGACGGCCGGGGCTGGAGATCTTAGGATTCCCTGTACTTTGATTTCTTTTAGTATGCTATTTTCAAGACTCAGCACTTGCAAGAAATGATGTTTCGGAAGGGGGTTTTCAATTGAGTATCGAAAGCAGTTCGAGTTTGCTTTAATTTAAATTTGCGTCACTGCGCTCTGTGATTTGCTTAAAAAAAATCGCGCCATTCTCTTAATCAGTGAGAAACAAAAACGAAACTAACCGTGATTTGCTCGTGCACATTTTCCCACCCTTCCGCAGGTGACATGAATTTGCTTTGAATTCTGATTGGTTCTTTGTGTTGTTAACGTCTGTTTACTCGTTTGTGATTGGCCAGAGTAATTGCTTTGTGTCTAGTTTTACGACACTCAACTGAAAACCGTTCTATCCCCTAAGCACTATTGGTATAAATCCAGCCTTGTTCGGAAGCATGTGTTGTTTACTGCCTCGCACACGGCTCAAATAATTGAACTGTGTAATGACATTGGTCCCCTCGCTACCGACCTTGTTTTTGTTGTTATTATTATTATTATTATTATTATTATTATTATTATTATTATTATTATTATTATTATTATTATTACTTAGACCACTCACTATTTATTCGGAATAAACCGACTATGTTTATCTTTTTTAACAGCTTTTTCTCGATAAGAAAACAACAACAACAACTACCAATTGCAATTTCCGGGATCAAACTTGTTCGGCACAGCTTAAGACGCGCATGCTGTTCTCGTTATTTTCTTCATTTAACCTCTTCTTACTCCACCCACAAAGGTATTAACAGCGAAAGAACTGAGCCAAACAGTTTGCTAAAAAAGGTTACATTTTAAACACTAAGTTAGATAACTTAACTTGTGCCCTACCATCTAGACCATTGATCACAATTTCTAGTTTCGTAGATTCAGCCAGACAGACAGATCTGACCAGTAGAAATTGGCTTTTGTTACCTAACTGATTTATGGTATGCTGGAAGAGCACACCACACTGGCATCCTCGCTATGATCACAATTGTGTTTTCCCCATCCCCTGTGTCTGCAATTGTGGATGTACGACTCACTTCCGGTACATCTCACGTAATCCATCCATATAGGTCCAGATCCCTGGCCGTAACGGGCGCTTCCAGGGGCTTGAGAGGCTTGTGGGAATCCAAGGTGCCTGCAAACCACGTTAGCATCATTTATATCCCAGTAATCATCACAAATTGTTCCCCATTGATTGTTATAGAAGATTTCAACTCTGCCGGCCAATGGACTACCACCACCCAAAAGGCGAACAGAGGAGTCAACAACTAAAACACAATGGCGAGACACCATTTTTTAAACCAAATGCTCAACTACAGTTTTTCCATCTTAGTATGTTTAGATATCTTAACCAAAACAACTGAAATCAGTTTTCTTGATGTTTTGAGATAGTTTCATCTCGTTTTAAAGACTCTCGCAATTTTATGAGAAAAAAACGCCCCTTTTTAACCAATGTACAACAACACTGCAAATGAGGTAAATCTTATTTTTAGCATTGTTACTTTGAATTACAGCAACACTACCTAAAATGTTGTTTATACCTCAGATACTAAATGTTTGCTATATACTGGAGGTCAAGTTTGAACATTTTGTTCGGGCATGGGCACGCGTCTTCTCATTTTCTTTTTATTTGTTTCTTTTTCGGGCCGGTGGGTTTGCCAACTTTTGGGTCTTCTCTCTTTCTGCTGGGAGACTTGGAAGTAACCTTTGACCAAACTAGAAATTATTATCACAGAGAAACAATTGATGGGAAGCCATATTTCCAGTCAAATTTTGCAAGTACAAATCCTTGTTTTCTTGGGCATAATTCTTACAAGTACACGTTTTAGACGTGCATAACAAGTTCTTCCCCCGCTCCTCACATAACTAGTGCAACTTGCATAAGTAATTTAAGGATTAGTGAAACGTTAATTTTGGAAATTGCCCTCTCAAAAAGGGCTGAAATTTAAGTCTTTGGGGATCAGGTGCTTTGGAAACGACTGTTGCCATGCTAAAGTGCTACAACGCTCTTTCGCTTATTGGAGCCATCGCTTGTAAATATGACAAATTAAAAAAGACCTTCTTATGCGGAGTTGTAATGACTTCAAGGGGGAGGGGGGGGGGGGGGGGAGGGAAGGAGGAAGCTGTTACTCCCTCGTATCACCGGGTCGTGATTTTGCGACTCTTGATCAAGAACAGGACGGTATCCATTTCTGAGGCATTTTCTGTAACAGGGTTTGCTGATATTATAATGCAGAGATGCTTCAAAATATCAGGTATGTTAACTTGTTTACAGAGAATTGATAGAGAAGCAAAATAAATTACAATATTTTAGATGTAAGGAATGAAAGGACGATGCAATAACTTATGCAAAGGGATACTAAGTAACTTGGCCATTTCTAGAACGGGCTATCAGTTTGAAAGTAAAAACCTTCAAAACGGAGTCCAAGTTTGGAGGCTGGTGTGGCATATCCCCCTGGGGTTTCTTTATCTCTTTAAATGGTCCTTACCGTAATAACTTGCTGCAAAACCACTTTTTATGGCACTATGATCGGTGGTAAACCTTACAAGAAGCTTGTTGTGCGAACTTGTAATGGCTCCAGGCAGCGATTTTCCGTTAAATTTTCCAATCAAAGGAGACAAAGACGATCCACCATCATAGACATAAACATGATCGCAGCAGGATTCAGTTTCAAACCTGAAGAATACGAGTTTTAAGTTTCTGTTCGAGGACAAAGTCCACTGGCAATCCATATTATTGCTGTAGTGTCCATTTCTATTTGAAAATATGATGCCACTTGTGCTGGATCGAGTGACCAGTAGATTTGAGCAAGAACTAGTTGCGGTCACGGATAGCACTGTAGAATTATAAACTGATAAAAGAATGGTGGTGATTACGTGTGAAGTAACCTTAAAAGTTGTTATTAAGCCACCTGTTACCTTATATCTACTTCAGGTTTCGAGAAGAAGACTCGATGGAGGCTAAACAGAGAGACAAAGGAGAGGGGGGAGGTGGTGGTAAGGGGCTTATTAGCAGACAATCAGGTGGGTATTTACAGAGAGAAATTAATAGACGGGTGTCTTCAGTAGACCGTTACTGAATGAAATATAACAATCCCTTTCTAGACAAGCAGTCAGAAAGCACCGAAATATCTACCTGCCTCGTGTAAAGTGGGCGGCGGTACACAGATAGGCAACTAAGTAAATATTTAAGAATCAACCCTAAAAATAACTTGTTCTTTAAATTCCAACTTCCACTTTTATACCAAATTTAGGCACACATATATGAAAGGTGTCTCTCAATTTGTATTAGGTAACGCTTACCTTTAACTTCGGTATAGGTCACATTTTTCACGTTTAAAACATTCACACTCAAGGTTGTTGCAACACAAATGTACTTCCCTGTATCTTCCATTTTCATGTTCCTTATAACTAAGGCTCCTCCTGTTTGTTGGCTTCGCCCAGCTGGCAGTGAAGCTCTTTCCATTTCCCAACTCATGATTGGCTTTGGATCGCCGGTAGCGTCGCAGTTTAATGTCAAGTTGTCGCCAGCGTACGCAACAACTTTAGCAGGTGGCGTAACAGTGAATTGGGGACGGGAAACCACAATCAATAGCGTTCTCTTTTCAACACGTCCGAGAAGGTTTACTGCTGAACAAAAGTACATGTCTGAGTCATCTTTCTGAGCGTTTAGAATCTGTAACTGATTTCTGTTGTTGTACCTCACCCTCGCTTGAGGCAACTGGCCAGATGACTTTCGCCAAGTGATAATTGCAGCCGGGTGTCCGGTCACGTGACAGACTGGGAGAGTGACAGTAGCTCCTCCAACGGCGTAGTGAGGTCCCGGATCAACGGCAACGCGAACGCGAACTGCGGAAACAAAACAAAAGTTTCAGATTTATGGCTTTGAATTTTCGTGTTATTGAGGACATTCAGGCGGAGACTGTACGAGTTGTGTAGAAAACCGGGCGGAGAACTGAAAACTAATTTTTTCTTCGCATTAACATAGTTTGTTAACGAGACAAATCCTTTCCTTTTGCCACTTTTATCACTTCATTTAGTCTGTGGTGTATGGAAAGCGGTTGAATTATACCATTTTCATTCCCCACTTTTTCGATAGATTTTCGATTAAGACTGTCTAATCTTCAATGAAGTGTAAATACAACCAAACCCAAACAGGGCCTCTAAACTTGGCTAGTCTAAAAAACAAAAAATGATAAAACTCAAAGGTGATGAAAAAACAAAAACTTGCTCATGAATTTCCTGAGGTATAATGAAAGCGATCCGACTCACATGTATGCAAACGGTCATTCAAGAGAAACACGTTTTAATGACAATTCCGCAAGATTGCATGCGAAGGCCTCTGACGTCAGGCGAGGTACCACTATGCGACCGCCTGGTAACGAATTCAACTCCCCGTGCAGACATCACGAAAAGTAACTTTTCGTTTTTAGATGGCTCGTCAAAGCTTGCAAAACCGAGTACTGCATATTTTTCTAGTTATATTACCAGAAAGGGATGAGAAGAGGTATTGCATCTTTTCCCTCTTCCAGAATAGTGGCAATTAATGATTCATCAATTCAAGAGAAAACAAAGAAAATAACTACTGTGACCGTGGTTTGGATATGTGTTCCTAATGACCATAAAATTTTGCCAACTTTAGCCTTGAATTTCTCCAAGAATTATTAATCATTTGAGAATCCATATCAAAAACTCGTAAGTGTGTCGTTTAAAATACCTCGACTGCGTCTCATTTTTTCAACCTACTTCTCAGTGTTTGGATATCTGATGAAACAAGCCTTCTCGTGCATGTTTGATATATTACTTCAAAAAACTTTTCGAGATGAAAGTGAAATCTTGGGTTCACATAAACTTTCCAATCTTTTGAAACTGCCAGAAGATGATGACGCACAATTTTCATAGTTTTCAATTACCAGCAGAAATCTCTGATTGTATTTCAACTATCAGTGTGAAAGCTAAGCCAAAATTGTTTTAAAAGTCTATCTTCACCCTTCACAGAACTTAAACGTGCGGCGCGATCGCGTTTTTAGTTCATTTACTGTTGTGGGATTTATTGTTAAGAAAATTTACCATTTACTACAAGCCTAGCCTGTGCGTATGCCTGGCCTAACACGTTTACTGCTGAGCAATTGTACACGCCCGAGTCACTCCCTTTCACGTTCTTTAACAGCAATGTTCCACTTGAATCCGTTGACCGACTCACTTGCGACTGTTGGTGCACCTTACTCCAATCGAACGTAGGCTGCGGATTACCGCTGACTGAACACTGAAACATAGCTGATCCACTTTCATTGACTGTCAGCGTTGTAGGAGAAACAGCAACGACAGGGACTGAAATTGATTCACCAGGTTCCCCTTTAGCTCCTGGTCTACCTACGGGCCCTATAGCTCCTTTCTGCCCCTTGGAACCAACTTCTCCTGGTGGTCCGACGGGTCCCATGATGCCTTGCTTGCCACTCTTCCCCGGTGATCCCATAATGCCTCGATCTCCCTTATTTCCGATTTTTCCTTTATGGCCTCGTCGTCCCCGGGTCCCCTTCTCTCCTCTTGGTCCTGGAGGGCCGGGAGGTCCTGGGGAGCACAAGCCAGCTTTTGCAATGGATTGACAGAGTTTCAATCTCTCTTCTGATATTCTCTGCGTCGTTCCTGTTGTGTTTTTCACTGCATCAGCTCCACGCCTGTTTCTTTGATTATCGAAATGAGAATCTGCAACGGAAATAAAATATTTTTAAACGACATGATTAATTATCTAAAAAAACAATTTAGTCTATTTACGGAAGGCACAGATATGCACCTTTCACATATACAAAAGATGTATCAACAGTAGTGATTTGTCAAAATCGTTCTAAGAACTTCAAAACAAAGCCAAGGAAAAATCATCTAAAGGATGAAAATTAACTGACACAAATTAATGTCCCATTTGGGCGTTTGTGTACGAATTTGCTACAAAGTCAACGAATTAGAACTTGAAGGAATTAAGTTTCAATTCCTTCCTTTTCAGTGTGGGGTCATTATTCAACACAATCTCGATCGTACACGAGTGAAAATAAAACTCTAGAGATCTATTACGCAAACCCTAACAAACACTGTACTCTACTAAGTTGTATCAACCTCATCCCCAGGGTCTCTCCTCTTCACGTACCAGGGAGGGTAAAGAGGAGAGACCCTGGGAACGAGGTTGTCCTTGCAGCAGTCTGGACCTAAAATAATTATGGAGGACTTTATTGAACAAATGCGTATGATACTGATTTGATTACTGCCCAGATGCGATGCTTGTAAACTTCATCAAACTTAAAACCTTGTATTATATTATTAGAAACAAAATAAAAATCAAAATTTTACAGAAAATAACGCTCTGTACTGTTGGATTTGTGAGCCAATAAAAAAACCCCACGAGTGCGAAAACGTAATCTGGTGTTGATATCCCTGTGTACTAAAAAGAGGCCACATATTAAACGATTTGACAAATTTTAGATTTTCCTCTTTCCTGAAGCCTATTTAGGCTGGATATGCACATTTAAGTGCGATGATTGTACAGAGATTGTAGATCTGCGCTATTAAAGATAATAAGAGCTTGTCAGTCGACTAATCGAGGCTCGCGGCGCCAATAAGGGCGCGCGCTTGTCTTGGATGGAGGAGCCGTGTATTTTAATTAACCTATATACAGCTATTTTAATTAACGTTGTCGGCTAAAAGACCAGACCGAAAGGTAATATGGGTAGTTCTTATTATATATTCGGAGGCGTGACAAGTGGAATGACAGAAAACACTATAAACGTTTGTTTGCGTCTTTTAAAAGCGAAAAAAAAAAAAAACTCGAAGTATAAACAGAATGACAGTAGACATCAACGAAAACGTCACTTGAAAATATAACTTCATTTCATTTGCGTGACTTCGCGATTATTTCAACCCCTCAACTCGGTAAAACAACTATAAACTACCCAGGAATCAAATTGGTTGGCGCACTTACTGTTGGCGTATGTTCGAGTTAAGAAAGAGAATGAGAAATTCACCGTCGGATGTTTTCGTTCTCCACAGAACCTTGAATTTGGTCATTTCACGTTGTTGTTTTGCAGAGGACACAAAGAAATGTATCAAAACTCAAAACGCACGTGCAGGGCGATTGCTTTTCCTCATTAAAACTATTGTTTTGCGGTGTTGTTGTGACAAGAGGAGCTCGAGGAGCTCGTCGTTGTCTTTTCGGGTTGTTTAAGCACAGTTTCCATAATAAAAATTCCACGTGCGGGTGCATGGCCACACTTTTTATCGGTTTTGAAGCTTTTGAGACATAACGTTTGATAGTTCTTGGTGGCATCCTAAAGCAGCTGTCACCTCATCTACTTGATATCCTAACATTTCTTTCATCCAAATAGCTCGCCGCGCCCGCGTAGATCTTCACCGAATAATAATAATAATAATAATAATAATAATAATAATAATAATAATAATAATAATAATAATAATAAAATAATAATAATAATAATAATAACAATAATAATAATAATAATAATAATAATAATAATAATATTTAATACTTATATTGCGCTTTTTCTATAAAAATACTCAAAAGAGCCTTACAATATTATTAATAACTAAATTGAAAACCAGTGGTACCCACCTTAGGGTGCTAAACTAGTGTAAAATGACTTCCGTGTGAGATAAGGTGGTACCTTTAAATTTAGAGGTAAAAAATTGTCATTCGGAAAACAGCTACAAAACAGAATTCTGGTACCTTTTAAGGGTTCTTTTCTTCATTTCCGACGATCACCCCCGTTAATTTTGTATGGGAGTCCTCCCCCCTCCTCCCCCCCCCCCCCCCGGAACTTAAAGGGTCGGGCGCCGGTTGTTTAAAGAGCTAATAACTTTATCCAGCGGAACGTTTTCTGCCGAACAGTAATATATTTTAACCACTAGATGGAGATCTCCTATTGAATACGTGAATGGATTGTTCTTAATGTAAAGACAGAGTAGGTTGTTGATGTCTGTCAGACAGAGCTGAATAACATATTTGTTACCGTCGTCACTGGCATACGATCAAGTACGTGACCTCAAGCGATGACTTGAATTTCCGGGAGATACAAAGTTTAGTTTTTATATCAAAAAAGAAAATAACATTCCAGGGTTTTTCAAGACACATGTCTAATGTTTGCGTTTTCAAAGTACCAAAAGATTTAGAGGTTGTACAAAGTTTTCAAAACGTGTTCTATTGAGAAAAATCCTCTGGCCTTCCGTGAACTTCAAGCCTGAGTTGCGTGCCAGGAAAAAATTGCACGCGTAGACGTTGTTCAGCTCTGTCGTTTGTCTACCTATGCGAAATTAGAACACTGATTATAGCTCCTAATTAACTGAAAAAACAAGAGCACAAATTCGAACAACAAAATATTCGATACACCATTTTTTTTACAAGATTTGATATAATATAACGTTAAAGGTGTTATCGTTCAATGTACGTGAGTAGTCGGCTTTGTCAATAAACTTCAGTTTTTTTTAGAAAGGAATTCCACGCATTGTTTTTCGTATTCAATTTAATAGCATGTATTTTATACAAAAACAAAGAAGAGTTCTTTTACTTGTAAGAATACGTCAACTTAGCCTGTAGGCCAAATTAAAATTTAAAGGGAAAGGATCAGGAAGGCCTAACATTGGTTAGTTGGCGTCTCACTCAGGCCAAAACTAGTGTTATTGTGTAATTAAAAAAGAAAAAAGAAAGAAAAAATGAAAGGAAAGCAAAGGAATTAAAATAAAATAAAACGAAACAAAGAAAAGCCAATGCAAGAATTATACAATGCGATCAAAATATTCTTAGAACTTCCTTCGATTTTAGCTTGAGAGCATAACAGAGGCCTTTTCCGGCCGGAAAAATGTTCCTGCTCTCGCAAAAGGGTTTTCGATTTCAGTTGTGTATCAGTCGGAAAAAGACACAAACGCTACATTCTGTATGGATTTCTTTGTGATTTGTTTTGAAATTACTTTTCTGGGAGCAAAGTTCTCTACAGCCACACGTTTGACTTACCAGGAGCGTTTTCAACAAACTTTGTGGGCTCTGGATGTTTGGATTCGGTGAATGCTTGTTTAGCCTCCTCTCCCTTTTCGAGGGCAGTTATTCTCGTCTTCTGTTCGTTCAACTCAAGCTCAACTCTTAAAAATCCAGCACAGTACAGCACAATCGATAAAACCGATATAATGGACGCGAAAGAAGGCAAACTCTGCTTCTGAGCAGCCATATCGCTGATCTCAACAATGCACAGCTCCCCAGTGGGATGTTTGTTAAACTCGATTGTTCAGCTCGTTATCTGATGCCAAGATCACGAGTCACGGTGTGGATAATCTGCCAACTTTTTATGCTATTTTAATTGATATTTGTTTTGGTGTCATGCGATTCAAAGTTCAAATCCGCTCAGGAACATTTTTGGCAACAGATATGAAAGCGAAAAATCTAGTTTGCGCAGCGGGCGACAGAAACGATTTCATTTGGCGAGAGAGTATTTTGGAGTCCCGCATGTCAGACATAGGTTTATCGAAATAGTCTAGAAAGGCTGGAACAAGGTTGAAAGTGAATCAACCGCGCTATTTGCTTGATTATTTTTTTTTTTTTTGTGAATTTAATTACACCTTAGTGGTGCTTTACTTGACCTTCTATTACAAGACTTCCCCTACTGCCAACGACAGCAACTTCTTGTTTTGGCCTTCCGCGGGAAGCGCAGGAAGAGCTTGTCTTGTACTTAGTTATGTAATGTTAAATTGACTCTGAAAAGCTCCGTGGGGACGAGCCAATAAAATATGTAAATATGTAGCTTCTGATCTTTCTTTCACAGAAAGCGCGAGAATTAGAAGCTCTGCTAGCTTGCTAATTTCCGTACACAGTTGGCACATACTGGTCCATACTGACTACTAATCAGGTTTCAGTTGACTCAGTATGTTCCCATCCAGCGAATCGATAACCATCCGATAAATCGCATTCAAGGCCAATTATCGATTGTTACTGACAGCCTAAATGTGGCATGCATGCATTGCATCAGGAGTTCATTGAAGAGGAAGTTTCTGTTCTAACATCGCCTCGTGCAAAACTGTCAGTTCAAATCTGTAGCACAGTTGGCTATTCGCGATAAAATGCCTCCAAGATCATACACTCGGCTCTACAATCAAGGACAAAAGGGCTTGAGGGAAATCTTACAAATTACGCTATTAACTGTGAATTTAGTTTGACCTCGCTAAAGGAGCCATGTTATCTGTCTACAAAGCATTTTACTCCCCCAAACCCTCCCCACCCTCCCCCATACAATGCTAAAGTCCAATTTTTCTTACACGAGTTCAACATTATAAGGGTGTGGTGGTCGGGGAATGGATATATTTAGGAATATTTGTACGGACATCATAACCCTTGTGTCCTTGATTCTTGATTCCGGAGTGCGAGAGCAATTTATTCAGATCATTAAGTTCATTTTTGTTTCACTTTTATAGACTCAATGCAACATTTATAACCGTCCGGTTACTACTGATTCGGGGGCTTGTTAATTTTCTTCGCGCAGATTTATCAGGGAAAACCTATGGAGAATATTTAAGCAAAATATTTTCTCCTGTGCTCCCTGGTCGTTTGGTGTCCTTTTGAAAGCACAACGGAACTGAATGATCTGTTTGAAGTCGCAGAAAGTTTAAAGAAACAGAATCGTATTTTCCGAATTTACGAGCTGTTGATGGCTCTACAAGAATGCCCTGAACTAATATCGCATTTTTAACGAACTATCCGCCATGGAAAAAACGAACGGAATTGGTTTTGGTAATGGTAATAGAATTTATATACCGCATTTTCTAATATATACATATTCAAATGCTGTTTACATTACTTCAGTGCAAGGGTGAGGTCGGACATTAGCATATAGCTTATAGGCGCCGCTGGCAGCCGCTGTCAGTCCATTAGCGACCTCATCCAACCCACCCAACCCATGAATCGGTTTACGAAGTCCTGAGCTGACATTTTGCGGAAGAAAACTATGGACGTTCTTTAAACCTTAATCGATCCGAATACTGAGACGACTAAGGACTTCAACTTGGAGCAACGTTTAGGGAGGGTAGCATCAAGCTAAGTCGAGGTTAACTATAGGGTGGCTCGCAAGAGTCTAATTTAAATGTTTTTGAAGGTGGAGGAAAACCCGAGAACCTTGAGAAAAGTCGTTGGGGCATTGGGCGAGAACTAACAACAAACTCAACCCACATTTGGCATCAACGCCAGGAATTGAACCCGGGCCACACTGGTGGGAGGCGAGTGCTCTCACCACGGTGCCATTCCTAACTTTTTTCCTTGCAATGCCAATTGATAAGAATTCACTAAAATCATCATTTTTCACGGCCAATCGACTACTATTGATAATCGACTGATATTCATGATTAGGTCGATTAGCGATTGCCATTGAATATTGGCTTCATCCACTGGATTTGCCGGGACAGTCACTACAAGGCCTTAGTGAATCCGAGGTTTTTCGCCTGAAAAAGTACCTAAACTGAAGCGGCAACACAAATAATAAACTTAACTAATCAAAAAGCTAGACTAAGCAACTTGAGCTTGCAGTGGAGAGATCAGGGGAGATGCCCTGCTAAATTAAGACAAGAAATCTTTACTCCAATGTATCCAGTAGAATATTCTCTACCAGCGAGAGAGGATCAAGGGTACCCCTGGGACTCAGCCAGGTGAGAACCGCTCAATTTTACATGCACCACTGTCATACCAACCGTTTTTCAAAAACGGCAAGCATGAACACAGTTTGAGTCAAAAAATGGCTTTGACAACATCAAGTTGGTCAAATTTATTGCTGCATGCCTAAGGCTATCTTCTCTTAAGTGGGGGGGGGGACAGGGGGGCGGGAGCCCGGGGGAATAGGGGGCGGGAGGGGTACGGGAGACGGGAGAGGAAAGGGCGGGAGGCGGGAGTTCTAAGAGGACGGGAAGCGGGAGAGCAATACAAAACGGTGAATTTCTTTACTTATTAATGCGTTAGAATACTATCAAAAAAAGAACCCAACAATGTTTTACAATGTTATTTGTCCTCCATTTAGTGTTCTCCGAGGCTTTACACAATATTTTATATCCAAGGGCACACAAAAATTCGTTCTCAGGCGATGAACAGGGTTACTACCGGTGAAATTGTAAACCCTTTCATGGTGTTACGTCATAGCTCATGAAATGTCAAGCGTGGCATGTGAACACACGTGTGAGTGCCGCGCAAGTTGCTAGAAGTCTCAAAGAGGTGAGCAAGGTGAGCAATTACTCGTCTTGTAAATTTAGTATCAGAGATATAAAAAAAATTCAATGTCGTCAAAAATCATTTTAGTAGTTCTTAGTATTTTTCAGTACGGTAGAGAGAAATCTGGGGCATGGACGACCTTCTTGGGAGTTAGCTCCCAATGACCGTCAATCGGACCGTACTGACTCCGTACTAAAGATTTAGCTGCATGGTGTATGGGAATTTGCGAACAGAAGGCTGTTTCAATGAGCACGTGGAGAGTGCAGAGTGGTTCGTTTCACGGCGTCGTTTTTCGTTTTGCACAAGGCAAAATCGATTCCTATCACAATAGGCAGCCAAACAGCATGAGAAGCAATCAGGAACGACTTTATAGAAAAAAGGAATAGGATTAAGAGTAGGAGGAGATCAGTGCAGCCTCCTTGGCACATTCATGAAGACTTCTTTTTGATGAACAGTTTGCCTAATTTCGGACACTTTTTTGCATTTAATGCAGTAATTCTTTCCTCAGAGCAATAGCAACGAGCTTAGAATTCACCACCAGTAACCCAGAGATTTAAACCTTGGATTGAAAGTAGGTCCTACAGTTTCATTTTACCTTTTCCCGAACTAAAAGCAATTTTTTCACGCAGTTTTAGGGAGTAAGGATATCGAGAAAGATATCAAGATTATAATGAGTGTATCAAGTCAATGCGATGGATCCGCAATACGGCGCCAAGAATTAGGCAGACGTACTGAACTCTAACTGGGGCGTTTGGCTGCCAGCTCGCCATGTCCCTATTTGAATTACATGCATGATCCCAACAAATGAATAATTAAGAAATGCAACAACTATTACACTGCACGATGGTCTAAGACTGTTGACACTGAAAGAATGGTTAAACCGTCAAACAAGACGAACATGTTAGTCAGAAAAATTAAATACAAACAGCGGTTATAAACATAATAAACTTGCGCATTTTAACTTGACGTAGCATATGAGACCCTCAAGTTACATAAAATGCGCAAGTTTATTATATTTATCACCGCTGTTTGTATTTTGTTTCTGATCAAGCTACGATGGCTCAAGAGCAAAAGTCTTTATGTTAGTCAAAACTTCATTAACTCAGAGTACAAAACCTATCAATAATGTTGACGTTAATAAAAATAAATATAGTAAAAAAAAATGAATAATGAAAGGCCTTCGAATGGTACGTCCTGGTACAGCTTTATGACTAATACCGGTTTTGAAGCCTTCTAATTTACTAGGGGACGGGAGAAACGCAAAAAAGGGCGGGAGGCGGGAGGTTTTGACCCCCCTGTCCCCCCCCCCCCCCCACTCTTAAAGTCTTGGTGATTAATTTTTACGTTTTGCGCTCGCGAGCTGCCACGTAGGATTTCCCGCCAAAAATTTCCCAAAAGAACGCGTATTCTGTCTATTCTAAGTAAACGGTATTCTTTCCATTCTGTTCATTCTTCTATCGGGAGCAGAATGATATTCCATTCATTCCGAAAACGAAATAGCTCCCAAAAGAACACAAATACTGTCTATTCTGAGTATTCCAATTCCTGAATAGTCCCAAAGGACAAACCTTTAATGTACGGCCACTCGGGAAATAGTTAGTTTTGTTTTCCAGAGAGTCCTGATGTTTCCCTCAACTTCATCTCAGGAACATCAAGACTCGAGGGAAAACACTCTAACTATTTCTCGCGGAGCTTCTTATGAGGTGTTTTGTTATAAGGCCACAGAAAAAGAAGCACTAAAAAACAAATAAACGACGTCAAGGCAACTTTTATTTGTTCAAAGCTCTACAAAACATCGTGATCTAGAGTGCAGAATGAACTAACCAATCATATAAACTTTACAAAAACCGTTAACTTTAACCGTCAAACCAGCCTTGCTTTTTTTTCTAATAACTGTTCAACAACTTGTTGCTGATTAGATCCTTTACTACAGGATCTAGTTCTTTCATTTTGTCGTGGTGGTCCTTACAAACACAGTAACTGGTTTCTACCAAATCTGTAGTTCAGTTAAACATACAGACGTCGTTTTGTGGTGCTATTACTAAAAGGTTGGACTAATAATTATACTAATTAATTAATAAATGCACCGGTCAATTTGAAACCTCTTCAACATCCTCCCCTCAGGTAAGACCTTCGGTATTTGAACCATTGAAAACTAGGTTCTTAACATTCCCTTCCCCATGGACCAAAAAGTCGTTCAAATGCCCTACCCTTAAGCGTTGTAAGGCCTCTCCCCGATGACAAATTTTCACTGAGCTATAATCAATCAATCAATCAAATCAATCAATCAATCAATCAATCAATCAATCAATCAATCACTGATCATGCTTTACAAACAGGGAATTATTATATTAATGACACCTAAAACTATATAGAAGCCGTTTACAGTGAGCCATCCATTCACAAAGGCCAAATCATGTTCATGAAAACTCCTCTACTTCCCCAAATTGAGGAAAATCTACGCGCGAATTCCGCTAGACCAAAAGAAAAATCCAGTTCAGATTACCCCATCCCCGGGTACAATACAAACTCAAATTCCCGGGGTATGCCAGGAGGGTATGGGTGTTGAATGTTCAAATTGATCGGCACATAACACAGTAAACATCGTAAAAGAAAGTAGATAAATGCTGGTAAATGTGCTTTAAGTATAAACGTGATTAATATATTGAAGAATCATAAGGATAAATGTGGATAAATACTGTGGGCTATTGTTCTACCATATATCAGAAGTTACTTTCTAAGGTCACAGTACCTTAAAGCTTCTTTGTCTGAATAGCCACAAGTCTAAGCCTAAGCTGCTAAATACAATAGCTTATCAAGGGCGCCCAACCGATCCAATGGGTTGAATATCTCTCCGGGAGACCTTATAATTGTCTTAGAAATTCGGATTTAGTCAATGTAAAGAAAATTAAACTTTTCTTCGGCAAAATGCCTCCTCAAAATTTCGTAACAATGGAAAACTAATTGTTTTCTTTTTCGGAGGGGGAAATGTTTTGTTTTAGGTGCGAGATAAGCTGGCCAGCTAGCGCCTTCAAAAGGCCAACAATGGTCGCAAAATCTGTTGAATCAGATTTCGTTCTCTTTAAGCGCTCTGTGATCAAACTGTATTATATAGTTCACGTAAAGGTGCCTTTATAAGACCACAAAACGATCTGCGAACACAGAAAATGTTTTTTTAGTATTTTGGTAAAGTGTTTATGTTGGGTATCCCTAACTAGCATAAGAGTCACATCAAATCCTGGTATGACAATAATAAAATATACAAATGACAGATTGGATTTTAGTCAACCGACTCGATTGAGATGAGAGAACGTAATTCCCAAAGGCATTTTCGCTCTAAAAAACACCTCATCGGTAAGCAGTGCATCCCATGACAGGAAAATCATCTGCTCCTCGTGGATTGGACAATTTTGATCAGTTTAAATTACATTTAAAGGAACTTACCGGTGAATTGAGAAGGCCGGGGCTGGAGATCTTAGGATCTTCTGTACTTTGATTTTTTTTAGTGTGCTATTTTCAAGACTCAGCACTTGCAAGAAATAATGTTTCGGAAGGGGGTTTTCAATTGAGTATCGAATGCAATTCGAGTTTGCTTTAGTTTAAATTTGCGTCACTGCGCTCTGTGTTTTGCTTAAAAAAAATTGCGCCATTTGCTCAATCAATGAGAAACAAAAACGAAACCAACCGTGATTTTCTCGTGCACATTTTCCCACCCTTCCGCAGGTGACATGAATTTGCTTTGAATTCTGATTGGTTCCTTGTGTTGTTAACGTCTGTTTACTCGTTTGTGGTTGGCCAGAGTAATTGCCTTGTGTCTAGTTTTACGACACTCAACTGAAAACCGTTATATCTCCTAAGCACTATTGGTATAAATTCAGCCTTGCTCGAAAGCATGTGTTGTTTTCTGCCTCGCACACGGCTCAAATAATTGAACTGTGTAATGTCATTGGTCCCCCCGCTACCGACCTTGTTTTTGTTATTATTATTATTATTATTATTATTATTATTATTATTATTATTATTATTGTTATTATTATTACTTAGACCACTCACTATTTATTCGGAATTAACCGACTATGTTTATCTTTTTTAACAGCTTTTTCTCGATAAGAAAACAACAACAACAACAACAACTACCAATTGCAATTTCCGGGATCAAACTTGTTCGGCACAGCTTAAGACGCGCATGCTGTTCTCATTATTTTCTTCATTTAACTTCTTCTTGTTCCACCCACAAAGCTATTAACAGCGAAAGAACTGAGCCAAACAGTTTGCTAAAAAAAGGTTACATTTTAAACACTAAGTTAGATAACTTAACTTGCGCCCTGCTATCAAGACCATTGATCACAATTTCTAGCTTCTTAGATTCAGCCAGACAGACAGATCTGACCAGTAGAAATTGGCTTATGTTACCTAACTGATTTAAGGTATGATGGAAGAGCAATTCACACTGGCATCCTCATTATGATTACAATTTTCATTTCCCCATCCATTGTGTCTGCAATTGTGGATGTACGACTCACTTCCGGTACATGCCACGTCATCCATCCATATAGGCCCAGATCCCTGGCCGTACTTGGCGCTTCCAGGGGCTTGAGAGGCTTGTGGGAATCCAAGCTGCCTGCAAATCACGTTAGCATCATTCATATCCCAGCTATCATCACAAATTGTTCCCCACTGATTGTTATAGAAGATTTCAACTCTGCCGGCCAATGGAGAACCACCACCCACAAGGTGAACGGAGTCAACAACTAGGAAAACAAGAATGGAACACCATTTTTTAAACTAAATGTTCGACTACAGTTTTTCCACCTCAGTATGCTTAGATATTTTAACCAAAGCAACTGAAATAAGTTTTCTTGACGTTTTGAGATAGTTTCATTTCGTTTTGAAGACTGTCGCAATTTATGCGAATATACGCCCCCCCCCCCCTTTTTTTTTTACCAATGTACAACAACACAACAAATAAGGTAAATCTTATTTTTAGTACCGTAACTTTGAATTACAGCAACACTACCTAAAATGTTGTTTTTACCTCAGATACTAAATGATTGCTTGATACTGGAGGTTTCAAAAAGGGGTTTTCGGTCTTTCGGGGTCAGGTGCTTTGGAAATGACTGTTGTCATGCTTAACTGCCACAATACTCTTTCGGTTATTGGAACCATCGCTTGTAAATATGACAAATTAAAAAAAGACCTTCTTATACTGACTTGTAATGGTGTCAAGGGGGTGGGGGGGGGGGGGGGAGGGATGTAGGAAGCTGTTACTCCCGAGTATCACCTGGTTGCGATTTTGCGACTCCTCTAATCAAGAACAGGGTATCCATCTGAGGCATTTTCTGTAACAGGGTTTACTGATATTACAAATGCAGAGATGCTTCAAAATATAAGGTTTACTAACTTGTTCACAGAGAATTCATAGAGAACCAAAATAAATTGCACTATTTTGAATGTAACGAATGAACAGACGATGTAATAACTTATGCAATGGGATACTAAGTAAATTGGCAATTTCTAGAATGAGGTATCATTTTGAAACCTGGTGTGGCACACCCCCCGCCCCGCTACCCTTCCCCCGGGACTTCTTGATCTCTTTAAATGGTTCCTACCGTGATAACTTGCTGCAAAACCACTTTTTAAGGCACTATGATCGGTGGTAAACCTTACAAAAAACTTGTTCTGCGAACTTGTAATGGCTCCAGGCAGCGATGTTCCGCTAAATTTTCCAATTAAAGAAGACGAAGACGATCCACCATCATAGACATAAACGTTATCGTGCACCGATTCAGTTTCAAACCTGAAGAACACAAGTTTCAAGTTTGTGTTCGAAGACAAAGTCCACTGGCAATCCATATCATTGCTGTAGACTCCATTTTTGTTTGAAAATATGATGCCACTTGTGCTGGATCGAGTGACCAGTAGATTTGAGCAAGAACTAGTTGCAGTCACAGATAGCACTGTAGAATTATGAATGTAAAAGAACACCATAAGAGTTGTGATTAATCTTCCAGGTGGTTTCTATCTTTTTCGGGTCTCGAGAAGAAGAATCGAGAGAGGCTTAACAGAGAGGAGAGGTGAAGGGGGAGCGAGGGATTAGGGGCTTATTAACAGACAGTCACTAGGCTTATTGGAGAAAGGAATTGATAGAGAGGGGTGGGCTCAGTAGAGCTTTTCTGGAAAATAGCAATCCCTGTATGCAGAAGCACTTCGGAAAGTACCGAAAATATCTCAGTATAGTAGCCGCCCTGTGCAAAGTGGGCGGCTGTACACATGCAGGTAGGCTACAAAATAAATAATTAAATTTCATAGTCCCATGCAGTGTTGCTTACAATTAACAAGCAAGAAGGTAAGAAGGCTTCCATCTATAACAACTAGGCCCCGGGGGGGGGGGGGGATTACAGGGGACGGGGGGTGTTGCAAAGTATATAAGAAGAGGGGGTTACATAGTTTGGAACATTTTTGACACAGTCTTGGCATAACTTGAAAGCGTCTTGAAAAAATTGGCCGACATTCACCTACCCCCCTAGTCCCCACCTATTCGTAATAAATGAAAGCCCCGCTTGCTTGACGTTTCCGAAGCTAAACAGCTAATTTAAGATGCGAAAAGGACAAGTGTTTATGTAATGTTAAGGTCGCACGATTTCTGAGTATAGAATCGGGGAGCTAACACATTGGCATTGTAATCATTTTTGGAAATCAGCATAGAAAGGGTTTCATCAATCGCCATGACTCCCCTTTTTTAATTGTTTAGTGCGTCATTGTTAACGATAATTGAGCGAATGTAAAGTGAAACCCTAAACCAACCTTGGCAGGTTTTACCATTGCCAGAGTATCTACCGCTGCATGTACAGCGATAAGATCCAGGAGTATTGGTGCAGATGGCATTGGCAACGCAAACGGGAGAAGAGGCGGTGCACTCGTCAATGTCTGAGTAGACAACAAGGGAAAAAAAATAAAAATTAATGATATACTTTATATATTATATTATATATTAATTATATATTAATTTTTTTTGTTAGTGTACTGAAATACCTCAACAACTAAGTAGTTCAAATAGGTCCATTCACGCGCACATTAACGTAGCTTTCACATGAATGGCCCTTTTTTAACCATCCTATGGAAACGAAGGTATCAGAAAAAACAAGGAAAACAAAACTGGTATTTTATTTACCTACTTTGAACCAAACAGAAAGACGATGGAGTAAACTGACAGAAGAGCAACTCCAGCGTCAAAACTCAGGCAGTAGAGTAATTTTGATGAAATCCGGAGAACGTGGGTTCGATCCCCCCTCATATCAAAGATTTTTACTTTGCTTCTTAATGTCTCCCATTTTCTGAATGGTGCTCAAAGTTAGTAGGAAAATTCATGGGTTCACTTTAGCACTCTAACTACAGGGTAAATTTTCTAAACCATCATTTGTGTCATAAGTGAATTTTTTTGAGCATCATTGTTAACGATAATCGAGCGAATGTAAAGTGAAACCGTAAACCAACCTGTGCAAGTTTTACCATCGCCTGAAAATCCACCCTTGCATGCACAACGATAAGACCCACGAGTGTTGGTGCAGATGGCATTGACATCACAAACGGGAGAAGAGGCAGTGCACTCGTCAATGTCTGAGTAGAAGACAACGATGAAAAACGACTATTAAACTTTTAGTCTTCGGTTACAAACCAAACATACATGCAAATGAAAATGACATTTTGTAAGTGTACTGAAATAACATAACAATTAAGTAGTTTTAAAAGGCCAATTCACGAGCGGGCATAAAAGTCATTTTTAAATGAAAGGCCTGTTTTGTACCATCTTATTAGAAACGAAGAGATTAGGTAAAACAAAATGGTATTTTATTTACCACCTTTGGGCCAAACAGACAGAGGAGAAAGTAAACTGGTGGTCTAGCTTCGTCTAATCCATCATTTGTGTCAATAGTGAATTGTCCAGTGAGTTTCTGGAAACGATAATCAGGCAAGCGTAAAGTGAAACCGTAAACCAACCTGCGCAAGTTTTACCATCTCCTGAAAATCCACCCCTGCATGCACAACGATAAGAACCACGAGTGTTGGTGCAGGTGGCATTGGCATCACAAACGGGAGAAGAGGCAGTGCACTCGTCAATGTCTGAGTAGAAGACAATGATGAAAAACAAATATTAAAGTTTTAGACTTCGGTTACAAACCAAACATCCATGCAAATGAAAATGACATTTTTTAAGTGTATTGAAATAACACAACAATTAAGTAGTTTTAAAAGGTCAACTGACGAGCGCATAAAAGTCATTTTCACATATATGGCCTGTTTTGTACCATCCTATGAGAAACAAAGAGATTAGGTAAAACAAAATGGTATTTTATATACCTTTGCAAGTTTTACCATCGCCTGAAAATCCACCCTTGCATGCACAACGATAAGAACCACGAGTATTGGTGCAGGTGGCATTGACATCACAAACGGGAGAAGAGGCAGTGCACTCGTTAATGTCTGAGTAGAAGACAACGATGAAAAAAAACTATTAAAGTTTTAGTCTTCGGTAACAAACTAAACATACATGCAAATGAAAATGACGTTTTGTAAATGTATTGCAGTAAGACAACAATTAAGTAGTTTTAAAAGGTCAATTCACAAGCGCATAAAAGTCATTTTCACATGAATGGCCTGTTTTGTACCATCCCATGAGAAACGAAGAGATTAGGTAAAACAAAATGGTATTTTATTTACCACCTTAGGGCCAAACAGACAGAGGAGAAAGTAAACTGGTGGTGCAGCTACTCCGGCCTTGAAGCTCAGTCTGGAGAGAAATGGTTGATCAAATCCTGAGGGCGTGGGTTCGATTCCCGCCCAGGTCGCAGATTTTTTCTTTGCCTCGGGTAGTCCAATTTTTTGAATAGGGCCCACACTCAATAGGAAATTTCATGGGTTCACTTTAGCACTCTAACACACACTACAGAGTTAAACTTCTTATCCATTTTTTGTGTCAAGCCAAAAAATTACTTTGCTAGGGAAGGCCTTACGAGTTGACTCACTGACTCTGTTTGTGCCTTTCTCTATCTCTCGCTCACACACTCCCCCACTCACACACTCACCAACCAACTAACTGACCAACAAGCTACTTAACTAACAAAAAAAAACGAGCTATCAAAAGCTGAACTTACCCTCTGTCTCCATGTTACAGTGAGCAAGTACAGATCTGCCAGGTTTTATAGTAGAAAACCAGTATTTGCCGCTCACCACTTCTCCCTCACTTGCTTTAATTTCTTTACAAGTTTCAGCTGGCAGCTCAGGAATGGAACCGAGGGGAACTAGATAGGAAAATAAGCCAATGACAAGAATGAAAAGCCGTTGTGTATTCTGTGATATACCAAAAGTTGTACTGAACTGTAATTTCCTAATGTCCTGATGGTATTGCACAGTAATAGAAAATAATCTACAATATTTGAGTTCTGAATTTTCCCCAAACTTCACAAAGTTGACAAAATTGACCAAAACATAGTCATAACCAATAGATGAACCCTAAAATCATCTCAAAGCACGGGAGTCACCGCGCAAGAGAGTTATTTTTATTCATTAAAACAGGAATATTCCAATTTAGCAAAAACCTGCCCGTTAAAATTTTGATTTCCGTAGTACAACATCAAATTCAATGAACACTGGCCTGTCATACCAAGTTGTTCCGAGTTAAATTTTTGAAAAAGGCTCCAAGTCGAAAAAGCGCTTGTTCGGATATAAACAAAGTTATAAACATTCAAATTCTGCGCGAGTAGAATCACCTCCTAACTCCTTCCTTACTCCGCCTTTCTAGATAGGGTTACGACAACACAATTAGTATCTTCTGGACTGGTAGATCGAAAAAAATGACTTTTTTTTATCAAATGGACCATAGCCGCTTTGCATTTGGAAATTTCGGAAACGTTCCGCGTCAAATGGAAAGGCTTTTTTTGTTGTTGTTCCAAGCTTGCAAAGCCATTGGTAGATCAAAACAACGTACGCAATAGCAAGAGCACAAAATGGAAACGAAAAACAAGTACAAATGGAACAGTAATTTCCTCTCCACTGGTTGGAAAGGAAAGAGAAGAGTTCTACCAATTAAGGTCGTCCGTTTGTTCCAAAAGTTATTGATTTGATTTGCGCGGACCATTTGCATTTCAAATGCTAAACGGAAAATTTTGGCTAAATATAAAACGCCTCTTGTCTGAGGTATAAATACCTTTTGTTATGGTCTCTTATTTATTTGTGTTTTCAGCACCAGCTTACCTCTTTTCATGTCTCGTCTGTAATAATAACTACCAGGATCAGGAACGAAATCCTCGGGTCTTGCGGCTTCCTTTGTTCTATCATTAAATTCACACATGCCAACGGACATAACAAAATTAATACTTTGGCATCTGTCTTCCTGTCGGCAGACAAGCGCACACTCAAGTCCGAGTTTTGCCATCATCGTCTTATAAGTGTGACCTTTCAGTCTCCACCTCAAGACAGATTTCTCAGATTCAACGGGAGTACATTGGCTATCTGTTCGGTGGAACATTTGGCTGAGGGAAAGCAGAACTGCGATGTGGAAAACTTTTTTTTCGTCCATTTTGATCAAAAGTGACTCTGCTGTTGGTAAACAGATGTGAGACATTTAAAGGTGAGTTTCCTCGCGGTCATTCATAGATCCTCAAAAAAAAAAAAATAAAATCATGAAACAAACGCTATTAGAACAACAATAAAAAACAAACAATATGGCATATAACACCATTTTGTACAATGTGGCTATCCTCTTTGTTTTCTCATTAACTCTATTGTGTTGTTGCCGTCACCGTAGTAGCTTCTTAAACTCTCTGATATTGTCTGCAGACTTTAATGATTCATGTAAAGAAAGCTGTCAAATTTACCTCTTTCGCACAGAACTCCCCTCCCCACATCCCGCCTTTTTGTTCAAAACATGGCAACGCTGTTCAAAGATCACCATCGTAGACTCAATACTCGTCAGGTATTCTGCATTGTTATTCAACACATTGTAACACTGCACAAGTGCACTGAATATACGTCGTCCGTAGCCAACAGACATCCTTTGCAAATAAATTGTGCTTTTCTATCAATTTGATTATGAAAATTACGGGTAGAATCATATTTACAACGTTTCGCTGTCCTCATGACACCATCATCAGGTCAAAATATATTGTTCAACAGATAACAAGAATATTAATGTTCAAGTTCAAGTTCAATCCCTTGAGGCTAGGTGAAGAGTTTTTCTTTTATCGAGTCACTTTGTGTCAATGTGTTGAATAATTGAACAATTATCCTACTCAGTCTTGCAGAACACCCCCAAATTTTAGCCAACTCTGCCCACGGCCTCCTCGGCTAAGTATCAGCCGATTTTCTGTGCGACTTCGCAGGATAATTGTTAAATATACGTAATCTCTTGTGTAGCGGAGAATAATGTAACAAATATAAAACCAACTCCAGCTTTTCTGCCCTAAAAATGCTTTGTCACCGGTCGCCGCCCTTCCAACATAAATTGCAGCAACATTGTTGTTATGGCAGGGTTTCATAAACAGTCCTTCGTAAACTATGTAGTTCTATGTCATTGACGAAGCCTCCATATCAAAGTCAGTACAGTTTACGTGTGTGCAGGTATGTGGTATGAGAATGATGGAATATTGGTAGAAAACCGTTTTATACCCTAGTTAGGACTATGCTTTCAAATTGATCGACAAGATGTGGATTACAAAATAAACTGATTGCTCATCAACTTGGGCTCCTGTTATGAGTTAATCCCAGTCGTTCTATCTTCAGCCCTTGTGTTCATTGTTTAGAATATTTTTCAGATCGAAGACAAAACCCAAATAATACACGTTACTCTGTTATACAAATCGCCAGACGTATGACGAATTAAAAACATATAAACAAACTTAATTAAACTTTCTAAACCTGGCCAAACGAGGGCGTTAAATTAAATTTATCCGCAGTACACTTTCAGTTATTTTTGGTGAGACCCACACATAATAAAGGTGACCCACACATGAATTATACTTGTACCCTTTTCCCTTGTTCATTACTAATTAAACGACAGCAAAACCCAATACGAGTACAACTGTCATTTGGGTAGAATGGTTTAACCCTTGCTCGGATCCTTGAGAAACAGGTCAGAAATATTCACTTTTACAGTCAACAACTCAGGATGTTAAAGTCAAAATGCCTCAACCGGTTTCTTGCACAAAGTGGAAAACGGCTCATTTCCAAACATCAACTTCTGCCTCAAAACTGTTGGAAATGACGGATGTATAAAAAGTTTGAATAGGAAAGGAAATGAAATAAATTTAACTTCCAAACGCCAAATGTAGTTTGATGTTCACCATGAAATAGATTACTTGACAAAAGACAACATGAGTGTGAAAACAAATGTTTTTACATATTTTAAGGAAGGTTGCCTGATGCTTTAATCAGGGAATTTCTGAAATGTTGCAGAAAAGTGTGATGGCCACTAACTCAATACAACACTGAAAGTCACAGATGCGATATAATTCCTAACTATGCGTCATACGGGAAAAGCCATAATCTATTCCACACAACTCATTTAAAACAACTAACACCGAAAATTTAATCGAATTTAATCGGTTAAATCATCCTTGACAAATCTTTACTCAAACACTATTTTCAAGAAAACGTCATTAAAGTTGCGAGAATAGTATTTTAGCGTTGTTCTGGACAATTTGTGGTCAAAATGTTTTGAAAAGGGTAGGAAAATTACTATTTTCGCTTGCATTGTCACCAGATGCGCCACGTATCCCTCTAGATTACATAAGAATTGAAAATATCCCGAAAAAAGTCGAAATGTTTAACTTTTAATTCTACAGAACATACACGCACACAACAACGCTTTTTCAGGCAATTTCAAGTGAAATTCTGCCTTAAGCTTGCCGCACACTTCAGAAAAGAGCTGAGCAAACTGCCTCGTGAGGCACCGCGAGGCAAAAAGCTGAGCTGTTTCCTCAAGTGTGCAGTTGAGTTTTCGTGAGAATTTCGCCTCGTGAGGCGAAATCTCAAATATCAAACACGACAGATATTTTCCTCACGGCCTCGCGAGGCAAAAAACTCACGAAAACTCAACCGTACACATGATGAAACAGCTGAGATGATGTTCTCGCGAGATAGTTTGCTTAGCTCTTTCCTCAAGTGTGCGGCACTCCAGGCCTTAAACGGCGTACACTCTTGGGAACACTTATAAATCTACTTAAATCATCATTAAAATAAACTCTCTCTCTCTCTCTCTCTCTCTCTCTCTCTCTCTCTCTCTCTCTCTCTCTCTCTCTCTCTCTCTCTCTCTCTCTCTCTCTCTCTCTCTCTCTCTCTCTCTCTCTCTCTCTCTCTCTCTCTCTCTCTCTCTCCAAAGAAAAAAGACAAAAAGGAAATCACGTGATGTAACAAACCGATATCGACTTCAATATAGTGCAATAAAAGGTTTCTTACCTACTAATATGTATTCCTGTCCGGATGTGAATCTCAAGGCAGTGCGTTTATTAACTCTTTTTCGCTTAAAATTAGCGAAGTGCCTCGTTTTCCAGGTGACATCTGTAAGACATTCTAGTATAAATGAGCGCTTCAAACAATGTTTGTTTCTCGAGCATGTATCTTGCATTTGAATTTTACTTTTGGGCGTTAATACTAGCAGGCAAGTCAAAAGTTTATAGAAAACGACAAAACCTTTAAGTTTACAAAACATGTTTCGGCAGCGACTTCTGTCATCTTCAGTTAGTGAAAGTACAAAGTGTTGGAAGTTGAAGTTTATAATAAGTAGTCACTTTTCACTTTTCATGTTCATTTTTTTTTTGTGTGTCACCGTTTATCATAATTAGCATTTTTGTGTTCTCATTATAAATTCAACTTTCAACGCTTTGTATATTAACTTACTGAAGATGACAGAAGTCACTGCCGAAGCATGTTTTGTAATCGTTTTCTTTAAACCCTAAAATTTTACAATTGTATTACCATGTATTATGTATTATGTATTATTAGTTCAACGCACATTCCTAATCATTTAAAATTCCCATTCGTAGATACCTACATTAGAATTTGCGTGCGAAAGTGCATGTTTACGCCGGCAGGTGCGAAAAAAACGTTTACTTTTTAACCAATCAAAAAGTAGACGCAACGTTCAACCTTTTTTATACCCTTTACCCTCCCACGTAGACGCCCTTCGGGCTCGTCTCGAACGTGATTCGATTCGATTCGTTCCATTGTTTTTAGCTTCTTTGTGCAATGATTTCTCGAATATGAACTCAAGAAAACTAGTTTCCATTGATCTACACATTTAAAGCATTTCCTCAACCATTTAAAAATTTCCATTTATGATAACAGCAGTTATCTTTACACGTGCAAACGTGACAAAAACTGTGCTGTATCCCTTTCTGTCCTTTTAGGACAAAACAAGTCCTTAATTAAAGTATTTAGAAACGATTTCTAATGGAACCTTTATCTATGCATGGTTGTCGAACTAAAAGATTTTGCATGTGGATATAACTTTATAAGTCACATTTGTCTTAAATTCATGTGCATTTAAAGGAATGTACTTTACGTTCACCTGCCGTTGTATGCTTTTTGGTTTGTCCAGCTTTCATGCAAACAATCTTTAAACACTTTTAATACTCCTTCTCGTTCATTCAAGGAATTCATTTGAAAACAATTAAGTATAAAAATAAGTATTACAGGTAGTTTTGTTTGCGAAATATCGATTAAGGTGATTCATGTTGGAATGCACCGCGCATTTTTACTGCGTATAACTTCTTCCGTCATTAGCGCGCACGCACGTTGGAAACATAAAGCCCTGGTACAACGGCACATGATAGTCAATGATAGTAGATGAAGTTAAAATTCGCGTGCTCGTTTGACCACCAACTATCATGCGCTATCATCGATTATCATCGACTATCATTTACTTTGAGCGTGTTCAAATTCTTCATGATAGTTTTTCCAGTTTGATTACGCACAGTTGGTGATAGCTCTTTGGTCAGCTGTTTTCTCCACCAGCGCGTTTTAGATTCATTTTCAGTTGTTTTTTCCAACAACTGAAGGAAAACGGAGCAGCCTACCGCTTTTTTTCGCCGCGAAAAATTCATTCATGCGAAGTTTTGTAACTTAACGCGACGTCATGTTTACAGTGTTTACACTCGGCAGATGCCTGACGCTATAATGGCTTGCGCTAAACTAACGTCGGTTATCACGAGTTTCGTTGAGCCGTTTGAGCACTCGCTTAATAGTTTCCTTACTCAAAGTGAGTTCTACCTAGGGAAGGTTGAGGGAGGAATTTTAAGCTAGGTTGCCTGGTGTTTTAATTCAAGGAATTTCCGAAATGCTACAGATAAGCGTAATGGCGACTAACTCAAATGTTGCAGAACAAACACGCACACAATAACGCTTTTTCAGGAAATTTCAAGTGAAAATCTGCCTTACGGCGTACGCTCATGCGAACAACAACAACGACAAAAGACTATGTAAAAGGAAAGAATTAAATTAAATTACTCCACTTAAATAATCATAAAAATAAAATCTATCTCTCTTTCTCACAAGAAAAACAAAACAAAACAAAAGACAAACAAAAAAAAAAAAAAACACACTAGATATATCAAACCGATATCAACTGCAAAATAGTTCAATTAAAGTTTTTATACCTTCTGATATTTATTCCTGTCCGGATGTGAATCTCAAGGCAGTGCGTTTATTAACTCGTTGCTTGCTTAAAAGTAGCAGGGAAGTGCCCTGTTATCCAGGTAACATCGACTTAAGCACAGAAAAAACACCTGTTTCTTAAATATCTCCCTTAAATGCAAATTTAAGTATAGTGCATGAGAGTTAGGTTTCACAAATGGAGAGACTGGCAACCTGCTTTCCAAAACAAGTGTTTGCTAATGGGTGATTTTGACGAACTTGACGTAATTTATGTATTTCCGCTACGTTTATATATCGCAAAATATTTTGTCTTTTAAACATGCGCAGTTATAAAACATGAACACAAAAATTCATTTTAATGGGGCATCTAAGTCGCGTTCGAAGTGTAATTTGCAATGTATTAACTATAGTCATCAGAGCCCGATTTTCTAAGTGCATCCCTATGTAAACTTGTAAGACATTAAATTATAAATGAGCACTTCAAACAACGTTTGTTTCTCCAGCACGTATCTTGTATTTGGACTTTACAATTGTTTTTAACTACTTTGTAAACAATTCCGAGATCATACTCACTCAGTAAATCCTTTTACGATGTATTATTAGTTTAACGCACATTCCTTATCATTTAAAATTCCCATTTGTAGATTCTATATTAGAATTTGCGTGCGAAAGTGCATATATTACGCCGGCAGGTGCGAAATAAACATTTACTTTTTAACCAATCAAAAAGTAGATGCAACGTTCAACCTTTTTTGTATCCTCCTTACCCTCCCACGTTGTTGTTCTACGGACTCGTCACGAACATGATTCGATTCGATTCTTTCCAATGTTTTTAGCTTCTTTGTGCATTGATTTCGCGAATATGAACTCAAGAAAACTAGTTTCCAATGAACTACACGTTTAAAGGATTTCCTCAATCATTTAAAAAAATTTCCATTTATGATAACAGCAGTTATCTTTCCTGTGCAAGGGTAAACAAAACTGTGTTGTATCCCTTTCTGTCCTTTTAGGACAAAACAAGTCGTTAATTAAAGTATTTAGTAACGATTTCTAATGGAGTCTTTATCCATGGTTGTCGAGCAAAAAGATTTTGCATGTGGATATAACTTTATAACTCACATTTGTCTCAAATTCATGTGAAGTTTAAGGAATGTATTTTACGTTCACTGCCTTTGTTTGCTTTTTGGTTTGTTCACTTTTCATGCAAACAATCATTAAACACTTTTAATATCCCTTCTCGTTCATTCGAGGAATTCATTTGTAAAAAGTATTACAGGTAGTTTTGTTTGCGAAATATCGATTATGGTGATTCTATCAGAATGAACGGCGTATTTTTACTGCGTATAACTTCTTCCGTCATTAGCGCCCACGCACGTTGAAAACATAAATCCTGGGAAAACGGCACATGATAGTCAATGATAGTAGATGTAGTTAAAATTTTTGCACGCTTGCTTGACCACCAACTATCATGCGCTATCATCGACTATCATCAACTGTCATTTATTTTGAGCGTGTTCGAATTCTTCATGATAGTTTTTCCCGTTTGACCACGCGCATGATTGTTGATGATAACTCTTCGGTCAGCTGTTCTCTCAATCAGCGCTCTCTAGATTTATTTTCAGTTAGTTCTTGCAACAACTGAAGGAAAACGGAGCAGGCTGCCGCTTTCTTTCGCCGCGAAAAATTCAGCCATGCGAAGTTTTGTTAACGCGTCGTCATGTTTGCGGTGTTTACACTCGGAAGGTGCCTGACTCTAATGGCTTACGCCAAACTATCGTTGTCCAGGGATCACGAGTTTCGTTGAACCATTTGACCACCTGCTAGATAGTTTCCTAACTCAAAGCGGGTTCTACCCATGGAAGGTTGAAGGAGGCATTTTAAGATAGGTAATGCCTGCACTTTTTAATTCAAGGAATTTCTGAAATGCTGCAGATAAGTGTAATGGCGACTTAAACTCAAATTAACACCGAAAGACAAAGAAGCGATCTATTTCCTGACTATGCGTCATACGGGAAAAGCCATCATCTATTCCACACTGCTCATTCAAAACAACTAACACCGAAAATTTAACCGAATTTAATCCGTCAAATTATCTCTTAAAAGTCTTGTTTCAAAAACCGTTTTTCGTAAAACGTCGTTGAAGTTATAAGAATGATATCTTAGCGTTATACTGAACATTTCGTGGTCAAAAATGTTTTGAAAGGGGGCAGCAGAAATGCTTTTGTTTTGTTGGCATTGTAACCAGATATGCCTCGTATCTCTCTTGATTACAAGAGAAAGAAAATATCCCGAAAAAAATTCGAAAAGTTTAACTTTCAAGTTCACAGAACACACACACACACACACACACACAAAAGCTTTTTCAGGCAATTTCAGGGAAACTCTGCCTAACGGCGTGAGCTCCGGCGAACAAGAAAAACTTTTTAAAAATAAAGCTCTAAGAAATTTTGCTTAACATGTGAAGCTAATTAAAATATATATTACTTTACTTCTAAACAGGAAGGCATTAAATCATAACAATTGTAAACTAAAAAAAATCCTTTATATATAGAGCCGATGGCAACAAAGAAGAGTGCAATAAAAGGTTTCTTACCTACTGATAGTTATTCCTGTCCGAATGTGAATCTCAAGGCAGTGCGTTCATTAACTCGTCGCTCGAATAAAATTAGCAGAGAAGTGCCTTGTTTTCCAGGTAACATCCACTGAAGGCCACAAAAAACACCTGTAATTTAAACATATCATTTAAATTCAAATTAAAGTATAGTGCATGGAAGTTATGCTCCTATATGACAGGTTTCGAAAACGGCAAGACTGGCAACCTGCTTCCCAAAACAAGTGTTTGCTAATGAGTGATGTTGACGTACTTGACCTAATTTATGTATTTCTGCTACGTTTATATACCACAAAAGATTTTGTCTTTCAAAAATGCGTAATTATAAAACACGAACAAAAAAAATCATTTTAATGGGGCATCTATATAAAACACGGACACAAAAGTTCATTTTAATGGGGCATCTAAGTTGTAAATTGAAACATATTGACCGTAGTGATCAGCACCCAATTCTCTAAACGCGTCCCTAAGTAATATTGTAAGACATTTTATTATAAATGAGCGATTCAAACAATGTTTGTTTCTCGACCACGTATCTTGCATTTGAATTTTACAATTGGGGTCTTGATAGTAGCAGGCAAGTGAAAAGTTTGAAGAAAACGATAAAAACGTTAAGTTTACAAAACATGTTTCGACAGAGACTTCTGTCATCTTCGGTTAGTTAATGTACAAAAGGTTGGAATTTGAATTTTATAATAAGTAGTCACGTTTCATGTTCATTTTGTTGTCACCGTTTATCATAATTAGCATTTTTGTCTCCTTATTATAAATTCAACGGCCAACGCTTATTTGATTATATGATTATATGATTTCTAATGGAGCCTTTATCCACGGTTGTCGAGCAAAAAGATTTTGCATGTGGATATAACTTTATAACTCACATTTGTCTTAACTTCATGTGAAGTTTAAGGAATGTATTTTACGTTCACTGCCTTTGTTTGCTTTTTGGTTTGTTCAGTTTTCATGCAAACAATCTGACTCAACCAGGTAGGAATCTGCTACGTTGATATATCATAAAATATTTTGTCTTTCAAAAATGCGCAATTATAAAACATGAAAACAAAAATTCGTTTTAATGGGGCATCTAAGTCGCGTTCGAAGTATAACTTGCAATGTATTAACTATAGTCATCAGAGCCCGATTTTCTAAACGCATCCCTAAGAAAACTTGTAAGACAGTTTTAAATTATAAATGAGCGCTTTAAACAACGTCTGTTTCTCGAGCACGTATCTTGTATTTGAACTTTACAATTGTTTTTAGCTGCTTTGTAAAACAGTTCCGAAATCGATCATACTCACTCGGTAAATCTTTTTACGATGTATTATTAGTTTAACGCGCATATTTCTAATCATTTAAAATTCCCATTCGTAGATCCTTACATTAGAATTTGCGTGCTAAAGTGCATATTTTGTTTTCATATTTATTTGCTTTTTAACCAATCAAAAGGTAGACGCAAAGTTCAACCTTTTTTTTCTCCCCTTTACCCACCCACGTTGGCGTTCTTTGGACTCGTCACGAACGCGATTTGATTAGATTCGTTCCATTGTTTTTAGCTACTTTGTGCAATGATTTCGCGAATATGAACTTAAGAACTTGGAACAGTCATATCGAGCAGTTGTTTGCGAAGGCGAATAGGGTACTTGGCCTAGTGAAGAGGCTGTGAGGCAGGGACATTTGTGACGTCCAGACGAGAAAGTTGTTATACACGGCGCTTGTCAAGCCGCTACTAGAATATTCATCAAGAATGTGGTCACCATACTTAGTAAAGCATCGCAGACTGATAGAGAACATTCAGAGGCATGCCACTAAATTCATATTGAACTATCCCCCTAGAGAAGTCAGTTATGTTAATAAATTAGACCAGCTTAACCTACTACCTCTTGATTTTCGTAGACAAATGCATGATCTAGTTCTCCTGTTTAAGGACGGTGCCTACTATTGTTACTGCGCATACGTTCTGCGCATCTCGAGATACTCGGGTTTCCTATGGGTGGTGCCTACTAATACAGGGATATTTTTGCGCGCTTTAAAACTATGCGGAGAAAGCAGAACTTAGCAAGTGATTTTGGTATCCAAAAAGAAAATTGGGGGTAACCATGCATTTTTCGGAGCTTCAATTTGGAAAAAATCGCCATACATTGCTTTGTATTTTGCTGCTTCATTGGAATAATTGTTGCTTAATTATCTCTAAAAAATGCGTGGTAACCCCCAATTTTCTTTTTGAATTTCAATAGCCGCTACTAAGATCTGCTTTTCTTGCATAGTGATAAACTGCGCAAAAATACTTCGCTATTAGTAGGCACCGTCCTTAAGTATAAAACCGGAACTGTTACCAGTAACTTTGGACGTTTCATTCAAACTGCCACTTGGCAGTATAGAACCCGTAATTTTCATCAAGCCAACTTTCACCTACTTTCTAGGCACAATCAGGAATACTGTTGTAACAGCTACTTTCCTAGGACTGTTAAATTGTGGAAGAGCTTACCCAATATACTTAAGTCTAGCCAGGATCTCTTGTGGTTTAGAGTCCATCTTAACGATCACTTTAGAGGACTACTACAATCTTATAGTCCACCATGATTTGTCAATTATTTTATATATTAGGCAGTCTAATTAATTCTATGAAAATTTCCTTTTTTTAGCCTAGGGGATTTGTTACAATTGGGGCTCTGCTCTGTTCGTCTCTCCGGTCACGCCACAGCATTTTTTTTCTTCTTCTTTTTCTATTGTCATGTATCAATTTATGTATTTATTTCCTTGTGATGAATTACAATAAACTAAACTAAACTAAACTAAAGAAAACTAGTTTCCGCTTTAAGCATTTCCTGAATCATTTAAAAAATTTCCATTTGTGATAACAGGAGTTATGTTTACACGTGCAAAGGTAAAAAAAACTGTGCTGTATCCCTTTCTGTCCTTTTAGGACAAAACAAGTCGTTAACTAAAGTATTTAGTAACGACTTCTAACGGAGCCTTTATCCATGGTTGTCGAGCAAAAGCATTTTGCAAGTTGATATAACTTTATAAGTCACATTTGTCTTAAATTGATGTTGAAGTTTAAGGAATGTATTTTACGTTCACCAGCCTTTGTTTGCTTTTTGGTTTGCTCAGTTTTCATGCAAACAATCAGACTCAGCCAGGTGAGAATCGCTCAATTATACATGCACCACTGTCATACCAACCGCTTTTCAAAAACATAATTAATGATGGGGTTGTGTGGAAATCGTTACCCAGTTCTTCCGTTGACTTTGACAACATCAAGTTGGTCAAATTTATTGCTGCCTAATGCTATTTCTCCTTAAGTCTTGGTGATTCATTTTTACGGTTTGCGCGCGCGAGTTGCGCTTAGGATTTCCCGCCAAAAATTTCCCAGAAGGATGCGTATTCTGTGTATTCCAAGTAAACCGTATTCCTTCCATTCTGTTCATTCTGCTATCAGGAGCAGAATGATATTCCATTCATTCCAGAAAAACGGAATGGCTCCCAAAAGAACACCAATACCGTCTATTCTGAGTATTCCAATTCCCAAAGAACGCGCCTTAATGTACGGCCCCTCGGGAAATAGTTAGTTTTGTTTTCCAGAGAGTCCTGATAGTTCCCTCGTCTTCATCTCAGGAAACATCAAGACTCGAGGGAAAACACGAGTCTAATTATTTCCCGCGGAGCTAGCTATAAGGTGCATTGATATAAGGCCACAGAAAAAAAAAGCACAAACAAACAAATAAACGACGTCAAGTCAACTTTTATTCGTTCAAGGCTCTACAAAACATCGTGATGTAGAGTGCAAATTGGAACTGACCAGTCATTTAAACTTTACAAAAACCGAAACTCTAACCGTCAAACCAGCCTTGTTCTTTTTTGTAATATCTGTTCAACAACTTGTTGCTGATTAGATCTTTTACTACAGGATCCAGTTCTTTCATTTTGTCGAGGTGGTCCTTACAAACACAGTTACTGGTTTCTACCAAATCTTTGGTACGGTTAAACATACAGACGTCGTTTCGTGGTGCTATCACTAAAAGGATGGGATAATTATACTAATTGATTAACAAATGCACCGGCCAATTTGAAATTTTAACATCCTCCTCCAGGTAAGACCTTCGGTATTTGAACCTTTGAAAACTAGGTTCATAACATTCCCGTCCCCAGGGACCAAAAAGTCGTTCAAATGCCCTACCCTTAAGTGTTGTAAGGCATCTCCTCGATGACAAATTTTCACTGAGCTATAATCAATCAATCAATCAATCAATCAATCAATCAATCAATCAATCACTTTTCATGCTTTGCAAACAGGGATATATTATATTAATGACACTTTAAACTATTTTAAAGCCGTTTGGAGTGAGCCATCCATTCACAAAGGCCAAATCATGTCGATGAAAACCCCTCTACTCCCCCAAATCGGGGAAAATCTACGCACGATTTCCGCTAGACCAAAAGATAAATCCAGTTCAGGTTCCCCAATCGCCGGGTACGATACAGGGTCAAATTCCCGGGGCATGCCGGGGGCGGGGATGTTGAAGGTTCGAATTGATCGGCACATAACACAGTAAACATCGTAAAAGAAAGTAGATAAATGCTGGTAAATATGCTTTAAGTATAAACGTGATTAATATATTGAAGAATCATGGGAATAAATGTGGATAAATACTGTGGCTATTGTTCTACCATATATCAGAAGTTGCCCTCTAAGGTAACAGTACCTTAAAACTTCTATGTCTGAATAGCCACAAGTCTAGGCCTAAGCTGCTAAATACAATAGCTTATCAAGGGCGCCCAATCGATCCAATGGGTTGAATATCTCTCCGGAAGTCGACCTTAATTGCCTACGAAATTCGGATCTAGTCATTGTAAGGAAAAAATGTTGGCAAAATGTCTCCTCAAAATTCCGTAACAATGGAAAACCAATTGCTTTTGTTTTTCGGACGGGCAAATATTTTGTTCCAAGTGCGAGATATGGCCAGCTAGCGCCTTCGAAAGGCTAGCAAAGTCACAAATTCCGTTTAATGCTGGTTAATGAAATTCTTTTCTCTAAAACGCTATGTAACTCAATTTTCAACTTAAGCACATAAGCAGAACAAACTGTGTTAGTTGCCACAAACCTACCTTTAAATTGGAACCACTAAACGATCTGAGAACTACGAGTCATTAAGACTCATATCCTCATATGACAAGAATAAAATATACAAATGAGGGACTAGGTTTTAATCAGCCGACTCGATTTAGATGGGAGAACGTAATGATCCGAAAAGGTATCTTCACTTAAAACAAAACAAAAAAAAATTATTCTGAGTTAATGTTACCTCTTTAACTTTGTCTTTAACTTTGTTAACTTTTTAATTTGGTAATAAAGCTTGTTGTTGTCTACCTAGCCTGTGAACAGGCTCCCAAGTGGGGTTTAGGGCGAAGACAAAAATCGAACTCAGCTTTCTTTCTTTCTCGCTCCCATACCGCGCTCCGTTTGCCTGGCTCGCCGATTTTTCTTTTCGCCCTATACCCCACTTGGGAGCCTATTCACAGGCTCTTGTCTACCCCCAAAAAACCTCATGGATCAGCGGTGCATCCCGTGACAGTAAACTCATCTGCTCCTCGAGGATTGGACAATATTGATCAGTTTAAATGACACTTAAAGGAGCAGTACCGGTGAGTTGAGATGCCTGGGATTGGAGCTCCTACTAACGATCTTCTGTTCTTTGGTTTCTTTTTAAGTGTGCTATTTCTAAGACTCAACAAAAAATGATTTTTCGAGATAGAGAGGTTTTCAATTGAGTGTCGAAAGTAATATTAATTCGCGTTTGCTTTGGTTTTGCTTTTCTGCGCTCTGCGATTGGTTGGCAAAACTCGCGCCATTTTTTCAACCAACGAGAAACAAAACCAAAACCAATCGTGACTCTCGCACTCATTTTCCCGCCCTTCCGCTAATTACTTGAAATTGCTTTGAATTCTGATTGGTTCCTTGCGTTGCTTACGTCTGTTGTGATTGGCCAGTGAAATTACTTTGGGTTTGCTTTCATTTATTTGTTTATTTAATTATTTATTTATTTATTTATTTATTTATTTTTTAAACCTCTCTATCCCCTGCGCACTATTGGTGTAAATCAGCCTCGCTAATTGCTTTCTTGTTTTCTGCCAAATGACTGAATAATTATGTTATCTCATTGGTTACATGACCATCCTTAAACGTTAATCTTTTCTAATGGCTTTTTCTTGGCAAGAAAAAAAAATAACAATTGCAATTTCCGGGATCGAACTCGTTCGGTACAGCTTAAGACGCACATGCTGTTCTCGTTCTTTTCTTCATTTAACTTCTTCTTGTTCCACCTACGAAGCTACTAACAGCAAAATATCTGAGCCAAACTGTTTTCTAAAAAAATATTGCTACGCAGGTGGGTTACGTTTTAAACACAATAAGTCTGATAACTAAACTTGTGCCCTACGATCAAGACCATTGATCACAGTTTCTAGTTCCCTAGATTCAGCAAGATCTGACAAGTAGAAATTGGCTTTTGTTACCTAACTGATTTATGGTATGCTGGAAGAGCACACCACACTGGCATCCTCATTGTGATTACAATTTTCGTTTCCCCATCCATTGTGTGTGCAATTTTGGATGTACGACTCGTTTCCGGTACATGCTACGTCATCCATCCATATAGGTCCAGATCCCTTGCCGTAATGGGCTTTAATAGGAGCTTGAGAGGCTTGTGGGAATCCAAGCTGCTTGCAAACCACGTGAGCATCATTTATATCCCAGTAATCATCACAAATTGTTCCCCACTGATTGTTATAGAAGATTTCAACTCTGCCAGCCAGTGGAGTACTACCATTTACAAGGCGAAGGGAGTCAACAACTAAAAAACAAGTGAAACACCATTTTTTTAAACTAAATGCTCAGTTACAGTTTTTCGACCTTAGTATATTGAGGTTTTATAACAAAAAAAAATGAAATCAGTTTTTCTTGGTGACTTGAGATAGTTTCATCTCGTTTTGAACGCCCCTTTTAACCAAAGTACAACAACATCGCAAATTAGGGACCGTTCATTTTTTATGAGCATGGGGGGGCTGGTGGGATTTGGGGGGGGGGGGGGGGGGGCCACGAGAAAAAAAATGGCACTAAAGGGGGGGGCTACCAAAAAAAATTGAGTGAAAGAGGGGGGGGGGGGGGGGGTCACCAGCAATAATTGGCTAGTAGGGGTAATTGAAAGTGGCTCAACACAGAAACAGATGAAGAAATTGAATATTATTTCAATTTCCTAACCACTTTTAATTTGTTTTACATACTGAGGTCGAAATCTGCATTTCATATTAACAACAACTGAGGAAATGAAGCATATCTGTTGGAAAAGCAATAATGAATATAAACTGAAGTAGACACCTATGTTTGTACAAGTTCAAATCAATATATAAACGTAACAGTCTCACTATTGAATCATCCGTGGGGGAGTAGTTTTCTGTACTCAGAACTATATCAATAGATTGTTTAATGTTCTGTTTAATAGTACTCACTTTTATAAAGACTGTTGATTGGTAAATTATTTGAACCCAGGAGTATCAGTAGACTCAGTAGTATGCCTAGTGTGAACATCCAGATTAGTTTTTAATAATAGAACTGTTGTTGGTGACTTCAGTTGACGGTAAATCTGAGCAGAGGCCATCTTCAGAAAAGCTTGTAACTGTCATTTTTAATAGCAGTACTTTAATATCCAGGCGCGTAGGAGGGGGGTTCGAGGGGTTTGAACGAACCCCCTTTGAAGATCAATACTGGCGGAAGAAAAAGCACAATGAGGAGGTTGAACAACTACATGAGGTGTACCATGCGAGAGAGTAGAATGTCCGCCCTGGTTCTAAATGCATATCAAATATGATATGCCTGTCAATCTTGACGAGATAGTCAATTTGTTCGAAGGCCTACACCCGAGAATGATGCAGTTTACCAGCTTGGTGTATGACTATCAGCAGATCGAATAGCTATCAGAACTTGGCAGGGCGCGGAATGTACATTGAACTTTCTTGTTTAAGTTGAAAAAATTATGCCGCAGAAATGATGTATATAGCTTAAAAAGCTGCTGTAAAACAAATTTGTGATTCGCCTAAAATGGGTCTAAAAATGCAGGAAATGAGGTTTCTGGGAACCTAGATTTTCAAAAATTTCAGGGGGAGCATGCCCCCGGACCCCCCTAGTAAGAGCGCCTCCAGCGCTCAGCAAGATTTGGGGCTCAACGAACACCCCTATCTAACCCTTACCTACGCGCCTGATATCTGTGTGTCCGCTGTTTTTTTCTGTTTAACATGACTCGTAATCGTTGATTGGTATGCTTCGATCCGTATTTTGTTAGTCAGATCTGTACGTGTATTAATTGTTTCTACTCGAAGGGGAGTTATTTCACGTTAACCATTTGCTTGATTAATTTTTCTAGTTCATTTGAGAATCTAAATGGAAATTTAGGGTTTGCCGTTGTCGTAAACGTGTTGCTATCTATAAAACGTTTTTTTAAACAAGAGAAATCTTTACCTAAGCAGAGAACGGTAACTTTTTAATAGTACTGTAAAGAAATCACAGTAACAATTACGTTTATCTTTGATATAAACAGTACGTAAGCGTTTTGTTAAAGTTAGGAGTATGATTTGTTTCTGGTTGGGCGGGAGAGGGGGGGGGGGGGGGGTCATCAGAAAAAAATTGTTTCTGCTGGGGGGGGGGCATGTGGAAAAAAATTGCATGCTAGGGGGGGGGGTCATACAGTTTCGTAGTGGTAAATAACCAAATCCCACCAGCCCCCCCATGCTCATAAAAAATGAACGGTCCCTTAGGTTCGTCCAAAGTTCTTCTTTTTAGCTTAAATACTTTAAATTACAGACAAAGTACATAAAATGTTGTTTATACCTGCACATACAAATTTTTCCTTTATAGTACTCATAAAGGTCAGGTTTGAGCATTTTGTCATGTCATGCGCAGTTTGGTTTAATGTCTTTTCATTTAAGTTTCCTTTTTATATCTTCTTTTTTGGTGGGTTTGCCAACTTTAGGGTTTTCTCTCTTTCTGCTGGGAGCCTTGGAATTAACGTTCGACCAAAGTAGGAAGATTATCACAGAGAACTAATTGATGGGAAGCCATATTTTCCTTAAAATTTTCAAGTAAAAGTACCTATTTTCATGGCACTTACACGTTTTAGAAATGCACAACAAGTTCTTTCCCTGCTCCGCTTACAACTAGTGCAACTTGCATACCTCCAAAGCCCGCCTAAATAAGGGGTAAGCAATTAAATGGGCAGTGTCACCAGTTTTTAGCGTGCCTTTGAATAGCGTAAAAACATATTTGTATTGATGGGAATGTTAAAATAATGGTTCAGTATTGTTAACAATTTCCGTACAAATATACATAAGCTAGTATTTGTAATCGTTTGTTTCGGATGGCTTGGATGGAAATGGATTACAACTTGAAAATGTTGGCTAATTTTTACAAGTTCTTCCTGTGTGTTTTGGAGAAATTGCTCAAAACAGGTTTATAGTCTGTTCTTCATTGGAGAAACCAGTTAGTGTTTTCCTCCTGGTGCTCTACGAACAATTTCATGTTAGAGAAAAAGTTTTACGTCAAATACTTGAGTAGTTTTGGGCAAAATACAGCAAAGTCTCCGTGACAGTGCTCCTTTAAGAATTAATGAAAAGTTATATTTGGAAATTTTCCTTACTCAAAAAGGGCTTTTCGGTCTTTGGGGATCAGGTGCTTTGGAAACGACTCTTGCTGTGATAAAATGCTACAATGTCCTTCTGTTTATTGTAGCCAACGCTTGGAAACATGACAAAGCTAAGACCTTCTTATGAGGACTTATAATGGGGCAAAGTAGAGATAACACCTTTCCCCCGCAGGGAGAGGTAAGTTGGTCGCTCTTACTCCCTCACATCACTAACCTGAGTATCAGGACTTCCTAAGGGGAGGGGGAAGAGGCTACCACATCACCAGGTCGCGAGATTAGGTAAGACTAAATGGTTTTATTTACCACCTGAGGGCAAAACAGACAGAAGAAGACAGTAAACTGGCGGAGTATCTTCTCCGGACTTGAAGCTCCGTCGGTAGAGAAATAGTTGATCAAATCCTGAAAACGTGGGTTCGATTCCCGCCCAGGTTGCAGATTTTTCTTCGCCTCGTGTGGTCTCCCATTTTCTGAATAATGCTCACACTCGGTAGGGAAATTCATTGGTTCACTACACACTACCGAGTTAATTGTCTAATCCATCATTTGTGTCATTAGTGAATTGTTTAGTGACGTACTGAAAACGATAATCAGGCAAGCGTAAAGTGAAACCGTCAACCTACCTGTGCAAGTTTTACCATCGCCAGAAAATCCACCCTTGCATGCACAACGATAAGATCCACGAGTATTGTTGCAGGTGGCATTGACATCACAAACGGAAGGAGTGGCAGTGCACTCGTCAATGTCTGAGTAGAAGACAACGATGAAAAACAAATATCATTATTGTTTATGTAATGTTAAGGTCTTACTATTTCTAAGTTTAGAATCGGGGAGCTAACACATTGCCAGTGTAATCATTTTAGGGAATCAGCAAAGAAAGGGTTTCATCAATCCCCATGACTCGTCTTTTTGAATTGTTTAGTGCGTCATTGTTAACGATAATCGAGCGAACGCAAAATGAAACCCTAAACCTACCTGTGCAAGTTTTTCCATCGCCAGAAAATCCAGCCTTGCATGTACAACGATAAGAACCACGAGTATTGGTGCAGATGGCATTGGCATCGCAAACGGGAGAAGAGGCAGTGCACTCGTCAATGTCTGAGTAGAAGAGAACGATGAAAAACAAATATTAAAGTTTTAGACTTCGGTTACAAACCAAATATACATGTAAATGAATATGACATTTTTTTAAGTGTACTGAAATAACACAAAAATTAAGCAGTTCTAAAACAGGCCCAATTCACGAGTACATAAAAGTCATTTTCACATGAATGGCCTGCTCTGTACCATCCCATATAAAACGAAGAGATTAGGTAAAACTAAATGGTATTTTATTTACCACCTTACGGCCAAACAGACAGAGAAGAAAGTAAACTGGTGGTGTGGCTATTCCGGCCTTGAAGCTCAGTCTGTAGAGAAATGGTTGATCAAATCCTGAGGGCGTGGGTTCGCTTCCCGCCCAGGTTGCAGAATTTTTCTTTGCCTCGGGTAGTCCCATTTTCTGAATAGGTCTCACACTCAATAGGAAATTTCATGGGTTCACTCTAGCACTCTAACACACACTACAGAGTTAAACTTCTTATCCTTTTTTTTGTGTCAAGCGCAAAAAACTATTTTTCTAGGCAAGGCCTTACTAGATGACTCACTGACTCTGTTTGTGCCTTTCCCTATCTCTCGCTCACACACTTCCCCACTTACACACTCACCAACTAACTAACTGACCAACAAACCAGTTAACTAACAAAAAAAAACCCGAACTATCAAAAGCTGAACTTACCCTCTGTCTCCATGTTACAGTGAGCAAGTACAGATCTACCAGGTTTTATAGTAGAAAACCAGTATTTGTCGCTCACCACCTCTCCCTCACTTGCTTTAATTTCTTTACAAGTTTCAGCTGACAGCTCAGGAATGGAACCGAGGGGAACTAGATAGGAAAATAAGCAAATGACAAGAATGAAAAGCCGTTGTGTTTTCTGTGATATACCAAAAGTTGTACTGAACTGTAATTTCCTAATGTCCTGATGGTATTACACAGTAATAGAAAATAATCTACAATATTGGAGTTCTGAATTTGCCCCAAACTTCACAAAGTTGACAAAATTGACCAAAACGTTGTCATAACCAATAGATGAACCCTAAAATCATCTCAAAGCACGGAAGTCACCGCCGAAGAAAACCTGCCCGTTAAAATTTGATTTCCGTAGTACAACATCAAATTCAATGAACATTGGCCTGTCATACCAAGTTGTTCCGAGTTAAATTTTTGAAAGAGGTAACAAGTCTTGAAGCGCTTGTTCGGATATAAACAAAGTTATAAGCATTCAAATTCTGCGCGAGTAGAATCGCCTCCTAACTCATTCCTTACTCCGCCTTTCTAGATAGCGTTACGACAACACAATTAGTATCTTCTGGACTGGTAGATCAAAAAAAATGCCGTTTTTATCAAATAGACCATGGGCGCTTTGCAGTTGGAAATTTCGGAAACGTTCCGTGTCAAATGGAAAGGCGTTTTTGTTGTTGTTCCAAGCTTACAAAGCCATTGGTAGATCATAACAACGTACGCAATAGCAAGAGCACAAAATGGAAAGGAAAAACAAGTGCAAATGGAACAGTCATTTCCTCTCTAACTCGTTGGAAAGGAAAGAGTAGAGTTCCACCAAGGCGGTCCGTTTGTTCCAAAAATTATTGGTTTGATTCGCGCGGACCATTTGCATTTCAAATGCTAAACAGAAAATTTCGGCTAAATAGAAAGCGCCTCTTGTCTGAGGTATAACTACTCTTTTTATAGTCTCTAATTTATTTGTGTTTTCTGCCTCAGCTTACCTCTTTTCATGTCTCGCCTGTAATAATAACTATCAGGATCAGGAACGAAATCCTCGGGTCTTGCGGCTTCCTTTGTTCTATCATTTAATTCACACATGCCAACCGACATAACAAAATTAATACTTTGGCATCTGTCTTCCTGTCGGCAGACAAGAGCACACTCAAGTCCGAGTTTTGCCATCATCGTCTTATAAGTGTGACGGTTTAGTCTCCACCCCAAGACAGATTTCTCAGACCCTGCGGAAGTACATTGGCTATCTGTTCGGTGGAACATTTGGCTGAGGGAAAGCAGGACTGCGATGTGGAAGACTTTTCTTTCGTCCATTTTGATCAAAAGTGACTGTGCTGTTGGTAAACAGATGTAAGACATATAAAGGTGAGATTCCTGGCGGTCATTCAATATATCCTCAAAAAAATAAAAATCATAAAAACAAACGCTATCAGAACAACAACCGACAAACACATTGGTATATAATACCATTAACGGTACAATTATACCACTTCTAAATCATTGCTTGGCTAATAAACCTCTTCTCTTTTAGTGGGAATGGGAAATCTGTCTGACTTATCATATATGCCTATAAAAATAGGTTCGCACTACAAACACAGTGGGAAAAAAATCGCTTTCATAGCTCACAAAACATGGTTTGCAAAAAATATAACTTCGAGACATTTGTACTACTTGGCAGTTAATTCAGTTTTGTACAATGCGGCTATCCACTTTGTTTTCTCATTAATGCTATTGTTTTGTGATGTTCTCGTTGTCGTCGCCGTTGTAGCTTTTTTTAAAACTCCCTGATATTGTCTTCAGACCTTGATTCGTTTAAGAAAGCTGTCAAATGACCTCTGCAGACCTTGATTCGTTTAAGAAAGCTGTCAAATGACCTCTGCAGACCTTGATTCGCTTAAGAAAGCTGTCAAATGAGCCCCCCTCTCCATATCCCACTTTGTTGTTCAACACATGGAATCACTGTCCAAACATCACCATGGCAGACTCAATACTCGTCAGGTATTCTGCATTATTATTCAACACAACTATAAAAAGTTTGAATAGCAAAGGAGATGAAATAAATTTAAGTTCCAAACGTCAAATGTAGTTTGATGTTCATCACGAATTATTACCATCTTCAGGGCAATACTAAGGTAACTTGAGAAACGACAACAACATTGAGAAAATAAATGATTTCAAATCATTTTAAGGAAGGTTACCTGACGCTTTAATTCAAGAAATTACTGAAATGCTGCAGATAAGTGTAATGGCGGCTAACTCAGTTTAACACGGAAAGTCTAATTCCTAACTATGTGTCATGCGGGAAAATCCATCATCTATTCCACACAGCTCATTCAAAACAACTAACAAACAAAATTTAATCGAATTTAATCGGTGAAATCACCCTTGAGAAATCTTTACTCAAAGACCATTTTGAAGAAAACATCTTTAAAGTTGCGAGAATGGTATCCTAGCGTTGTTCTGAACACTTTGTGGTCAAAAATGTTTTGAAAAGGGTAGCAGAAATGCTATTTTCGATGGCATTGTAACCAGATGTGCCACGTATCCCTCTAGATTACATAAGAATTGAAAATATCCAGAAAAAAGTCGAAAAGTTTAACTTTCAATTGCCCAGAACATCAACACACACAACAACGTTTCTTCAAGCAATTTCACGCGAAACTCTGCCTTACGGCGTACGCTCTTGTGAACAAAAACAAACTATGGAAAAGTAAAGAATTAAACTAAATTACTCCACTTATAAATCCAGTTGAATAATCATAAAAGAAAAACATCTCCCTCTCTCTCTCGAAAAAAAATTGATTCATCAAACCGATAGCAACTACAAATAGTGCAATAAAAGTTTTTATACCTTCCGATATTTATTCCTGTCCGGATGTGAATCTCAAGGCAGTGCGTTCATTAACTCGTTGCTCGATTAAAATTAGCGGAGAAGTGCCCAGTTATCCAGGTAACATCCACTGAAGCACACAAAAAAAAACACCTGTAACTAAAACATCTCCTTTAAATGCAAACTAAAGTATAGTGGGAGCAGCTTATGTTCCCATATGACAGGTTTTGCAAATTGAAAAACTGGCAACCTGCTTTCCAAAACAAGTGTTTGCTAATGAGTGATGTTGACGTACTTGACCTAATTCATGTATTTCCGCTACGTTTATATATCACAACACATTTTGTCTTTCAAAAATACGCAATTATAAAACATGGAGACAAAAATTCATTTTAATGGCGCACCTAGGTCGCGTTCGTGGTGTGAATTGCAACATATTGAATATAGTCATCAAAACTCAATTGTTCCAACGCGTCTTTATGTAAAAATGTAGAACATTTAATTATAAATGAGCGCTTCAAACAATGTCTGATTCTTGGGCACACATCTTGCATTTGAATTTTACAATAGGCCTTATCACGGTTTTCGACGCCATTTTGACGAGTAGGCAAACAGGCTCGAAATAACAGTGTTTGTATGGAAATCCGATGTCAAATAATTTTCATAAAACATAGCCTCTGAAAAATTCATGAATTGGAAACTTTTGGCACTAGGAAAAGGATTTTAAGAAAAAATTTGGAGGGATGTAGCTGTGCCAGAAAGCGTCCAGTCGTGTTTTGAACTTTCCATACATTTTCCTGTATTTTTTTTCCCGCGAGCTATTTTTAGAGCAGTTCACGGCTGGTTCGCTAACAGACAAATGTATGGAAAGTTCAAAACACGACTGGACGCTTTCTGGCAAAGCTACATCCCTCCAATTTTTTTCTTAAAATCCTTTTCCTATTGCCAAAAAGATTTATGAATTTTTCAGAAGCGATGTTTTATGAAAATTACTTGACATTGGATTTCCATACAAACACTGTTATTTCGAGCTTGTTTGCCTACTCGTCAAAATGGCGTCGAAAACCGTGATAAGGCCTATTTTCTTTAGCTGCTTTACAAAACTATTCCGAGATAGATCATAATCACTCAGTAAATATTTTTACGATGTATTATAAGTTTAACGCACATTTCCATTCAAAAACTTCCCATTCGTAGATACCTACATTAAAATTTGCATGCGGAAGTGTATGTTTAGGCCGACAAGTGCAAAATAAATGTTTGCTTTTTTACCAGTCAACTGTAGACGCAACGTTCAACCTTTCTTATCCTCTTTACTCTCGCCCTTCAGACTCGTCATCAAGGTGATTTGATTTGTTTCGTTTGATTTTTTTAGCTTCTTTGTGTAATGATTTCTCGAATATGAACTAAAGAAAACTAGTTTGCAATGAACTACATGTTTAAAGCATTTCCTCAATCATTTAAAAAAATTGCCATTAATGATACCATTAGTTATATTTACACGTGCAAACTAACCAAAACTGTGCTGTATCCCTTTCTGTCCTTTAGGAGAAAACAAGTCTTTAATTAAAATATTTAATTACGATTGCCAATGGAACCTTTGTCCATGGTTCTTGACAAAAAGGATTTTGCATGTGGATCTAATTGTATAACTCTTATTCGTCTTAACTTCATGTGTATTTTAACGAATGTAATTTACGTTCATCCGTCCTCAGTTTCTTTTTAGTTTGTTCAGTTTTCACGCAAACAATCATTTAACACTTTTAATATTCCTTCTCGTTCATTTTAAGAATTTATTTGAAAAAAATCAAGTGTTAAAAAAAATAATTATTACTAGCAGTTTTTTCTCCCGATATCCATTGAAGTGATTCTATTGGAATGCATTGCGCATTTTTACTGCGTATAACTTCTTCCGTCATTAGTGCGCACGCACGTTGGAAACATCAAGCCCTGCTCAAATGCACATGATAGTCAATGATAGTTGATGATAGTTAAAACTCGCGTTCTCGTTTCACCACCAACTATCATTTACTTTGAGCGTGTTCAAATTCTTCATGATAGTTGATGATAGTTTTCCTGTTTGATGACGCGCATGATAGTTGATGATAGCTCTTTGGTCAGCTGTTTCTCAAGATTAATTTTTAGTTAGTTCTTTCATCAACTGAAGGAAAACGGGGCAGGCTGCCGCTTTCTTTCGCTGAGAAAAATTCATCGATACGAAGTTTTGTAACTTAAAGCGACGTCATGTTTGCAGTGTTCGCTAATGGCTTTTGTCAAACTATCGTCGGTTATCACGAGTTTCGTTTAGCCGTTTGACCACCCGCTTGATAGTCTCCTTACTCAAAGTGAATTCTACTTAGGGAAGGCATTTTCATAAGAGGTTGCCTGATTTTTTAATTTAAGGAATTTCTGAAAAGATGCAGATAAGTGTAATGGCAACTAACTCAAATTAACACGGAAAGACCACAAAGCGGTGTAATTCCTAACTATGCATCATACAGGAAAATCCATCATCTATTCCACACAACTCATTTAAAACAACTAACACCAAAAATTTAATCGAATTTAATTGGTCAAATCACCCTTGAGAAATCTTTACTCAAAGACCCTTTTGAAGGAAACGTCTTTAAAGTTACGAGAATGGTATCTTAGCGTTGTTCTGGACACTTTGTGGTCAAAAACGTTTTAAAAAGCAGACGTGCTACGTATTCCTCTTAATTACAAAAGAATTGAAAATATCCCGAAAAAATCGAGAAGTTTACCTTTTAATTCTACAGAACATACACGCACACAACAACGCTTTTTCAGGCAATTTCAAGTGAAAATCTGCCTTACTGCGTACGCTCATGCGAACAACTACAACGACAACAACAACGAAAATAGACTATGTAAAAGTAAAAAATTAAATTAAATGACTCCTCTTAAATCATCATAAAAATAAATTCTCTTTTTGTCTCTCTCAAAAAAAAAAACAATTGATCTATTGAACCGATATCTTCTAATAAATAGTGCAATAAGAGTTTTTTTACCTACTGATATTTATTCCTGTCCGAATGTGAATCTCAAGGCAGTGCGATCAATAACTCGTTGCTCGCTTAAAATTAGCAGAGAAGTGCCCTGTTATCGATCAGGGAATATCCACTGAAGCACAGAAAAAGCACCTTTGACTCAAATGTCTCCTTTAAATGCAAATTAAAGTATAGTGCATGAAAGTTAGGTTTCGCAAATGGAAAGATTGGCAACCTGCTTTTCAAAAGAAGTGTTTGCTAATGGGTGATATTGACGTACTTGAGGTAATTTATGTATTTCTGCTACGTGTTTATATCACAAAGTATTTTTGTCTTTTAAAAATGCGCAGTTGTAAAACATGGACACAAAATTCATTTAATTAATGGGGCATCTAAGTCGCGTTCTTGGTGTAAATTGCAATATATTAACTATAGTCATTAGAGCCCAATTATCTAAACGCATCTCTAAGTAAAATTGAACAGAAGACATTTAATAATAAATGAGCGCTTCAAACAACGTCTGTTTCTCGAGCGAGAATCTTGCATTTGAACTTTAAAATTGTTTTTAGCTACTTTGTAAAACTATTCCGAGATCATAATCATTCAGTAAATATTTTTACGATGTATTATAAGTTACACGCACATTTCCATTCAAAAAATCCCTATTCGTAGATACCTACATTAAAATTTGCATGCGGAAGTGTATGTTTAGGCCGACAAGTGCAAAATAAATGTTTGCTTTTTTACCAGTCAACTGTAGACGCAACGTTCCACCTTTCTTATCCTCTTTACTCTCGCCCTTTGGACTCATCTTGAAGGTGATTTGATTTGTTTCGTTTGATTTTTTTAGCTTCTTTGTGTAACGATTTCTCGAATATGAACTCAAGAAAACTAGTTTCCAATGAACTACACGTTTAAAGCATTTCCTCAATCATTTAAAAAAATTGCCATTAATGATACCATTAGTTATGTTTACACGTGCAAACTAAACAAAACTGTGCTTTATCCCTTTCTGTCCTTTTAGGACAAAACAAGTCCTTAATTAAGTTATTTAATTACGATTGCCAATGGAGCCTTTGTCCATGGTTCCTGAGAAAAAAGATTTTGCATGTGGATCTAACTGTATAACACACATTCTTCTTAACTTCATGTGTATTTTAACGAATGTAATTTACGTTCGCCTGTCTTTAGTTTTGTTTTAGTTTGTTCAGTTTTCACGCAAACAATCATTAAACACTTTTAATATTCCTTCTCGTTCATTTTAAGAGTTTATTTGAAAAAAATTAGGCGTTAATAAAAACTAATAATTACTAGCAGTTTTTTCTCCCAATATCCGTTGAGGTGATTCTATTGGAGTGCATTGCGCATTTTTACTGCGTATAACTTCTTCCGTCATTAGTGCGGACGAACGTTGGAAACATAGAGCCCTGCTCAAATGCACATGATAGTCAATGATAGTTGATGATAGTTAAAACTCGCGTTCTCGTTTCACCACAATTACTTTGAGCGTGTTCAAATTCTTCATAATATGTTTTCCCTTTTGATCACGCGCATGATAGTTGATGATAGCTCTTCGGTCAGCTGTTTCTCAAAATTAATTTTCAGTAACTTCTTCCGACAACTGAACGAAAACGGGGCAGGCTGCAGCTTTCTTTAGCCGAGAAAAATTCATCCATGCGAAGTTTTGTTACTTAACGCAACATCATGTTCAGTTTTCAGTGTTTACATTCGGTAGGTGCCTGAAACTTATGGCTTACGTCAAACTATCGTCGGTTATCTACGAGTTTCGTTGAGCCGTTTGACCAACCGCTTGATAGTTTCCTTACTCAAAGTGAGTTCTATCTAGGGAAGACTGAGGGAGGAATTTTAAGATAGGTTGCCTTGTGTTTTAAGTCAAGAAATTTCTGAAATGCTGCAGATAAGTGTAATGGCGACTAACTCAAATTAACACGGAAAATCCAAGAAGCGATCTAATTCCTAACTATGCATCAAACGAAAAATCCGTCTTCTACTCCACACAACTCATTCAAAACAACTAACACCGAAAATTTAAACGCATTTAATCGGTTAAATCATCTTTGAGAAATCTTTACTCAAAGACTATTTTGAATGAAACGTCTTTAAAGTTACGAGAATGGCATCTTAGCGTTGTTCTGGACACTTTGTGGTCAAAAATGTTTTGAAAAGGGTAGCGGAAATGCTATTTTCATTGGCATTGTAACTAGATGTGCCAAGTAGCCCTCTAGATTTCATTACAATTGAAAACATCCCGAAAAAAAGTCAAAATGTTTGACTTTCAATTCCACAGAACATCAAAACACACAACAACGCTTTTTATGGTAATTTCAAGTGAAATTCTGCCTTACGGCGTACGCTCTTGTTACACAAAAAAATCTATGTAAAAGTAAAGAATAAAACCAAAAATTTAATCGAATTTAATCGGTCAAATCACCCTTGAGAAATCTTTACTCAAAGACCCTTTTGAAGGAAACGTCTTTAAAGTTACGAGAATGGTATCTTAGCGTTGTTCTGGACACTTTGTGGTCAAAAACGTTTTAAAAAGCAGACGTGCTACGTATTCCTCTTAATTACAAAAGAATTGAAAATATCCCGAAAAAATCGAAAAGTTTACCTTTTAATTCTACAGAACATACACGCACACAACAACGCTTTTTCAGGCAATTTCAAGTGAAAATCTGCCTTACTGCGTACGCTCATGCGAACAACAACAACGACAACAACAACGAAAATAGACTATGTAAAAGTAAAAAATTAAATTAAATGACTCCTCTTAAATCATCATAAAAATAAATTCTCTTTTTGTCTCTCTCAAAAAAAAAACAATTGATATATTGAACCGATATCTTCTAATAAATAGTGCAATAAGAGTTTTTTTACCTACTGATATTTATTCCTGTCCGAATGTGAATCTCAAGGCAGTGCGATCAATAACTCGTTGCTCGCTTAAAATTAGCAGAGAAGTGCCCTGTTATCGATCAGGGAATATCCACTGAAGCACAGAAAAAGCACCTTTGACTCAAATGTCTCCTTTAAATGCAAATTAAAGTATAGTGCATGAAAGTTAGGTTTCGCAAATGGAAAGATTGGCAACCTGCTTTTCAAAAGAAGTGTTTGCTAATGGGTGATATTGACGTACTTGAGGTAATTTATGTATTTCTGCTACGTGTTTATATCACAAAGTATTTTTGTCTTTTAAAAATGCGCAGTTGTAAAACATGGACACAAAATTCATTTAATTAATGGGGCATCTAAGTCGCGTTCTTGGTGTAAATTGCAATATATTAACTATAGTCATTAGAGCCCAATTATCTAAACGCATCTCTAAGTAAAATTGAGCAGAAGACATTTAATAATAAATGAGCGCTTCAAACAACGTCTGTTTCTCGAGCGAGAATCTTGCATTTGAACTTTAAAATTGTTTTTAGCTACTTTGTAAAACTATTCCGAGATCATAATCACTCAGTAAATATTTTTACGATGTATTATAAGTTACACGCACATTTCCATTCAAAAAATCCCTATTCGTAGATACCTACATTAAAATTTGCATGCGGAAGTGTATGTTTAGGCCGACAAGTGCAAAATAAATGTTTGCTTTTTTACCAGTCAACTGTATACACAACGTTCAACCTTTCTTATCCTCTTTACTCTCGCCGTTCAGACTCGTCATGAAGGTGATTCGATTTGTTTCGTTTGTTTTTTTTAGATTCTTTGTGTAACGATTTCTCGAATATGAACTCAAGAAAACTAGTTTACAATGAACTACACGTTTAAAGCATTTCCTCAATCATTTAAAAAATTGCCATTAAGTGATACCATTAGTTATGTTTACACGTGCAAACTAAACAAAACTGTGTTGTATTCCTTTCTGCCCTTTTAGGACAAAACAAATCGTTAATTAAGGAGGCTCACAGCAGTTATTTTGGACTGAGGGTGCAAAATTTTGAAATTAAAATCTTGCATAGAAGATAAACGTCGATCTCCTTCATACGACATCATCATTTCAACACATGATCAAAGTTAATTTTTTCATCAGTTTCCAAGCAAAAACTATTACCATAGCAACGGTAGCGCAAAGTTTCTCATTTTAAACATTGCCCATTATCTCGAAATCTAGTCAGACACTTTATGACGAAACTAAAGGGATTTAAACGACTCAATCTTGAAAACTTGCAGTTAAAATTAGAGAAAAAAAATATTTAAGAGCGTTTTCAAGTAAATGATGAATCATTTTTACATGGTGATTTTGTTTATTCTGCATTTCTCACCAATATCTCTGGCAAAGTAAAATTTGACACTTTTCTTTTCTGTCAAAAGGTCTTTCCTCATAGCAAAACATTGTAAATGTATATAGAACTTAATGGGCGGCTCTGATTTTAAACTGTTTAAGTTTGAAAACAGTTAAATAAAACGCAGATCAGTGAAAAAGTTTCTACTTTGTATAAATCGAGCTATCTTAATTAAAAATGCCCCAACAGTTTTTTAGGCTCAAGAACCAAAACCGGTATTGGTTGAAAAGGCTGAATCTTGGTCAAGTTTCAGTCGTTATTCGTTTGTGGGCAGCATTAAAAGCCGGAAAATCAGGAATCCGGAAAAGAGAAACCGGAATCCGGAATCCGGAATCGAAAACTACAATACGGAAACTAAACGTTTTCTGCTAGCAAAAAAGTTGAATGTTTAGTTGGAATAAAGTGACCTCCTTATCAAACGCAAATTTTATATTTTTCGATACTGGACACCAGAGAAAAAATCTAATTATAAAAAGAACTCTTTATATATTTCCTGCCAATGAAAAATGAGTCTTCTCACGCTTTCAAAATGATCGCTCGCGATCAAAGTTAGTCTATAAACGGCCTCTATGTTCTGCTTTGAAACTGTATTAAGTTTTCTGGTGACTGCAAACATCACCTACGGTAAATTGAGTTCACAAGGTTTCATTTTGCATGGCCAGCAAATTATCCGTTTCAGTTTGCAGCTTGATTAATTACGCAGAAAAACATCCGCAATGACGAACATCTCACGGCAACATGACAAACTCGGTAGTTCGACAATTATTCGGTATTTTGGGGTAAATCAAATAAATAAATGAATGACGACCCGGAATAATATCAGTAAATGCACCAAATGATTTTCATCAGACTTCGCTCTTCTAACGCGCTTCGGTTCCGATTTGATGAATTACCTGGAACTTTCCCTCACTCTGCCTGTAGTTTCACTTTGCTATCTTCCGAAAAATTTAACAGCCTTTTTTTAGAACAAGTTGAAACGGGGTATCCGGAAAATGGATGAAACAAAAGAGGAAGAAAGTATGCACTCAGGTAACGTAACGCTTGTTAATTGGAGAGTCCGCCATCTTTACGGTCTGAAGCAATTCTCGTTGCCTGTCACCTGTACGTTGTCTCTCTCTGTTCCGTAAGACGTTGCTTCCTTAAAAAACAGCGTTTTCTTTTATGCCAACGAGTGATTTAAGTGTTTTTATTCCGTATTTTTACCCCAAGTCATATATTTCACAATTCAATATTTCTCTCTCCGTATTGTAGTGTCCGATTCCAAATTCCGGATTCCTGCTTTTAGTGCTTCCTTGTAGGCGAGAGGCCAAAAATTAGTGTGATTCAAACAGTGATTACATGGCGGTCGAGGAAGAGTTTCAAAGAGATGAAATTGGGAGACAAACGCTTGCCCCAATGGAAGACGTGAGAAGCAAGAGTATATATTTGACATTTTAAACGTTGAATTGCTTTTATTTTCCAGGGATTAATATTCAGCTGCCAGAGTTGAGACAGTCTTAATTTACTGCAAATATAATTTATCGTGAGGTACAGAAATTTTCCATTTGTACCTTTCCGCACCTTTTTAAATTTGGTAAACAAATTTCTGGGAAACCAAGGCGAAAATTATGGGATGTTGATCTGAATTGCAAATTATATGCAAAAATGTATTTCTCACCTTCGACTTAATCCGTTGACCGTTAATGCTAAGAACAAAATTAAATGTTGCTCCGTGAAGGGAGTTTTCCTGCCTTTTCTCTGGAGATTTTACAACCCTGATGATGTCCCATGTGGTGGTAGAAAACACCGAGAAAAGTACGTAAGGATAAAATATTCGTCGTACATCGAAGCCGAAACTCTAAACATTTGAGGATGAGGATGGGTCGTGGTCGCTGAAGAATCCTCGTTAACTTTGAAATTTAATTTCGAAAACAACCTCCTCCTACTCTAGCGAGTCTCCCGGTAATTTTCGTTCCGTTATTCTGTTTTCCCAGCTTAGAATTTATTGAACTTAACTGTGATGCAAGTTGATGTTCTACTTGATTGAGTTCTGATAATAATTAAGAGCCATCCAGAGCTCGGATTTAACGTTTGCGTATTTACTCAGCAGTAAGGTGAATGAAATTATAATTTAAAACTGTGACAAAACCAATTACGAAACTATAGTTTCTCCCTATTACAGTAGTGTTGTTCATTGATTTCTTGCCCAATAAAACGTTTGTGGTGGGCTATATTTTATTGCAGCATTGAGTACCGCTTATCTCGATGACAAATTCTCGAACTACCGGTAGTGCATCGAATTATTGAACTAATAAGAGGTATCTTCGATTTTAAGGTTGGACACAATAGATGCAATGGATTGTCGATTGAACAGAACTTCAACGCAACCACCATAAACACGAGCTAATATAAAGCCAAAAGTGAGCTTTTTTAACATCTGCATAGTGATAGCTGAATCGTGGTAATTTCTGTTATTAATTGTCTGCACATCTGTTGTTGGACCCACTGAAGAGTACTTTAATGAAATGAGCTCTCCGCTTAAAGTGCCCCTGGGACGAAAATTTCATTTTCCATCTTTTTGCATTTTCGTGTAGAATATGACCTTCTTACTCATGTTACCAAATTTCAATCCTTTACGGCGATTGGAAGTATTTTTTTTTAGCTTTTTATTCGAGATTTCACGGCCGCCGTTACTTGGCCTTGTTCCGGAAGTTATGACTCAAATTACAGGAAGTGACGTCATTGGCTCAACACGAAAAATTCCACATGGCTAATTTTCATATAGATTTTACTTCATAAACTGTATTCTGCTGTTATTTAGTTCGCAACAGCTAATACTTCCAATGGCCGTAAAGGATTGAAATTTGGTAACATGAGTAAGAAGGTCATATTCTACACGAAAATGCAAAAAGATGGAAAATGCATCATCAGTATCATCAGCATAATCGTTTTAATTGTTATTATTATTATTATTATTATTATTATTATTATTACTATCTTCTCTGATGTTTCTATCAAATCTGTATCTAAATTTAAAAGGTAGTTACCCAGCAGTTATCCTAACGTAACTGTTATCTATCTCCAGTGCGTCTTAAAGTCAAGTCTCTAACAAGGAATGATCAAGCCTCACCATTAAAGTTAAAGAGGTAAGACTTCATAAAACACCCTCTTTCTTATACCTGACCTTAAAGTTAAGGTGTGGGTAGACTTTTGGCTTAGGTTTTCCCAAGCTAAAGGCGGCTGGCACTGGTTTCCATCACTTTGCAGTATTTATACTTTTGACAGATTAATAGAAGCATTCTTTATTACTTGATACAACAATAATGGCGTGAAAACTATGCCTTAACATTTGTGAACAAGCTATGGTCATTTTCTTGACACAATAGGTTACCAGAGCAACGGGATGACCTGTTAAAAACACCTCTAATTTTATCTTTAAGTGGTTATAACTCAAAAACGAGCTCGGTGACCCCAATTTATTATTATGGAACTGTAATCAGCATGCTTAGATACAATTTTTTGCAAAATGATGAAAAATTCTACCAGAGGGTAAAATTAGGGGTGTTTTTAACAGATCATTCTATTGCTATGGTAACCTGTTATGTGGAGAAAATGACCATAACTTGTTCACCAATATTGCAACTACTACTACTACTACTACTACTACTACTACTACTAGTAATAATAATAATAGTAATAAAAATTATAATAATAATAATAATAATAATAATAATAATAATAATAATAATAATAATAATATTGGTACCATTATTGTTGCATCAACTGATAAAGAGTGGTAGTATCGATCCGTGAAAGTGTCAGTGCTGGAAAGTAATGCAAACTGGTGCCAGCCACCTTAAGATGAATCTTGAGTATTGTTGATGAACCAACGGTTCTTTGAAAGTGACAATACAAGTTTCCTTTAGATGGCTTTACGAATCCTGCCCCTGTTATCTGCGTTGTCGTGTTGGTTCCTTGCGCAAGAAACTTTTCTCCACATTGTCTGTCCTAGGTATATAAATGGATAGTTCATACCATGTCAGCAAACTGTTACCTGAAATCGAACAAAATGTATGGGATAACTCTGATATGGACTCTAATCTCATCCAGGGGGTATAGTAATACTTCTATTTTTTTCTTTGTCACGCAAACCAGTTTTATCTTTCAATTTTGGCCCGACTGCTCACGATTTCACCTTTACCTCTGAAAGAGAGAAACGAGAACCATGTGTTCCAGGACTGTCCTTTCTTGTTCTTCACTTCCAGTCGCTGATCCTCTATTTAACTCTTTCTCTCCAGGTAAATTTCAGAGGAGGGATGAGAAGTCACGAAAGACGCGTAAACCTGGAAATTACTGTGTAAAGAGGTGAGTTGGTTATTTATAATAGATAAATCTATAACTATTCTTTGGTGAGTCATTATTGGGTTGTTTAAGGATGCTCTCAACAGTTTTTCTAGCATTGGGGTGGATCTTTTCAAATCAATATTTCGCAAGAAAGGCTTGCTTTGATTTCTGTTATATTACATCACCTTTTCAATCCATGGTCAAATTGCATGTTTTTGTTGGTTTCTAAGCAACAGCTGTTAACCTAGCAACGATGGCGCAAAGCACTTCTTTAAATAACATCTCGAAATCTAAATAGAAACTTTACAACAAAACCTTCAGGATTTAAACCTGAATCATCCTAGACGATTTGTGGTCGAAATTAGAAAATAAATTCGGCAAAGCGTTTTCAAGTAAATAAAGAATAGTTTTTATGGGTTGATTTTAGTTATTGCCGCATTTTTTTGTTGAAATTGCAAGAAAAATAAAACTTATAACTTCTCATCTCTGTCAAGAGCTCTTTTATCACAGAAAAACATTCTTAAGAGTCATTGTCTGAGAAAACCAGGCAGAGGTGAAAGATGGGGGTCGGCCGATTTCCTTCAAACTTTCACCATTTAATGTCTGTCCGAAATGATAATGAATGATGCTATTTAACAATTCTTCAGCTGTTGCGTTTCGTAGTTTGACCACCCCCCCCCTGTTTTGACCCTCACTGACCCTGATGTCACGCAAAATATATGCAGAATTTGAAGGTCAATAAAATATATTTCGTGTCATTTCTGGGGACTCATATCGATTGCTTGTATTGTTTACGGTCTAAAAAACGTTGTTAACGGAAAATACCCCGACATAATATAAAACTTAATTTTTTATAGACTTTTGCAATTTCCTTGCGATCGTGAAAATGTCTTGGGCCAAATGTGAGGCAATTTCGAAACTGTTTTTCTCAGAGGTGCAACGTTCCTTTCCGAAAATTTCAAGATATTTTTTAAGCCAAACATCTGTTCTCCCAAAATCAGCAAACTCTAACTTGAGCCATTGAAATGCGTTTGCATGAGCCACGCTCGCAGTCAAACTGACTCGGTATTTTTGCTAATAAAGTTCCACAGCGGGTTTTCCTTTCATCTTCTTCTTCTTTTTTGGTTTTGGATAAGCTCGATGAAACTATCCTAGCTGTCCGAGATAGAACTTCCCTGGAAAATTTAATTGAGTGTCGCTTTGGGCAGGAATAACATCAAATTGGTGTTAGCTCACATTTGATTTGGTTAAGCGTGACATGTCACGGTACATTGGCAATAGGCCTTATCACGGTTTTCGACGCCATTTTGACGAGTAGGCAAACAGGCTTGAAATAACAGTAAACGTAGAAAGGAAAGTTCCTTGGAGATGCGTGACACTTGAAAATGTTTTCGGATTGGATTGATATAAAAATAATTATCAAAAAGTGTCAAAAATGGTTTGAAAGAAACACAGACGTTTCGGGTATATAACCCTTCTTCAGTGTAGAGAAAACCGTTGAAATACGCTACTGGAAACACGCGCGCATATGAATGGTAGCGCGCGCATGTATTGAAAGTTATAATTCAAACGTAGTTAAAATTGATGTTAAGTCCATCCGGCTGAACAGTCCCAAGTTGGAAAATCAACCTCATTTCACACTGCTTTCGCTGGAGGTTTGTCCCATTGCATAGCCTCATACCCCGCACCCGGATATCTGAAATACTGTGATCCGTGGAGTTGAAATGTTGGGCCACCGGGAACCCTGGAGTGTTGTTGCGGATGCTGCGTAAGTGCTCGCTAAAACGGCTCCTGAGGGTCCGCCCGGTTTCACCAATGTAAAGAATGGTAGGGCATCGGTTACAGGATATGCAGTACACAAGATTACTGGACTGGCAGGTGAAATGACCACGGACAGAAAAAGAGTAGCGAGGGCCTCGTATCTCGGTGTCTCGCCCCCGTTGCCATACTTGCCAGTACATCAGCAAAGACACCGAGATACGAGGCCCTCGCTACTCTTTTTCTGTCCGTGGTCATTTCACCTGCCAGTCCAGTAATCTTGTGTACTGCATATCCTGTAACCGATGCCCTACCATTCTTTACATTGGTGAAACCGGGCGGACCCTCAGGAGCCGTTTTAGCGAGCACTTACGCAGCATCCACAACAACACTCCAGGGTTCCCGGTGGCCCAACATTTCAACTCCACGGATCACAGTTTTTCAGATATCCGGGTGCGGGGTATGAGGTTATGCAATGGGACAAACCTCCAGCGAAAGCAGTGTGAAATGAGGTTGATTTTCCAACTTGGGACTGTTCAGCCGGATGGACTTAACATCAATTTTAACTACGTTTGAATTATAACTTTCAATACATGCGCGCGCTACTATTCATATGCGCGCGTGTTTCCAGTAGCGTATTTCAACGGTTTTCTCCACACTGAAGAAGGGTTATATACCCGAAACGTCTGTGTTTCTTTCAAACCATTTTTGACACTTTTTGATAATTATTTTTATATCAATCCAATTTGAAATAACAGTGTTTGTATGGAAATCAGATGTTAAATTACTTTCACAAAACATCGCTTCTGAAAAATTCATGAATTGGAAACTTTTAGGAATAGGAAAAGGATTTTAGGAAAAAAAATTGGAGGAATGAAGTTGTGCCAGAAAGCGTCTAGTCGTGTTTTGAACTTTTCATACATTTGTCTGTAAAGCGAACTAGCCGTGAACTGCTACTAAAAATAGTTCGTGGGAAAAAAAGTACAGGGAAATGTATGGAAAGTTCAAAACACGACTGGACGCCTTCTGGCACAGCTACATGCCTCCAATTTTTTTCTTAAAATCCTTTCCCTAAAGCCAAAAGTTTCCAATTCATAAATTTTTCAGAAGCGATGTTTTATGAAAATTATTTGACATCGGATTTCCATACAAACACTGTTATTTCAAGCCTGTTTGCCTACTCGTCAAAATGGCGTCGAAAACCGTGATAAGGCCTATTCTCAAACGTGATCATAAACAGAACACATTTCTCGCTTCTTTTAACATTTGCATCTTAAACTTGGTAACAACAAGCTTTTCCCTGATACTAGATTAAGTCTTGGAGTCGGTCTGTTGTCGATAATTGTTAACTAAAATAAAAACAGCAACAAATACCTGTGAAACTTGCCACGCCGAGAGAAGCTTGCATGATCACCGAACCTCCGATATGTTCGTTACATAACAGACAATTGAAAGAACAACAAATCTTCCTTCTGTAATGCGTTGGGTTCCGCCATAAATCTGAAGTTCTCCTTCTGGTCTGTGGATTCGCCTTGCTATCCTGTACACGAGATATTGAATCGAATCTCAGTCAGTCTTGGTTTGGGAAGCAAGCGTGGCGCGACGGGTTCAAAGATCTCCGAAGCCGAGTTGATTCTCAACAGAGCACGTAAATTTGATGTCCCTGAAGATGAGAAGAGAGGAATGACTGTTTGCCCCAGACATCGCAAGAACCTTACAACAGACTGGACCGGCCGAAAACGGACTATGTGTTGCCACCCAAGTCATATTAAAGGGACAACGAAAGCTGTGGTAATACACAAACCAACCCGACGAGTAAATGCCAAGATGTCACAAGGCATTTTTGAGCTGCATAACGCTGTTATTCCCATCGGTTCAGGTTCGTTTTATGTTAACTGACTGACTGCATACTAGACTCATTTAAAAAATATCAACAACATAGCATTTACGGCCGTGGGAACCGAACGCCGTGGCAAGTTTCACAGGTATTTGTTGCTGTTTATATTTTAGTTAACAATTATTGACAACAGACTGTCTCCAAGACTTAATCTAGTATCAGGGAAAAGCTGTGTTGTTACCAAGTTTAAGATGTAAACCCAGGAGCAGCTAGTCGGAAGGAAGGGATTTTCATGGGTGAACGTTTACAAGAAGAATGGGAGAGCTCCCGTTGCTTGTTGTAAACAAGCAAATCTGTATCTTTTGTTTGTTTTGCAAATAATCTAGCATTTAGGCAGCGGGGTACACGCGTGAGTAAATGCGGTAGTTCATTCTTCAGTTTCGTTTCTTTTTTTAGTAGCCTAACAATTACAACAAAGACTTTCCTTTCAAGATACAGTGCAATCACAGATATAAAGAACCCAGTACGGTATATAATTTTTCAGGAAGAGATAATGAAAGTTGAATTTACTTATCCAAAAAGTTAGAATTAAATGGTGTAATAAACAGCACCATTTTTCCTTTGAACGGTTACAGTTTAGGACTTCATGATAAAACTATGTAGCGGTTTATTTGGTTTTCGTCTAAGAATGACTTACCATTTTCTGCAATGATATTTTCCGTCATAAACGATTTAACAAGTTTGAGAAACAAGAAATGATTATAGATAGAAATTATTAGGCTGATGGTCTATTTTATTAAGAGTTTTTAGGAAGGAGCACTATTTCTCAGCGTACTTGATGAAATTATCTTTCTAACAGATGCTGCTATTTTTCAAAACTTCACTATAGCTCCAATTACTTTAATTGGAGATTTTGATGTTGAGAAATCATCTAAATTTACCCAGAACGAGAAATATTGAGGCTGTTCCGTTTATCGCCATTTATCTGAAAGTACGGTCAATTCAGCCCAACCTTAAAGTTAAAAACGACTTTTCTTTGCTACTTCTTGATGCTTGATGGTTTTTGGTTTATAATATGCAAACTGCATTTAATCAGTTTTGAGTAAATGTACTGAGATAGAGAAATGCTGTCTTTTTTTCAGTATTTTAAGGCTAAAAATTAATTTCTTAATGCAGATTTAGTCGTGTGCTATTTTGTTTTCATTGATTTGAGAAATGCATTCTCTGTGAAAATAGTAAACGGCATATGCCGTTTGAAGTAATTTGTACATGTCAGATCTTCAACTGATGTTGAAAATCAATATGTCAGTAAACAATTATATGGTGTGTAGGACATCTGTGTGTTTTCAATTAGACTGGTTTTACTGAATATTTGTGAGTGGTTTGTTAGGATGAAGCTTGACTCGAAGGAACTTAGATTAAAAATGCCTTACTGTCTGTTAAAGTTTCATTTAGGTCTCACAATTTCATAGTTTTCAGTAAGGATTCTAAGGACAATTTTTTTTCTTACCAAAGATCAAATATCCATTTGTCCGTTTTCAAGGAAATTTTCGTTGTTGTTCAGTTTAATGTTTTCTGTTGAATGTTCAAGACTTTGTGTGAAAAAATGAAGTTCAAAAACTGGCGTTAACCTATCGTCTATTCTCGGTCTTGTTTAAAGTTTAAAATTGTCCTTTTGTCGTTTTGCAGAAAAGATATTAAGGCGAACAGGCGTTTGTTTTATTGAAAAATTACTTCTGTTTCGACAACAAGCTCTGGCGTTTGAAGTGATTTCTCTGAAAAGTTATTTTTCTTACTCCATTTTCGTGCTGTTAGACTGTGAAGTTGAACATCATTTACGATTTCTCGCTAAATCTATTTGCAGGCAGGGATTCGCGGTTCTGTTCCCATTTAAAATTTGGTTAGCCTTTAATATCATTTGGACGTTTAGGGTCAATTCTAAGTGATTCTCAATTTTTGTTTTCTATTAAAAATTCAGTTTCCACTAAAGGTGTTGAGACACGATTTTTCCGAAAAAATTGTTAGCAATTTGTCAAATTAGCAACAGAGCCGGATTCCAGGCGAGTTGTTGTGAGTTCTATCCCGGTTGCGGCCAAAGAATGATGATGATCATAATCATTCTTTGGCCGCAACCGGGATAGAATTCAAGATGATGATGATGATGATATTTCACTTTTTGGTTAAAATTTGAAATTTTATTTACGTTCTTAAAGCGTTAGATCAAATTCCATAATCAGTGTAATTAGAGGCTCGATCACACTATCTCAGTTGAAACCCAGTGTCAGGCAAGGCTGCGGATCAGCCCTGTTTCATTTTGATTTTGCCTGGTCATCTTTGGCTTTTAGATTTTTAGACATTTACTGAGTTTGAGACTGGAGCTTTAAGGATTTTCTGGTCCTTTCTTTGTCAGTTGGTTATAGAGAGTGAAGTTCAAAAACCATGATTTCTCAGTAAATTTACTGCTTACCTGAGGCCATTGACAAGTTTGATGGCCATTGTAAGGTTTCGTTTGGTCCACGTTTTCACAAATTGATCACGAACCGGCACTGACTGATTTCTCAACGATAACTTGATGAGTGTTAGGCAATTTTCACTCTACTTTTCATTCAGTTTTTGGTTAAGGATGAGTCGGGTCTCAGAACAAATGTTGCAATTTTCTACTGCTCCTCGAAAAGAGATCACGCTTAGCGCATGGCCTTCGTGAGTATATTCTCTTGGTTGGGTGGGTAAATGCTTGGAGATATTAGCTGCAAAAGCTACTCTTAAATCCGAGGTAAATAAAGATGATGATGACGACGATGATAATGATGATGACATGTAACGAGCTGTTGTGGTCAGCTTGCTATGTTGGCCTTCGTCTAACTTTCATAAACCTAAGGATTTTCTGGTCTTTTTACTTTTGTAAGGTCATGTTCGGAATCAAGATGCTCTGCACTCCTGTTTACGTTAAGTTTGCCTGTTAATCAATTTATAAGTTTTCGTCAAATTGATTTTCCTGGTCACTTAACATTCCTGGTAAGAAAACTATTCAGGTGCATGATGTTCAAAAATGGCTGGTGTTCGATATGGTAGGGAGCCTACCTATTCCGTAGGTCATACGCGACTTCCCTTGTAATGTATTTTCATCTTTTGTTCAATGTTGTTAGATGTTTGTTGGAAGATTAGGGATGACACATGATCTCAAAGCTGGCCAGTGTCCATGCATACAGTATTCATCCTATTCAGCCTGGTTTTTTTTTTGGGGGGGGGGGGGGGGAGGGGATACAAAGTGATCGCGAAGACTTTTAAAAAAACGTTCATAAGTTTCTCAATGTTAAACAATTACCGCCAAACCTGGAGACGTTTCCTAAAATACACCTGAGAACAATTTGGTTAGACACCTAATTGTTCAAGTGACTTGATGCTTCTATGGCGACAAGATTTTGACAGCCTTGTTAATCGAACTTTGATTTTTTTTTTTTTTTACTTTTGTAAAGAAAGTGTAGTCTTCACTTTCCCATTTTTAAACCATATTAGAATTTCTTTATTGGTTTTCATTAGTTTTGAGCCAATCTGAACGGTTTTCTAAGGTTTTGGCCGAGAAACCGAGAAATCCAAGATGGCGGATCCAAGAATGGATGGCAAGAATCAATGACGTAATTACCATGTCATATGACCTTATTTTCCCGTTTCTCGAGCACTTACGGAAAGAATTTTGGACGTTTTACCCTCCGAGTTTCATTGTCATAGCGTTAATGCTCTTGAAGTAACGAAGGAGGGCAATGCAAAGTGCCTCCCACCCCACCTACCCTCCACCCCTCAGGTTCAGGAACACAAAAGGAAAAAAAAAGGAAAGAAAAGAAAGAAACAGGCTGAACAGGGTTAAAAATCAAAAGCAGGACATTCACGAGTCTGTTCGCAGTTTAAACGTTTACCGTTCGTCAGTTTTCAGTTACGTCGAGTGCAATTCGAGTTACAGCTAAGAATCGAATGTGCTCTCTGTTTGACTTTTAGGTCTGCTAGATTTTTTTCTCACTGAAATGAGTAGTACTCGTTGTATGTGTGGCTCTGTTGACCTTATTTCACTGAGGATTTGATCAGTTCTTTCCGCGCAAAACTTGTATTAAATTCGATGCCATTCAAATGTGACTTCATTTAAAATCGGACCTAACAAATGACAATTTCTTAGGGAAAATGATGTACGCTATATTGCAGTTTTCGTGTTTTTCAGCGCTGTCTTTCGTTTTTCATCAGGTATTTAGTTCAGGTTCAAATAATTTTTCCACGGAAACTTTAAGGGCGATTGGTCTTTTTTGATTACGAAAAATCTTAGGTCGAGAGAGGTTCTGTAAAATCTGTAGCCATTTGAATTGGAAAGAGATGCAAGCATGCTGTCATTTTTCTGTTTTTATTAATAATAATTTCTTTGCTAGTTTTTAGTAAAGTTTACAAATCGGTCTAACCATGATTCCCCATTGAACAAGTCAGACCATCTTTTAGCTTTCTTATTTAAATTCAGCGTGTTCAGTTTACAGGAAAACTTTCAATTGAAGTTCCGAGACATGATTGCTAAGTGTTCAGTCACGAGTTCGTTTAAGTTTACATCTGTTTATATAGATTGGATGTGTTTTCACAACTTGAGAATTCAGAAATTTTAACCTGCTATGTCAGTAAAAGTGGAAGGCCATTTGTCTGTTCACAATTGGTTTAATTCAGCATATAAATGAATTTCAATTTTCTTTACTTTCAGTCAGATTTTGTATACTTTTCAGTCCTTCTTTTAAGGTCACCTAAGACGTGTTTTTTGAACGAAAATTTAAAGTTATTACCTCAGGGTTTTCAGTTTTCCTTTTCATTAGTTTGCAGTAAATATTAAGCAAAAGTTGATTTTTCCCAGTGAAAATGTAGACCACCGGTCAATTGATTCAGGACCAACAATTTCTGTTTAAGTTTTAAAGCTCGCTATCATTTTCTTTATTTTTACCAGCTTTATAGCAATATTTCTTTTATCAGTAACACAGTCAATCATTTGGGGAAAAAATTAGCGAGAGACACAACGTTTCGATGTCGCCATGTCATCATTTTCAAGTGAAAATATTCAAATTCAAGCTGATTTAATATATACCGTGTGAGGTGATAAAAACGTTTTAGCATAGTAAGTGTGCGTGCACGGTATGTCTACTGAACCAAATAGGTTTGCGCGGATGGAGTCCGATTGTGTGTTCAGGCTAAGCTTATTCTTTTTTATAAACAGCAGCTCATAAATTAGACAGTCTAACTTTTCGTTGCGTTTTTTGAGGTCGGCGAAGTTGCTGCTAAGGTCGCCGATGTGTTTAATGCCGTGATGGTTCACCAAATGCTTGCCAATTGCTCAAAAGCGGTGTTCGTCAATACGATAGTGTAAATGCTGGCTAGTGTAAGCGACATACTCTGCAACACATAGCTCACATTGAAAGTTGTACACCTCGCATTGTTGGTTAATTAAAAGTGTTTAGGTTCACAGCCAATCAGTGGGTAAAATTAGCCTCCTATGGCCATTTTTTGTGTTCAGTTTTGTTTTGACTGTTTTTAAACAAGAAGGCGCGATCCAAAGGGAACCAAGCTTTTCTCAATTTCGACATCAGTAGATTCACATATTTGATTTTTACCCGTATTACCTCAAAATTTTATCTGCTTAAAACAAGAAGTTTTTCAGTTTGAAATGTAAGCAGTCTTAAGTTAAATGTAGCAAATTTCATGGAATTTATAGAATTTGGTGTGTACTTCGCGTATACATTGCACTTCAAATATAATTCAAGCTGTGATAATTGCAATTTCTGCTTTCTATCTCTCCCTGCTTCTTACAAATTCAATTTTTTCGAAAATGTCCGAATTCTTTAACCTTTCTTGGTTTAAGCAACAACAAAGGTAAACTGCAAATTTCAAGGTTTTGCTGTTGCCTTTCAATTGATAAATGGGCTCTGCCTTTCCTTGAAAACATTTCATGAAATTATTTAGTGATAATTTGTGATTGGTACTTTCAACTAACGGTTTGAAACGTTTTCGTTCAGTTAACTTTAATTTGAAATTTATTTTTATCTTATTGTTGGGCAATTATATCTGCTTTGCACTGTATCAATAAGCTAGCCACAATTTACAAGGTAATCATATGCTTACAACTGTATCACGGCAGCATACAGCTCTTTAGACGACAAAGCGCAAAACGCGTAGACAGTTTTAAACGTTCAACATGGCTACTGCTACTGGACAGTTTTTTTTAACTCGTTTCCAGAATTTTTCATTTTGTAAGCAAAGTCGTAATCCTTGTCGTAACGTGACAAATTGTCGAAAGCAAAGTTTGAGGACAAGCCAAGACAAAAACTCCGTGTATATTTAGCCAATTATCGTTCAATAAACTAAGGGTTTTTTTCATCAGAGAACCACTTGTAACGTTTTTGTTTTTATGTAGCAACTATTGTCACAATTTGTTTAATTGCCAAATCTATATGAATTTTGTAACAGCCTAGCAGTTTTGATTGTGTTTATTGATTTTGTTTTGCCTTAGTTTTTTTTCCTATGCCAACCGCCGTTCAAATGACTTTCCCGCCAAAATACGGGCGCTCAAAATACGTATGCGCCGTTTTTCTTTTAATTTCTAATCATTCCAACTAGTTATACTCCGTTTGGAAATTTTACATTTTCCCGCCAAAAAACTTAGAAAAAATACGGGCGCTCGAAATACGCATGCGCCGTTTTTTTAAAAAAAAATTCAAGGTTATTAATACATATTTTAGTTGTCAAGTATTTATTTTTATTAGCTAATAACAGAAGACAATAAAGATCAAAACAGTTGTTTCAGTTGTATTGCGTTTTCTTTATTTCTTTCTTTCACATTATCTTATTTCTGCTAACAATGCTTTTCAATAATAAGTTAATTAATTAATTAAGTAAAAAATCTCTTATCTAATAAAAGGTGACACTAAAATTTTCCTCTCTATATATACTAAGTCTTTTGGCGGGAAAATCTAACATAATTTGCACAGCGTTTCCCCTGGCAACAGTTTTGGCAAAAAAATGAAAGGGGCAACTCTTGAAAAATTTTTTATCAAAAAAAATTTCAGAGTACCCCAACAAATTTAAACCCGCTAAAAAAAAAAACGCACACCACTTTGCAAAGAACATTTTTGTGAAAGTTTTGAAGCTTAAGGTTTGCTTTCTTGCCAATTTTTAGTCTCTAATTTCAACAATTTTTTTCTGAGATAAAGTTTCATTTGCGAAGTGGTGTACCCTAAAAAAAGCAACATGGCAAGCTGTTTTAGTTTGGCAGCAGGAAAAATTGAATCATCACGAAAATTTTGATATCAAAACCAATAGAATGACACTATGTTTTTGCTTCCGACCCATTTTCCCCTATTGTTTCTCAAACTTAAACTGAATTTATAACAGCCGCAAAACCATTTAGCTTGCCATGTCGCTTTAAAAGGACTTGTTCAACTAGCAAGTGAAGTCAGCACAGGCCAGCAACCTACAGCGTTACAAAGGACAGGACAAATTTAACGAGTGAAAACATATTTTTGATTAAAATAATCAAGTTGGAAGTTCATGATGTTTTGAAAGACTTTGTCGATAATTTGTTCCCAGCCACAGTTTCATTTTGTAACTGATGTTTAATTTGTTGTTCGTTAAATACTCTTTTCATACTTTATTTCGTTTGAAACATCAAATCATTTTTGTTTGGTGCTCCTTGAATAAATTTCTCAAGTTCTCATGCCTTTTAAATCAATGTTTTCAAATTCCAAAATAATTTCTCTGATCAATCTAAAAAAATATCTGAAATGATATTTGTCTGTTTGCTTAGTCTTAAATTGAAGACAATATTTTGGAAAATATCAAGACAATTTCAGTCGAAGTCTTTGTTGATAGTTGATATTTTCACTCTACAGAAATCATCAAAAAATTGAAGCTGAATTCTCTTCATTGATATTTAGTTCATTCACTTTCTAGTTCCAAATAATAGTTTTGGAAACATGTAGACAATTCTCCATATAATTTTCCAGTTAAAGGTAAAATGTTGATGATTAACGAAACAGTTTTTTGGTTTTATTTGATGCAATTATTGTTCATTTTTTGAAATATTTTTAAAGGTATCAGCTCTATTTCTTTACATCTTTGATATCGGCTGGTTCGTTTACCTTCCTGTTCTAGATAATATTTTGGCAAATATCAACACGATCAATTCTTCCAGGTCTCTGATGATTTTGTTCATTAATTTACTTTCTAGTTCGAGTTAAAAATACGTGCTTTCACTCGTTTTTCTTGTCCCTTGTAACACTGATTCAGTTGAACAAGATCTTAAACATAAAAGTTAAATATTGAAAAAAAACTAACGTCTGGTTGAAATAATGGAAAATGCCAAACTAATGGGCCCCAACGCTAAATTTTTCTACCAGTATGAGAAAGAAAAATCCCCTGAAATTTCAAAATAGTGTATTTGTGTCATTTATTTGTACCATTTTATAGTCAGCAGGACCCCAAGGGACAGTACAGATTGTCCCAGCAAGTTTCAATCAGTTCCTAAATAAACTTAAGATTTTCAATTATTCATGACTTGAGATTTACTGTGCTTCAAGATTTCTGATTCGGCAAAAACATTAATTTGAAAGCTCATTAACTTTATGTTCCCAAAAATTAACTTATTTTAAAACGTTTCTAATGATCAAACTCGACTGTGCCCTTGTTTACGAAACATTCGAAGCCGACCACAAGAAATTTATTTCGCCTATCGGATGGAAATGAGAACTTGTCGAATTCTCGTGAAAATTCCAAAATAATTATCAAGCACGATCTCTGGAGAATAATTAGTTGTTCTGGTTGTTTTCGCAGTAAAAGATAAAAAACAGTGGCCTAGTTTTGGTATAGAGAGCTCAAAATAAGTTATAAAAAGAAATCAAACAAACCGTACTCGATACAACTGAAATGGAACTGGGTACATCGTTTATTTTCCATAATTTAAATTTGATTTTAGATTTTAATTCATAATGCACGTGACATAAACGTGTGAGCAGTAGACAAACCTCTACATTATTTTGTAAACAACCCGGCTGAACGTATAATTCATTCAATTTTTTCACAGCAAGATTTGAATTCAAATACAATACAACTGTAAAATTCTCTTTGGAACATTTCAAGAGGAACTTAAATTTTGTGCCTTTATTGTAATCGTAATAAATTTGTTCAAAGTTCACCCTATTGTGTTCCTTGTATTGTTTAAAAAACTATTTTTTATCTAAATGGCAAAAGTCTTTCTTTTTTGAGTTGGAAAATTCTAAAATAAAGTTGTCTGTCCTCTGAAAGTTTTGTTTTCTTCGTTTGTGGTGGTAAATGAATGACCTATTCCTTGAAGCACTCTTTTGGTATGCCTTCATGTAATGATTTTAATCTTTAAGAAAAAACTGTTTCCGAACCGAGAAACAATTTACTTGGAACATATTTCAGAAAACGTAGAACACAGCGAAACTGCATTTTTTTTATCTCTGCCCCAGAAATAATATGATGGGAAAATCATTCAATCTTTTGTGGTCCATAACTTAATTTGATGCAAAAAATGCTCTCGAGACGTTTAGTCAGCATTATTCCAACCAGACGCTTGTTTTATCATACATACTACAGCATATAAAGGGAACATAAGGAATAACAGAAAGATCCTCCATAATTTTTCGCCTTCAGTCATTGATCAAATTTTCGACCGATGAACTCTCTGGTAAATATGTCCAATTTTCGACGCAACAATTCAATTAGTAATACACGTTTTCACGAGGATCATCTTTAAAGCCTTGTGTTCCCTTAGCAAAAGTAAACGAAGATGGAACTGCTAAGTTTAGAGGCCTAGTTTTTCGTTTTATTCCCGCCACGAATTGGCCAACACTGAATAATTTATTTTGAAATCTGAAGCTGCTAGGTTTTTCGCAATGCACGCAAAAGATCACCGAAATCAACATACTTTCTATTTTAAAGACCAAATGATATAGAATTTGAATATTTTGTAGATAATCAGGAAATTTCATGTCGAATTAACAAAAACGAAGAGAAATCAAAAATTAAGAATTTATTTTGAAATTTTATTGTCCAGTTTTGTAATGCCATCGACAAGGTCCATTCACAGACCAAATGATATTAAATTTGGAAGATTTTTTTATAGATAATTTCATTTCAAATTAACCAAGACAGAGAGATCCAAAACCGAAATTTTTTTTGAATTTTAAGCGTTCATTTCCTTTTTAATTCAGTTAAATTAAGGTTTATCCCATCAACTGAACGTTTCCATTTCACAGACCAAATAATCTATAGTTTTCAAGACTTCTGTAAACAACCAGGTAATCTTGTATTGACCTACAAAAAAAAACCCTTTCTTTTGGATGTTTCAGTTCAATTCCATCAAATCATCTTATAGTTCACAAACAAAAAGCTTTTTTTTTAAGAAACAACTTTTCAGTTTTTGCCAGCGTTATTTCACACAACTTGCAGTTCCACCTTGGCAACAACATATAACTTAAAAATAACTTAACCGACTTCTAAAAAGCGCAACACTGAGCGATCGATCTTGACATTTTCAATATCTCCCAATGTTACTATTTAAAAACGTTAACTAAAGTTTCAAGTTAAATATTTTGGAAAATCTTTTTAAATTTGGTGGAAAATCTATACATGCACTGTATAACAAATTGAAATCGTGAACTGAAACTGAGGAAGCCTTAAACTATATGTATATATGGACTGATCGCTCAGAGTTAACGCTAAAAATACCTTCACTGATCTGCAGAATAATACCTTAAAAAGATAGTGGTTGGTATATTTCAGAACGACTGAAGGAAATCCTATTGCATCGACAGTGTTTCAAACTTAAGCGACCGTATATTCGAGCGTCAGCATTTCTGAAAATTTCAGCTTAATCCCCCCCAGAACTGCCCTCTCACTTAATGGTTAACATACGATATTTTAATGAACTGATCTCGAGTTAAATGTTTCTGAATTGAAGATTAAATAGGTTTTGTCATACGCCGCCACCATCTTTCAAAAGCATCCTTTTTTATACAAAAATGATATCTTATCTTTTTCCGCTTGCTCTACTTCAATACGTTTTCCTCTTTCCTGATCCTTTTGTTCCTCCTGTTCTGCCCAGTTTATTCTCGTGAAAATGTCTTTTCTAAAATAAAACAAGCAAAACACACGAGTTTGTGTTCAACAAAACACAAAAAGCACCACAGGAAAGTACTGTTCAGTAGCTTTTATTTGAATCTCCTCAAAGTCCCAAGCTTAATTTAATTAGCAGAGCTCTACAATCAGTTTTATAAATTCTACGTCCCCCATTTTATTTGTAACTGCACAGAGGCAGTGGCCAACACGAAAGCCTTGCTCCTTTGGCCACTACGCATTTCATCCCTAGAAGGTAAAATCACTTAAATATAAAATTCATGCTCTGCATGTTTATTTTTATACCATAAAAATATATTGTATTTCAGTCGAATAAGTGTGAATAAAATTGAATTGAATGGTCACACTTTAGGATTTTATCCACAGACTCAAAAGCTAGAACCATTTTGTACAGCATAATTAACAGCACCATAGGAAAGTACTGCTCAGTAACTTTAATTTGAATAATCATACTTTCGGATTTCGTCTACAGAGTCAAAACTTAGATCCACTCTGTACAACATAATAAACATTAGCACACGGCGAAAGTTGGCAAAGACAGCCAACAAATTTGGACAGTGTAATTGTACCCAAGAGTACAAATTGTATGAGTGAGTTTTTTCAAGGCCAAAGACTGATCAATAATACAATATGAATTTTTGCTTTTAAAATGCAAAACAAAGTTCTCAACACGTGGCCGCTTCGGACATTTTGAAAAAGAAAGTTCTTTCCACAGAAAAGACCTTAAATTCAGTTTATTTATCGTGAACTTTTCTGTAACCGCTATATATCCTTTTAGCTCCTCTTACGAGGTGCTGTTGGATTCAGTTCTAATGTAAAACCACGAAGAGTGAACCACAACGTCAATAAAACCAAACTCCAAGACGCGCTAACGCTGGACTTCGGAATTTTACGTACGGAAAACATTTAACGAAATTAGAAACTTACCATTAGCGTCTTAGTTGAGCGAATATTCCTTTCTTTAAAGTCCTTGATGATCCTTGCATAGCAGCAAAGCTTCAACGACGGAGGTTACCTTCACGCGTCCTCACTCGCCAAGTAGTTGCTCGGTTTGACGAGAATTTTGCACTTTTGGTCATGAATATGGATTAAAAGCTGGAGCCAATCACTGGTCGATAGAAAAGGCATATTTGGAGCGGAATTCCAAGCCCATGTTGCAATATAAATTAAACGACATTTTTGATCTTGTTGTTCGCGAAATGATACTTGGAGTATTTTCCGCACATTCAAATCGTGCTTTTTTTCTTCTAAAGAAGCCTTAAAGTTTCTTTTCAAATTTGTTCAAAAAATAAAATTCATAGTCTTTTGAACTATCTGACGAAACAAAATCTGTGCTCTTTTGAGTAAACAGCACTTCATGATCAGAGAATACTTTATATCTCCGAATTCGCTGAGAATTTTGACTTACTTGCAATGAAAACAGTTGTTCTCTATTTTTTTATGCTACTGCTTTGACAGAGCTACGTTCCCGGTCAAAATACTTTGAAACACCCCGCCGGCTCCACCACTCGATGTTGTTTATCATAACCATTGTTCGATTGTAAATTATTTTGCGGATGAAATAATTTTGAAAAATGGGAAGGGGTGAGATCCGTTCAAACTGTTTCGAGGTTTATAGCTGGGATTGTAGTTATCCAAGATGGGTTTATACTTTTCAATTATATCGCAATGTTTTATAGTTAAATCAGTGTAGTTATCCTTTATATTAACACGACTGGAATTAAAGGAAATCAATTCTTGTGGGATTGTGAGCTAGCAAGCTCAAACTGCCAGTAAAATGGAGAAAAGGAGATAAAGACCAACATGCTAGACTGCTTATAAATCCTATTTTATACTCATAAATTTCAAATGTGAGATTTCTTTACCACGTTTAAACTGTTCAGATGTTCTTGTAATAAAGTTTTTTTTTTATGAAATATGGAGAGATTTAAGACAGAGATAAAGAGAATACAACACCAAGAGGAATCTATGCTCACAGTTTGGTCAGAATCCATCTTGCCAATGTTTTTCTATTACTGTTTTATTCTTTGTTTTCTTTTTTCAAAGATTCATAATAAAGGCATGTGAGACATGAATGGAACCATTTTATTGGTTTGATTGTTTGAAACCTCGAAGAGCAACCTCCCCCACTAATTGTACTCTTATTTATTCCCTTTTCCCTTTGGATGGTGGCTCTTTCGCGGGTTCGGTTCTTTTATTGCATCTTTGGAAATACTACATACCAGTAAACAATAACAGCAAGTCTGAGAAAATGTTTTCAACTTTAATTTCGAGGGAATCCCCCAATAATAATAATAATAATAATAATAATAATAATAATAATAATAATAATAATAATAATGATGATGATGATGATGATGATGATGATGATGATGATGATGATGATGATAATAATAACAATAATAATAATAATAATAATAATAATAATAATAATAATAATAATAATAATAGTAATAACACCATTATTGTTGCATCAACTGATAGAGTGGTAGTATCGATCGGTGAGAAAGCAATGGAAACCGGTGCCAGCCACCCTAAGATGAACCTTGAGTATTGTTGATGAACCAACCAAGCAATACTTGGAGTGTCACAGGTTTTAAAATGTATTTACACTATAAATCGCAATCAATACTTTATTGCCATCGCCACTGTAATGAATTTACACTGTTACGTACGATAAACTATGAATAAATGGCTGGTTCCTCGCGTACGAGGATCAAGATCAAGGCTCTTGCATGCATCGTGGTGGCTGTGAAGTCTGATGACGATAAACTATATTTTAAAAGTCTTCATTGCCATCATGATCGTCGTCGTCATCATCACCATTGTGGTTGTCATTACCATCATCATCATCATTAATTATCGCCGTCGTCGCAATGCGACTATATAATTAATGTTCGCTGGTGGTTGTGTGAAGTCTTATAACGATAAACTATAGAAGGCTTTGTTGCCATCAATATCGTCGTCGTCAGACGCCCTTTTATCGCCACCACCAATAATCACCACTAATATAATCGAAGTGATCTGTGATCTGACGAGTTAGGTCATGTGAATACTATCCTGTTGTCACAATGACGTAATGCCATTCAAAATGGCACCAAAACCCAAACGAATATTTGGAATCTCGATCTTTACGGCCTACCCTAACGCTTGGGTAAGAAAATGCACATGACGGCCAAGAAATTAGGACGAGCTCTTCGTCGAACAAACATTTTGTGTACTTTTCTACCGAGAACGCGCACCAAATTTCCCAGAAAATGTTAATAATTTCATTTCCCTTAATTAGATACTGTTAACATATTGTGATTTCTGTTTTATCGAAATAGACTGGAATACCGTTAGCCCAAACATTGGCGGAGAAAGGGGTAAATGCAAGATAATTGCGGTTTGGGATCATGGACGCAGTGTCAAATTTTAAACTTTTAAAGCAACCATCTTTAACGACGCTGCCTGATGAAACAGAAGTATTTTTGCGCAGTTTGTGATTATGTGAGAAAAGCAGATCTTAGCAAGGGTTATTGCAATCCTGGAAGAAGATTGGGGGTGACCACACATTTTTCAGGCACAATAGGCCATTTCCGAGTTGCTGTGAACCTCACTATGAAAGCGAGGCTAAGTGTAAAACTTTTCATAAAGGTTCTCGCATGCAACTTATTTTCATAACAAAAACTTTGCACTTACCTTCGCTTTCATAATGAGGTTCAAAGCAACTAAGAAATGGCCTATTAAGCAACAATAATTCTAAAAAGCTTTAAAATGCGAAACAATGTAAGTAATTTTCTCCAAATTGAAGCTTAATCATCTCTGAAATATGCGTGGTTACCCCTAATTTCATTTTCTGATTCCAATAACCCTTGGCAAGACCTCCTCCCCCCCCCCCCCCCTGTAGTTATAAACCGCGCAAAAGTGTCTTTGTTTTAGCAGGCACCGCCGTACGAAAACCAAGTTTCACTTAACAACAAAACCGCCTTAATACTCCTAAAAAATATTCTGCAGTGGCAGTTCACATGAGATACAACAATTCCAACAAAAAATAATGGTAAAAAAAGAAGTGTTTCGTACATTCCTTCCTAGGCGTATTTTTTTATTTTCCTTTTTTCCTATGTTACAAAAACAAGACGCATTGAATTTCAACACATGAATCCCGCACACATAGATATAGTTCTACTTAAAATTCGCTTGTGGTTGATTCAGAAAGGTTTTCTTGTGGAGCACAATTTCAAAACCTTTCGTCATAATTACAAGCACTTATAGGAATTAAGAATTTTAACGCCTCCACTTTGCACCCGGGAATTTCTATCAACACAAATCTTACTGCGAACACACCAAAGGAATTTCACCTTCCTCTGAGAAATGAACTGGTATGAATCACTTTCAGAGAGCTGACCATTGTTCCAACTGTTGTAAGCTCGTTTACAAAAGGTCTAAACATTTTTATAGCTGATTACAATCAGTCATTTTTCATTTATCAAAACATATTTAAACTACCTTGACCTACACCAGACGAAAAACCTTAAACGCAATGGTTGAGAGAAGGGAAAAAGGGAGTGCATGAAGGACCCGATAAGTGATATCAGTGGAACCACGTTAATACGACCACCCTCGGACCGTGAAAGTGTGGTCGTTATAATAGGGAGGTCGGATTAACGAGGTTGTAAAACTAGGGAAATGACTGGAATTTCAATTCGTTCGCTGCACAAAAATGTGGTCGTAATAAAGAGGTGGTCGTATTAACCTTTTAACCCCTAATATCAAAGAACAAATTCTCCCATCTTGTCTCCATACTTTTCTTATAAAAGTACCGGGGAGAAGTTATTAACGTATCAAGAAAATTCACTTTGATGAGATCATATCTTTAGCTCTCGTGACCTCGGAGTTTGAATGAGAATTGACATTACAAGGAGAAATTTGATGCTGATCACTGTTAGGGCTTAGAGAGTTAACGAGGTTCCACTGTACAGAATGAAAGATTAAGTTCGAGCTCCATTTTCGTACAACCGTATCAATATAGAGCCGAGAGAGAAACACGTTTGTAGCCAAAGAATGCAATTATACAAAGAAAGATGTCTAGAAGAAAACATGTTTCGGTTAAACATGTTTCGGCGCTAGTGTGAACCCAGTGTTTAAGCTCTTTCCCAGGTGCATTTGTTAGTGGAGGTTAATCTATCCTCAGCAGCCAGTCACAGTAGGGTCTTCCCCAGACCTCTTAGTGATATGCAGCTTTACAACCTCTTCTGCGCATGTCGGGTGAATGCCCACTGTAGAAGATAAACTTTTGTACGTCAGGCCACACCTTTAATGAATAAAAACAGATGCAACAAGGAGTAAATCTGGAGCTTTCACCGTTCAATACACAGATAACGCCAAATTTTGGTTAAAATTACAAATATTCCAGATGAACCCGAACGTTAGGGGTAGTGTACTACCCATGGCCCGAATGGAAAGGAATAATTTTGCAACTTAGAGAACTGTAAACTGATCATGTCTTGTGCTTTCTGCATTTTAAAGGAACCAGTACCACTGTTGACAGAGTAACGCGTATGATTGCAAGTGAGTGTATGTGCGTGTATACGCGTGTTTTGTTTCTATTTTATTACAATATGTATGTCAATTTTCTACTTAATGTATTAGCAATGTATTTAAAACAATGAAAAAATTCAATAAAATACAAAAAAAAAAAAAAAAAAGAGAGAGAGAAAATCACTTGATATCTCCTTCTGGGTGATCCCACAGTATTTTGTGCACGAGAAAAATTACTCAGTTTTAATTTCAAAACAATTTTAACCGCAAAACGTAGAAAATACTATGACCTTCAAGCCGAGTCAAGTCAAGTCAATTTTATTTAACTCACACGAATACGTAACTACAGAAATGTTTGAATAAGTTTTCAATTTAAATTACACACACCAGCGAAAGAAATATTATTAAAAATTGGATCATTATATAATGCAATTCCAGGGATTTGATTGGCTTGGCGGCCATGGTATATGAGCCATTATACCATGCCCGAGAAATGGCGACCATTTAATTGTCTTCTGAATGTTCTTGTAAAACCAAATCAGCAATATCTAGCAATATTTCTTGATTGTTTTTAATAAAGCAATTATTCCACTTACGCTAGTTGGATGTGAGATGATTAAAGCCAACTCGGCATTAAGTATTCATAGCAAAAAGCCAAAATAACTCACAATAAATTTATTGTTACTAGAGTTAGATAGTGAAAAGTGAAAAGTGTAAAAGGACAAAAGAAGAAAAATAGTTTAAATACAATGTTAATTGTGTGGAGTTTGGGACACCCAAATACTTAGTGAAACTAATCGAAGTAAATAAAGTACAGTTAAAGGAATACAGAGGTGAATAATAATTTAAACTAGCTTTCTCGCTGGTCAACAAACATTGATTAATAATGGTAATTGAACTGAGTGGAGTGCAATTTGGTCTGAAATCATACGCGTGATTTCAAAATCGAACGAGCGCGCAGCGCGAGTGTGATTTGAAATCACAAGTATGATTTCAGACCAAAATTGCACGACACAAAGTTCAATTACCACTTTATTACACTTATTTTGAAATCACAGAGTATCATTGTCAATATTAATTTTCTTTTTTTGTTACTTCGTTTCCATTTTGATGGGCTAAAGAAAGGATGCGATTTAGAGCAAAAAATGGTGCAATTTGGATATAAATCGCACTGTTGAGAGCCAATCAGATTGCAGGGATCACCAGTGATTTCAAAATGGGTGTAATAAAAATGTTAATTAATTACCTCATAGCCGCAGAAAAGCCCTGGATAACTTCACCAGCAGAAGGCCCAAGAAAATGCAACCCTAAAATTAACTGATCCCCCTCTCTTAAGCATACGACCTGTAACCAAAGGAGAAATAAGTTCAAATTCACCGACGTTAGTCTAGAACTTTAGGACGGTGCATCCCTTTGCTACTGCGCATACGTTCAGCGCATCTCGGTATAGTCCGAGAACCTACTGATTCAAAATTGTTTTAGTGTGATTTTTGACTATGTGGAAAACAGTAGATCTTAGCAAGGGCTATTGAAATGGAAAAATAAAATTGGGGGGAACCACGCATTTTGCAGCGATAATTACGCTTCAATTTGAAAAACAACAACAACAACAAACGCCATATATTGTTTTGCATTTTAAAGCTTTTTAGAGTTATTGTGGCTTAATTATCTCTGAAAAATTCCCCGCAACGCCCAATTTTCTTTTTTCATTTCAATAGCCCTTGCTAAGACCTGCTTTTCCCGCATAGTCATAAACTGCGCAAAGATGCCTCTGTATTAGTAGGCACCGTCCTTAATTAACAACCTTTGACGGAGCAGCTTACCTTCATGTAACACTGCTCGGAGTTTCTCGCAGGTACAGCAAACTCGAGTGGTTTGTAAAAGGCATGATAAACCTACAGAAGCAAACCATAGCAAACAGGCAATGAAGTTGAACTTGTGAGTCACTGAGTGGCATGTAAAAAACACATTTGTATATTAGAGAAGTTCTGTTGGGGATTTGGGGGGGATAACATTGATTAAAGTTCCATTACTTTCTACTTATAGTCGGTCGGTCGGTCGATCGGTCGGTCCGTCGGTCGGTCGGTCCATCCGTCTGTCCGTCCGTCCGTCCGTCCGTCCGTCAGTCAGTCAGTCAGTCAGTCAGTCAGTCAGTCAGTCATTCAATTTTAAATGTGCCTTGTAAACTTTCCTGATATATCGTAAAACTTGAAGTTTGCAAATTCACTCCTGACCGCTAAGGGCATTCGCATGCGAGGCAGCCGTACTTACGCTACGCAGTGAAACTTGCGGAATCCCAACAAAGGCACCAATCCTAATGAAACAAAGCCTGTAACCAGCTCTAGCAGGCGCAAGGAAACATGCAGGTAGAGCCGAGCCTAGATGAATGTAAAATGAGCTCCAAGCGTGGGAAATCATGCATACAACTGATCCCAAGCGCGGGAAATGTGTAACCGGTGCCAAGAGCGGGAATATGTGTAACCGGTGCCAAGAGCGGGAAAATGTGTAACCGGTTCCAAGCGCGGGAAAATGTGTAACCGGTGCCAAGCGCGGGAAAATTTGTCGCTAGCACCAAGCGCAGGAAAATGTGTAACCAGTTCCAAGCGCGGGAAAGTTGGTGGCTACAGAATGCTCTTACCTCAATGTTGTCTCCTCCGTAAGCTTCAATGGCTTTCTCTTCGGACAGTCCGACTGTGCCGAACTCTAAAGGTGTGAAGACTGTGGTGGCGACCTGCAGTGAAATGAAACAGATAGCACACAGCTTTTAAGAACGTCTAATTTCGTTGGACCTGTGTATAACAAAGCTCTATTGTTCCAGGGCCAGTGTCTACTGTTTCTGTCTGTTTGTTCATTAATTCGCCGTTGGTTTTCCAGTCAATCCTATGAACCGTTGTTTTAAGAGCTTTGTGGTGCCCCGGATGAAAGTGTAACTTTGAATTTGTGATGTTCTGCACGTAAACATACAAATCTTCAATAATGTCCGTTCCGAAGTTCAAATTCTCATTTAATCAGAAACTGGAGTCCATCACAACAAAGATCACATTAAAATTAGTCAGTTTACCAAGTTCAGAGACATTTGTATGGAATTTGGGCGACCTTTGACGCAATGAAACAAAACCAAACTTGGTAAAGTTACTAGTTTTTATGTGATCTTTCTAGCGATGGGGTTCGTTTGTTCATGACACAATTTGAACAATGTGCAAACCTGGGCTTCCAAGCCTGGGGAACTAATAGGACAGCAATCCTCATTTTAGCACTCAAAAATAGTTTCATTCCATAAATATAAAAATCTACCTTATCATAGTCCATAGTGATGTCAGATCCCCCAAACAGTCGATCAGCGAGAAGTTTTCCTGCCCTAATGGCCACTGGAGTCAGCTCTGGACGATCCTATTAGAGAAGAAAACATAAACGTTTGTGATAACAATTATTCGTGTTAGTTAAAAAAGGCATTTCACATGAAGTCCAGTTTCATCAATTACTGAAGGCACCCAAAACAGGAATGCATGACTATTAGATGACTATATTGAAGTCCTACATATACTCACCCTAATTGGTTAAATTGGTGGAAAATACACGAACAAGCTCTCCCTTCTCCTCTAACTGTTTAATCTAAGTTATATTTTTCTACCCTCAGAATAGTCCCTGTAAGCTAGTTTAGAAACTAAATGGAATAAATTCAGTTTTGAGTTCTAAAGTGAGGACCACGTTCTTTATAGTTCCGTGGGCTTGCTAGCCCTGTGAAAATTTCCTTCACAGCGCTTCCAAGCCTGGGGAACTAAAAGAATAGCAGTCCTCATTTTAGCAGTCAAAAATAGTTTCATTCCATTTCTATTGAATTACATGAGTGCTACGTGGCTCATACACTTTGTGGTATTAGAAATTAAATGTCCTCTTAAACCTAAGATTTGCTCCTTTCTCGAATACATCTCCAGGCAAATCCGCGGATACTATTATGTGAACATACCAATTTTTTTTTTTTTTGAGGAAGTTCTGCTGTTGTTTGATGAATAACGTAATTACAATTTACCTGAAGGACATCCCCAATGGCATAAATGTGAGAGGCTGTCGTTTGCTCGTTGTCCTTTCCCACAATTTTGTTGGTTTGTGGGTGAACTTCTACTCCGGCTTTTTCGAGATTCAATTGACTAGTTTCAGGATCCCTACCTAGGAAAGATAACAGCTCTTCGTCTCATTGACTTGCGTCTCAAGGCGCATGCGTTCTGCACAACTCGGGCTGGTACGAGACATTCGGATTTCTTTAGGACGGTCCCTTCTAAATCTAAACCAAATGCATGTTGCGCGGTTTATAACTATTCGGGAAAAGAAGATCTTAGCAAGGGTTGTTGGAATCCAAAAACAAAATTGGGGGTAACCACACTAACATTTTTAGATAATGAAGCTTATATTACTATATATTTCACAAATTTTTGCAATAATGTTTGCTTCAATATCTCTGAAAAATGCGTAGTTACCCCCAATTTTCTTTCTGGATTCTAAGAGGCCTTGATAAGATCTGCTATTCCCGTATAACTGGACAACGAGTGGAACATGCAAAGGTTCCTGAAGGAAAACATTGCTCAGTAGCTTTCCCTGCAAAGGTCACACTTTAAGATTTCACCAGTAGGTCATTTTAAGGTTTTTTCATTTTAACGGTAAAGGTCGAATTACGTTTGCTTCAATATCGCTGAAAAATGCGTGGTTACCTCCCAGCTTCTTTTTGGATTCCAATAGGCCTTGGCAAGATCTGCTTTTCCCGCATAGTCATAAAATGCACAAAAAATACCTTGGTGTAAGGAGTGGAGCACAAAAAAATAGTTCCTCTTAGTGGCTTTTACTACAAAGGTCACACTTTAGGATTTCAGCCAGAAGGTCACGAGTTAGAACGATATTGTAAAGCATAATAAACAGCACTCTAGGAAAGCACTGCCCAATAGTTGTCACTCAAGTGGTTACACTTTAGAATCTCATCCAAATAATCAAAAGTAAGAAGGAACATTTAAAAGGAGGATTTGGAAGCGTAGGAACCATATTGTACAGTGTATAAACAGCATCACAGGGAAGCACTGCTCAGTAGCTAGCTTTCATTTGAATGGTCACACTTTTGGATTTCATATATTGACTCAAAAGTTAGAGCCAACCTGTAGAGCATAATAAACAGTACCACAGGAAAGTGCTGCTCAGTAGCTTTCATTTGAATGGTCACACTTTAGGATTTGATATATTGACTCAAATGTGATCTTTCTGGCGATGGAGTTCATTTCTTCATTTCTTCAAATCAGAACAGGCAATTACGAGAGGTTTAAAGGAAGTTCCCTCCCATTGCTTGCCCAAAACACTTACCAATTGCAAACAAAACAGTTTCAAATGTTTCTCGATGTGATTCGCCAGTAACAGTTTCTTTCCATGTGACATGAAGAAGTCCATTGTCCTCTTTGTCTATTCTAACTGGAACACACTGCCTGAGGAATCTAGTTCCATGGTTCTCCATGTAATCTGTCACCAATTGTGACATTTGCTGGTTACGCAAAAAAAAAAGGTTAAACTTCTACTACTTAAGGAACTGCATAGTAAATAGGCAGGAGGGCATGTACGTAGGTAGGGTAGGTAGGTAAGTACGCTGGTAGGTAGGTAGGTGGGCAGGCAGGCAGGTAGGTAAGTAGGTAGGTAGGTAGGTAGGTAGGTAGGTAGGTAGGTAGGCAGGTAAGGTAGATAGGCAGGCAGGTAGGTAGGTAGGTTGGAAGGTGGCTAGGCACGTAGGTACATGTAGATAGGCAGGCAGGTAGATAGTAGGTAGGCAGGCAGGTAGGTAGGGTAAGTACGTAGGTAGGTAGACAGGTAAGGTAGATAGGCAGGCAGGCAGGCAGGTAGGTAGGTAGGTAGGTAGGTAGGTAGGTAGGTAAGGTAGGTAGGGCATGTAGGTAGGTTGGTAGGTAGGCAGGTAGGTAGGTAGGGTAAGTACGTAGGTAGGTAAACAGGTAAGGTAGATAGGCAGGTAGGTAGGTAGGTAGGTAGGTAGGTAGGTAGGTAAGTGAGCAAGTAAGTCAATAACATTACCTTGGAAGTGGAATCGTTAACTCAACATAATCAGAAAAGAAAGAGGTTGCCAACCCCCACAACGGAGTGAAGGGCATTCATCAAAAACACAAGAAGCACTAAGGGGCCTACGAACCTACGAATATCTAACATACTCAATAATTTCATTGCACTCCCAAAGGACGTCAGACGCATGTCTGTTTCAAACAGGCTTCTCTACAATTACTTTAAATAAGTTATTGCTCAATCAAGAGATGCCTTACCTGGTCAAAGCCTCTGAGTGGAATCGATCTCATCATTAATGACGTATCAAATCCCAGCCCTGTCAGGAAACCAGCGCACTCTAGAGCAACATCTTACATAACACAGTGTTAAGGGAAAAACTGTCGCTTACACGTGCCTTTACAATTGGTTAACCCACGAATGCATCCAAAAAAATAGCATTAAGATATAGCATTAAAAAAATAGCGAACTATCGGAAGGATACACAGTTTAATTTATAAAGTCGATACTGAAAATCTCATTTAGTTTAGTTTCAAGAAAAAAATAGTTTAGTTTTACAATGAGTTTAGTATAATTTATAATTTACTTATTAAAGTGGTTGATTTTGTAAATGTTATGTATTTACGTTTGTATATGTTATTTATTTATGTAATTTATCGCTGACTGCTGTCCCCCTTTTCTAGGCCTGCCTCGACTAGCACCTGCTATTTGCGGGCGGAAATGTTTTGCCTTGTAAATAACTGTTGCTAGAAATGTTTTGCGATGTAATATCGAATAATTAAATTCATAGTATGTTGATTAATAGTATGTTATGCATCCAACTTAAACTGTAAGTGGGTATGAAACATGGCAATCCACCTTGCACGAAAACCCTAAAAACGCTCATAAAAGTTCTAGTAACTTCAAGCCTAGCAAACACAATGTTGTTAGTAGAGGGACGAATTCAGTCATCTGCTTATCCAACAACAAATAGACGCGCCAGCGATGTCTTTTAAATTTCCTCCGTCAAACGTTTTTCGAAAGGCTCCCTTTACGCTGTACACGGTGATACGACAGGGCTTCATTTTAAAATGACTCCACTCTGGACAGCGTTTACGACGCATATCAGCATTTTCGATCGTTTTACAAACGTTATTTCACAAATATGGTCCCTGTAGGGAGATAGCTGTTTACGAACCATAGCATTTTCTCAACACAAAGATTCATCAAACATCTCTACGCAAACACTAGAACTCATCAATTGAGTGTATCTGTTGTGGTTCAATTTAAACCTTGGTTCAGTTTCTATTTTCCTTCGTTTTGTACTCAATATCATACATTGCCATATACATTATACTCAATATCATACACTGCCATATACAAAAACAAATGAAAATAAAAATTGAACCATGGATAACATTGAACCACAACATATCCGTTTAGCTAAGTCGTTATTTATTTCTTAAACAGGAAGTTCCGGTATAAAAGGGGCCTGGCCTGGTCAGGCCATTCTCACCTTCAGCTGTCAATCAACCATCAGAGCATAAAAAACTGACAAACAACATGTGTCTTTTTCTTCGGCTTTTACCAATAAAATTGGCGTAGTTTTCCGAATAACCCTTGTTAAACATATCAGAACTTGATATCTTTTATTGCTTTAGTGATATTATAATATTTTGAAGCATATTTTTCAGAGGACTTTTAAGTCAACACCTTGCCACGACTGAACGGCGCCTTAATTTGCATCTCACGCCCACAAAGGTGTGAAATGAAGGAGGGGCTTGCCCTTTTATAGCGGAAATTCTTGTTTAAGTGCCACAAATGTAGACATAGATTTACAAGGATACAAGAGGCACCAATAACTAATCTGGAAAAGAGAATAAAATGCAGTGAATTCTAGTGCTAATGTAACCTTACATACATGTACATAAAGTGGAATACTGATTTTTCGAACCTCCTAGGGAACTAAGTTTGGTTCGAAAAATCGGGAGTTCTAAAAACTGGGGCTAAAAAACAAAAAATGCAAGGGAAACAACTTTTGGTTCAGTCGAAGTTTCGGGAGTTTCGACAAAAAATCGAAGGGTTTAAATAATCTAGATTCCACTGAAAGTGTTCTGGTTACAAAATATTCCGATTTAACCAGTGAAACACCAGAGGCTCATTTTAGAATCCTCTTGCTTACTGCAAAGACAGCAATCATGAAAGTGAGGTTGTAAAATCATACGGAACAAAGCCATCGAAATTTAAGCAGATCATTGTTTTTCAAGTTGTATTGAAGTTGTTTTTTGTTTGTTTGTTTTTTTAAAGGAAAAATCCCCATTTGGGTTCGTTTCCCAGTAGTTTTGGCCGCTTCAATAATAGTCCAAAGCTTCTAGCGTATCTTTTTGCGCTTACGACTTTAGGCCATAAGCTCGGAACCATGTAATTAAGATAATGGCCCGTTTCTCGAAAGTCTCGGTAACTTACCAGGCACGATAAGTATATTTTTAAATGTTTTTTCACCAATTACAAAGTGATTACAGACATTGTACTTGGTCAATGTTTTCATAGAACTATACGATTTTAAAATTTAGTATTCAAAGCTAACAAAAATTGGCTTCTGTTAAGGAACATTTATCACCAAAGACACTTATCGGGCCCGGTAATTTATCGGATCTTTTGAAAAACGGGCCCTTAATGTCCTACGCAGCCGTTATTAGGGTCAAGGGAGTTAGTTTCTAAAGAAACTATAGTGCTGCGTCGGTGGGGAGTAGAAACGAATGTTTGGTTTATCAACAGAGTTGATAACTAAAGGTAAATTGGCCACCGGAAAGAGATTCGAGTGTTGACTTTTCCAGCGTTAGCCTTTCGTCAGTGCCTCATCTCGTGTAAGCATGCGCAGTTTATGACTGTATGGGAAAAGCAAGTCTTAGCATCCAAAACGATAATTGGGGGTAACCACGCATTCGTCAGAGATACTTAACCAGCAATAATTGTAAAAAAAAACACTCAATAAACAATGCGTGGATTTTTCCCCAAATTGAAGCTTGATCATAAAAGAAGTATATGTGCTGCCCCCAATTTTCTTTTTGGATTCCAATAGCCCTTGTTGAGATCTTCTTTTTCCATGTAGTCATAAACCACGCAAAAAATACCTCTGAAACGGTAGGCACCTTCTTTAAGAAATCAGAGCTTCTCAGACGATCCCAAGATTCACAGAACGTATGCGAAGTAGGAAAGGAAGTACTGTCCTTATTTAAAGTACTCACGTTTTCCCCGGAGACTTATTCAAGGAGAAAATATCATCACTGCTGATGCCATACTCTACAGCACCTGGTACCTTGAACCAGAAAGAAAGGTGAAACGAAAAATAAATCATTGGAATACACGACAACTGGCGATACCAAATACTCGATACCGTGGACTCTGGGGTTTCCTTGAAGAATATTGATACTTGCGAGTAATATCGGATGTTTCGGTCCTTTTCGATACTCCTCACGTGACCACTCAGTTGAATACTTTTTTGAGGGTAGCTGATAAAATCACAGAAAAGTCTTGGATGATGACGTCACAATATCGGTATCGATTATCGATATCGAAAAAGTGCCAAATATCGTACTCATATCGGATTGATTTGAAAAACATAGAATCGACCAACCCACACTTGCAATCCTTAGAGCGGTTTTCAATTGAGTGTCTGACCAATCACAACAGATGCAAACAGCGTAATGAACTAATCAGAATTCGAAGTAAATGTATGTAACCGGCGCCAAGCGCGGGAAAACGCGTGCGACCAAGTCACGGTTGGTTTTGGTTTGGTTTCTCATTGGTTGAGAAAGTGGCGTGAGTTTTGCTAACCAATCATTGAGCACAGAACTGAAAACAAATTCAAAGCAATTTCGTAACTACTTTAGACACTCAAATGAAACCTACTCTCGTACAATGTATATGACATGTGTCTGTGGCCCTAAACCAGATGAAAAACACATACCCCGAAGTCACTAAAATTTTAAGCGAATTTAGTGCATCATTTTAACATTCAAGAGTTCACTACATGTAAAAATAGCTAACTAAAGTTGTAAGTTGTCACTAATTGTAGACGTCTGAAGGCACATCACCAAATGGGAACATTCCAATATTATAGGAGGCTTAACAGTTAGATATTTGGTTAAAGCATGGCTTAGAGCGGTTTTCAATTGATTGTCGAAAGTAACTGCGTTTTTGCTTTGGTTTTGCATTACTACGCTCTGTGATTGGTTGATAAAACTCGCGCCACTTTCTCAAGCAATGGGATGTAAAACCAAAACCAACCGTGCCTCGCTCGCACGCGCTTTCCCGCGCTTGGCGCCGGTTACACGTATTTGCTTTGAATTCTGATTGGTTCATTGCACTGTTTGCACCTGTTGTGATTGGCCAGCGTTATAACTTTGGTTTTGGTTTTACGACACTCGATTGAAAAGCGCTCTAAGGCGTTGAACTTGTGATTGTTGTGTCCCAAATCCGTAATTACTAGTCAATAAAAGAGCTGATGTCAGTAACTTTGAACACGGCAAATTCTGCCTTTTTGTCTTCATGTGCTAAATGTTTCACGAACTAACCTCTTTGGGAAATCGAGGTCTTCCTCCGACAGCTATCACAAAATTATTTGCTCTTAAAGTTTTCTGGAAGTCAAAATGGTAAAAACGTAAATAAAATATCCATTATATAGCACAAACTGCACCTAAACAAATGCCCATTATAACTAACATCACTGAGAAGATAAATCAGATGTTAGCATGTACAAGTACATTACGAAAAGATGCATGTGTGCAGCAAAGAACATTCTACCCGTAATCTTACTCAAATCGACGATTCTACTTGAACAGGCCTCTACTCGTTTTGGGAAGTCATATACAGTGGAACACGGTCTTACGACCGCCTTGTTACGACCACCTCGTTACTACAACCACTTTTTTGTGCCCCGAACGAATTGAAAGTGCAGTCATTTCCTTAAGTTAATAGTTTTACAACCTCGTTAATACGACTACCTTCGCGGCCCGAAGGTAGTCGTATTAACGGGGTTCAACTGTACCTATATTTATTTATTGATGTACATGTTGTTCCTTATATTCCTAATACAGCGTTTGATTGACCCTATTCCGGAATAGGGATACGTGCAATGATTACTAGAAATCCCTCATAAGAGGTTTTAAATGGCTCTTTAGTTAATAAATAAATAAAATAATGGGAACTTCAGTGGAATCCACGGGGTGGCTCTGGAAATGTTAGTTTTTGTGGAGGGAAGAACTCAAGCCACATATGACACCGAGTCCGGGAACCGAATCTGGGCCACATTAGCTCACATTCGTGGGAGGCGAGTGCTCTCACCGCTGCGCCATCCCTGCTCCCTAACAGGCGCGTAGCTAAGTTTTCGATGGGGGTGTTCGTTGTAGGGGGGGGGGGGGGGTCCGAGGGCATGTTCCACCGGAAATTTTTGAAAATCTAGGTTCCCAGAAACCTCATTTCCTGCATTTTGAGACCCATTTTAGGCAAATCACAACTTTGTTTTACAGCAGCTTTTTAAGCTATATACATCATTTCGACGGCATAATTGTTTCAACTTAAACAAGAAAGTTCAATGTACATTCCGCGCCCTGTCAAGTTCTGATAGCTGTTCGATCTGCTGATAGTCATATATTAAGTTGGTAAACTGCATCATTCTCGGGTGCAGGCCTTCGAACAAATTGACTATCTCGTCAAGATTGAAAGGCATATCATATTTGATATGCATTAGAGCCAGGGCGGACAGCCTACTCTCTCCCAGCATGGCACACCTCATGTAGTTATTCAAACTCCTCATTGCGCTTATGGAACGTTTACATTCACAAGTGGTGACTGGAAGGGTGGCAGCAATTTTCAGGAGCATGTACAGGTTGGGGAAGTCGTCGGGATCAAAACCGTGATAAGACCTATTGTACGTGGTTTCAAAGTTAAAGCAGGCGGATGATTCAAAAACTGAAATGATGCCTTTCAATTTTGTTTCACTGACAACGGACATCAATTCAACGGTGTGACTAAGCCACGAGGTTAAGGAAAGACACGATCATGTAAACAAGACGAAAGTCGACCAGGTTATTTAGTGAATATTGAAAATAAACAAAATTATGTATCGTTGACTTACCGCTTTTGTGGTGGGAATTCTGAGACGAACTTGTACGTAATTGCGCGTGAAACTCAACAAGGCTTGAACTATTAAGTTTGAAGTGAATCTCCTTTCAGAACAATGCCGCATTCAGAGAACAAAACGTATCGCAAAGCATGCTTTTCTATGGCTTTTTCGAGCAGATGCGGTTTTACCGCAAAAAAGAAACGTCATTAAAATTTTGAATCTGCAAGGGTTCTTGACAATTTTTATTTTTACTGAGGATAAGATATAAGGCCTAAAGAACGGGTTTATATCTCTATTTTCTTTGGTTGATGTATTTCGACCACAGGAACTTTATTTAAAAGTTTTTCTTCCGTCATTAGTGATCTTCAAAGGGGGTTCGTTCGAAGCCTTCGAACCCCCCCCCCCCCCCCTCCTTCGCGCCTGCCTAATTATCGTCTATCAGCGAAAGGGTGCAGATACGTCTTCCCAAATTTACACGAAAAGAGAAATCTAATGTTCAGCTATTAAAACGCAACCTAAGTATGCGAAGAAGTACTGCGGGAGACGAGGCAGACAGTTTAACATCATACCTTCAATGAAGCCGAGTTAACTAACTACTATTTTGTTTTTTGATAGTGTCTTAAAGTCACTTAACTGAAAACACATGTGCAAGGTAACTCTACACATTAGCAGGTGTGCAGTTTGTTTCTCTAATAAAGCTCTTCCATTCTAATGGAACGACTTAAGAAAAAATTCAACATTTCCCATGTCCTTTTTGTCATAATTTGGACAGCTGCTCTCGGAACTCCACTAAGAGAAGGCATTTCCACACAAACCTCAACTGTATGCACACATGTATGTGATAGTTTTGTGGTAATTATAATAATTGATAATCCTCCGCGTATGACAAAGTGCATGCTCAGGGTGGCCTCCATAACGACCACATAGTTGAACAACACTCATTCTCACCCAAGGCTGCGCGTCTTTTCCAAAGTGGCAAAGACTTGACTATTTACCTCAGTTCCATTCTTCAGTACGGCCTTGACTGTGTGAGGGTCCAAAAATGAGCCTCTTGCATTAAGATATTCAACCTTTCTAAAAAAGAACAAAAGCACAACAAAAATTAATAATTAATAACAAAATTAATACACACAAAGCTGAGTTTAATTTATGATGGGAAAAACTCTTTACCACTAAAATGATCTGGAATTTACAAACATTGAGAAGTGAACAAACAAGAAATAATTCAACTGTTTAATGATGATGAATCCAGGATAATTATGAAACCATTGTCCATGCTGCAACCACGAGGCTGTGTCATGATCAAAGCCAAAGATGGCAATGAATACAAAGTTAGATGTGGTTTCTGGTCAACTGCTTAAAACTAAAATTAATAATTTGCTAGTCGTTTAAACAGGAAATTACACTAAAATATGGCAAGCCCCTCCTTTCTCCCACACCTTTGTGAGCATGAAATGCAAAATTTAGATGCTGTTCAGTCGTGGCACATTATTGACTTGAGTGTGCTCTGACGATGCTCTGATGATGATGAATCCAGGATATGAAATTATTGTCAATGCGAATGTGGGAAAGGGCAAGAACTGTCAACTCTACCACAATGAGGATGTGACAAGATCAAAGCCAAAGGTAGCAATGAATACAAAGTTAGAGTGGTTTCTGGTTTACTGCTTAAAATGAAAATTTTAATTTGCTAGTTGTTTAAACAAGAAGTTCCACTATAAAAGGGTAAGCCCCTTCTTTCTCCCACACTTCTGTGGGTGTAAAATGAAAAATTTAGATGCAGTTCAGTCTTGGCACATTGTTGACTTGAGTTTCCTCTGAAAAAAATGTGCTGCAAACTTCATATTATCATCACCGACAGCAATATAAGATATTGGTTTCTAAGCAAATTTTATCAATAAGGGACCTAAAAAAAGACAAATGTTGTTTGTCAACTGAAGGCAAGAATGGCCAGGCCAGGCCCCTTTTATATCAGAGTTTCCTATTTAAGTCCCCTCATAAAATATTATAAAGGAGAACTAATTCAATACCAATGGAAAACATCTGCAAGTGCACTGAACTGATCTCAAAATTCTCTCCTCGCTCTGCTGTGCATTACTGTACCTCATGTTAGTGTACCAACTATATTGTACCATACCATACCATACCATACCATACCACACACTTACATCACCATACAACACAGCACAGTACTAGTCTTTTTAAAGTATTTTAGGATACCATGCCCCACTGTACTGCAGCATACTGTACATCTGATCAGTTTCCGTTATATCATGGTCTGCCTTGTCAATTCCAAAGGAGTTGAGCTCACGACAACTACAGTGTATGAGTCTACCTGCAACTTAGTGGTAAGTCAGAACACCTGGTCGGAATGTGGGAGGTCAAAGGTTCAACCCCTGCTGGACACTCTGTCGAGTTCCCATGCTGACAATTAAGGACGGTGCCTAATTGTTACTGCGCATTGGGATATACTCGGGTTTCCTATGGGTGGTGCCTACTATTACAGGGATATTTTGCGCGGTTTAAAACTATACAGAGAAAGCAGAACTTAGCAAATGCTTTTGGTATCTCAAAAGAAAATTGGGGGTAACCATGCATTTTTCAGAGATAATTAAGCTTCAATTTAGGAAAAAACCCCATACATGCTTTATATTTTGGCGTTTTTTAGAGATATTACTGCTTAATTATCTCTGAAAAATGCATGGTTACCCCCAATTTTCTTTTTAGATTCCAATAGGCCTTGCTAAGATCTGCTTTTCCCACATAGTCATAAACCGCACAAAAATATTTTGGTATTACACTGTAGTAGGCACCGTCCTTAAGTGATGAAGTCTACAAGTGAATACCAGTATTCATACAAAAATGTTTCTTACTTGTCATGTAACTGGACTCGGTGGCCCCAGTTGAGAGACTTGACATGGTTCTGGACGGCTGTTACAAGGGCCTCCCTAAAATGTAAAAGATTTCAACCTTTTAATATTCTTCTTGTACAGAAATAAGATGATTATTTTTAAATCAAGAATGCTGAACTGATTGTTCAGTTGATACATGCTAAATGGGCTGAAAGATTAAAGTATTCCCACACTAAACAATTTATAGAATGTTTTTTTTAATGGTAAATTGAAAGAATTGGCCCTCAGAGTAATTTCACATACATGCAGCCATACTTGTACATGTTTGTCAGCAACAACCAGTAATTTACTGTTAGTAACATAATGTGGAAAAAAAAATTCAGGCAGAAAAGAAAATGTTTAAATAAATTAACTAAATGCCATCCAACTTTTGAAAGGTTAAGTTTTAATTTTTCTTCTGAAGTTTTTCAGTAAACTTCTAGTCATATGATTAAAAAAAAAAGAGAAGAAGAAGAAGAAAAAAAGAATTTAATGAATGCAGACCAGACAGTTCTTGTGGTTGTCACTAGAATATGATAATAAGAACTGGGACCGTTTGTGAAATTGCTTCAAGGGCTGATTCTTTCATTATTTTCACCATGGAAAGCTCCATCTATCCCTTTCAGGAAATGACTTCCCTTTATTTCTTGCATTACTAGATAGTGTAAATTATAATTTACTTAGAACTGTACAAACACAACTCATACCAGGAAATAGTTGTGTTTTCAGGCACATTCCATCCAAAATGTCTTGCATCCTTCAAAACAAGAAACGCAGTATGTCAAGAGCTTAAAGACGGTGAACTTAATGTGAAGATCCCACCAGTGAAATAACCACCGTAGATGTACAAAAAGTTTATCAATTGAAAAGGCATTAAATTAATGAAAAAATTGATCTAGCACAGTGTTCTTATTTGGAAAGTACACATCAGATTCTAGTCACTACTGTACTGACAGTTCATTTGATTTTGGAGAGATTAGTTAAAAACTCACATGTAAACTGTAACTTATAATAAGGACGGTGCCTTCTTTTGTAACTGTGCATACATTCTGTGCATCTCAAGAGCCTTGGGTTTCCTACAGGTGGTGCCTACTGATATACTGATATTTTTGTGTGGTTTAAAACTGTCCTGGGAATGCAGAGTTTACAGTGTGTAGCAAGTGCTCTTGGTATCCATAAGTTAAAGAAAATTGGGGGTAACCATGCATTTTTCCAAGATAATAAAGCTTCAGTTTGGAAAAATCGCCATACATTGCTTTGTATTTTTACCGCTTTTTATCTTCTTTCTGGATTCCAGTAGTCCATACTAAGATCTCCTTTTTCCCACATAGTCATAAACTGTGCAAAAATATTTCAGTCTGTATTAGGAGCTGAGGCACCGTCCTTAACATAAATAAATCATCATCATCATCATCATCATCATCATCATCATCAGCCAACTGCACTGCAGTCAGTCACGAGCTTAATCTCCACGCCTTCCAGTCTATGTACCATGCTTTGAATCTCCTCTGGCATTGGTGGGTATGCCTGGCTGATTACGCTGGCAATGTACTGATGAAACATCAGCTTTGGGCGGCTGGGTGTACGTTTGCCATGTCTGGGGTGTTTTTCCTTTTCCTTTTCCTTTCCATAAATAAATACGGCCTATTTATTCAATACCAGGCATTCCAAGAGGGCAAAAAGAGGCCCAAAAACCTCACTGTGGGGTCTTCAAACAGTCTTTGGTACAAAACATAATCATTGCCTGAGTTTCTTCAGGTTATTAACCTGTGAGCTTTTTGGTAATAGTATCAATGCAGCTGTGGGCCCTTTAAACCCTAAGAGTGCCAATTGGCACATAATGCCATTGATAACTCTTTCAATATTTGACAGATTTCTATGAATTTTTGACACAAAGATGGCCTTGTGAAGACTACTCCCATATGTGATATGGTTGACCACCCCCATAACTTGTCAACTTTTTTTCGCTAGAAGTTGTGGGTCTTAAAGCATCTCTCACATTAATGAACATGTTGAGAACTGCAAAATAAGCTATAGTTTAGGGATATAGCTAATATGCACAAGGATTGGGACATTTTTGAAATTTTAAATTTTTTTTCGCTTTTAAAAGGCCATTTACATGTATCTCAAAGCCATAACTTTTCTTACTCATTTAATTAATATATTATTGTAATTATAAAATGGTTTATCATACATGGGCATTGAGTTTGTAGTCCTAGATCTTGAGAAAATGTTGTTTTGCCTTCGGAGTTAAAGGGTTAATAATTATTTCCAACACTTATCAGCATTGAGACACACGTACCATCCCCGTGGTATGGCCAATACTGTACGCATGCGCACAACCATATCACCTGGGCAGTGGCAGCCATGGACAGCTGTTTCGCCCTTGTTGGGGCTTATCAGCATGGCATAGTTGTCGGGTCAAGAAGTGTGAGTAAACCCGCGCATCGAGACCCTTTACTGCCGAGGCGAGTGCACAGCACTCCTTTAAGCGCCAGCTCCACCGTAGGCAAGTGGTAGCTGTTGGTTGGGAACCGCAAGTGCTATGCCATGCTGATGAGCCCCAACAAGGGCGAAACAGCTGTCCATGGCTGCCACTGCCCGGGTGATATGGTTGTGCGCATACGTACGGTATTGGCCATACCACGGGGATGGTACGTGTGTCTCAGTGCTGATAAGTGTTGGTAATAATTATTTGTCTACCTTAAATGATTCTCCAAGCAATGCAGCCTGATGCATCAGTTTCTTTGGTATGCAACCAACATTAACACAGGTTCCACCAAGTCCCCAAATAGTTCCTATTTAAAGAGAGAAGATAAAATTGTAAAGAATGACACAAGAATTGTCCACAGTTACAATCTTAGGGCAGACATTGCTTGCAAAAAAGGTTCTTTCAATTGTTGGTGACCTTCTGTAGAACATGACGACGATGTGGCAAGATTTTGTAACCTTTAAATTTTAGTGACTGAACATTTCTAGTTTCAGTATAAATTTATGACAAATTGTATTTTAGAGCGGTTTCCATTTATTGAGTGTCCTTAAACAAACCCACTTACAACACTGACATGAAAACAACACAATGAACCAATCAGAATTTGAATCAAATACATGTAACTGGTGCCACGGATGGGAAAACGTGTGCGGCGAAAACGTAGTTGGTTTTGGTTGGATTCCCCTTGGTTGAGAAAGTGGCCCATGTTTTGTTAACCAATCACAGAGCATAGTAATGTAAAACCAAAGTAAACATGGACTAACTTTCGATAATCAATTGAAAACCGCTCTACAGGTGTATAATATAGTAATTTATCCCTGGTTTCTTTATGTAGTATTGTTATTGTATTTTAACTCTGTAATTGAGCTATGTACATCAGCTGCAAATAAGTTTAATTTAAACGGTCTTTGAACATTATTAGGGTTTTGCTAAAAGGCGACCGGCGGCCCAGCAGCACACGGCCCACGGCCACTGCATGCAGGCCACCTCAAAGCTCATGGCCCACTTTCTAGTCTGTGCGAAAGTCTGCAGAGCCAAGCAGTCTGAGCAAGAATTTTCATTATAAAATACTGAAATTCAGAGACTTGGATAAAATTTGCTATGAAGTTTCATTTCCAAAACAAAAACATTCAAACATTTCACAAGAGCTTCTTCAGATAATTTACCAGGTGGACAAAACTGTCTAATTGACAGCAAACTGGGATCTTTGTCTCACCTTGTGTTGATGGGGAGACATAGTCCAACACTGCAACTTTTTTACCATACTGAGCAGCTGTTAAGACATAATAAGCCAGTTTAGTACTCACACTGGTCAGCTTAAACAGGAAGTTCCGGTATAAAAGGAGCCTGGCCTGGCCATTCTCACCTTCAGTTAATAATCAACCATCAGAGTGCAACAACTGACAAATAACATGTGTCTTTTTCTGTGGCCCTAATACTGGTAAAATTGGCTTACTTTCAGAACAAACCCTGTTATAAAAATTAGACCTTGATATCTTATGTTCCTGTGAAGGTATTATGAAATTTTGAGGCATATTTTTTCAGAGGACACTAGAGACAACAACTTGCCACCACTAAACAGGAGGGGCTTGCCCTTTTATAGTGGAACGTCTTGCTTAACCTTGTTAACTCTACTCAGGCTCAATAATTCTTGGAGATATCTGTAGTGTCCACATGATTACTGTTATTGTTTGTCTGCAGATTATATTTTGCAAGTACTATCAATGCCATTCTCACATACATTGTAAACTCATAGTAAAATGGCGATGGCTATCTCGTTTTCTTCCCAAAGTGACACCTCCTCATTTGTGTGTTTTCTTATCTATAATGGAAAAACTTGTTGTCATAGTCGTACTTGTTGGTTAAAAATTTGCCCCAATCCAAACTTTTTTTCTGGTAGAGAGGATAAAATTTTGACCCATCACAGCAAAGTATATAAGTATGATAAGGCCACTAATGGTTTAAAATGTAAGTACTGAGGTCAATGCATGGTGTTGTGGAGACATGTGATGCACAGTGTATTGGTCAGCACACAAGACCTTGATAAACCAACATCAAAACAGTAAAGTGTTGAGTTAACAAAATCTGAAAACATTTTTTTTAACCCTTCAAGCACTAACATGTAATATGAACCCCTGAGGTCATGAGAATTAAGGAAATAATCACCTATAGTGAATTTTCTGGATATTTTTATAAATAACTTCCCCACAGTACTTTTATAAGAAGAATTTAAGTAAAGGACAACTTAGGATAAGTTTGATCTTTGATACATGAATAAGGGGTTAGGGGGTTAATATTTTATTGTAATGTATACACTGTAGCTCTAAAAATACACAAGAGTAGAACGTACATGTACATTGTCAGCTAGCTTTAAGAAGTGAATGGCTTTAAGAGAACAGCTATTTAACAAATCGACGGCAATTTTCTATGGTCTATACTCTTATAGACCTTAAAATGACGTCAAAAAATGTTCAAAACTCAAGTGGAACCACGAGCCGCAGGCGAGTGGTTTCACTGCCAAGTTTTGGACATTTTATGGCATCATTTTATGGTCTATAAGAGTATAGACCATAGAAAACTGCCGTCGGTAAATGTTTTTTACAATTACATGGAAAAAGTACGAGTGGAATTGACTATTTTTTTTGTTGAGAAAGTGCCCGCGTTACATCTGACGTCATTTTTATTGTCTGTACTCTTATAGACAACAGCTACGAGCCAATCAGCGCGCGGGAATTTGGACAGTTATTGTAAAATCAATGATAGCAGTGCGAGGTATGTAAAATTAATTCAGTTTGCATTAATCTACATGATGACATCCAATCTCACCCCACAGAAGAATAAACTGCCATGAGACTATGTGATAATTATGCCAGTATATAAAAACATTACCATTACCATTACTACAATAAATTATACTGCATGATTATTAACTAATCATTTGAAATTTCTTTCTCACCTTCCTTAGAACAGGCTAGTCCCCCAGACCCCCCTCCAATAACAATAAGATCATAGTCTTGTGAATCTGAAAAAAGATAGACTCATTTCAGTGATACATGTACTGTACATGCAAAATTATAATTCAATACATTGCAACACTGTATATTCGTTGTCCATAGACAACAGATATCCTGCAATATGTGTAACGTGTTGGGAAGAAAAATGGCCAAATATAGATCATCTTCAACTTTTCTGCAATACAAGTGTGCTTTGCTACCAATTTGTTGATTGTAATACAACAGTAATATTATCCTACTCAATTTTGCAGAATATCCTGTGATTTTAGCTGACTTGGATGTAGATGATATTCTGTGCAATTTCATCAGTGCCGTGATGATCAAAAATTATGCATAAAACTATGCATAATCTGTCATATGTTGTTTCAATTGTGAAGGGATAGGGGGTGGGGGCTAAATGAGAGGGAGACTTAGGAAATTTCTTGCTTCCCAAAAGGGGGAATTTTTGCCCGCTCATATGAGCCCACCTCCCTCTCTCCCTACCTTAATAGAGGATTTACAGTATTGAAAAACAGCATCTTAGCATTTTTAAAATCTTTTAAAATTTTTAGTGTACAGTAACAATTCAGAGTACTTACGTAAGCTCTTACCTGTCGAGCTACTCAATGCACGAGCGGTATCTGTAACAGGCTTGCATGACTTCAGATGGCCTCTGATGTGCTTAAGGCGCACAGAATGCCTTAGAAAACTCATGAACGTTAAAAGAACTGCGTAGATTCTGCAAATATACTTGATGAAGACATACAGGTACAAATATTATGCTACTGAAATTCTCAGTTCACTGCTTCGATTCTTTTTGGACAGCAACAAGATCGCGGGCTCAATGAAAGCTCGGCTACTAAGCTCTTTTCGCGCGCTCCAGTCTGCCTCGTTCTTCTTGCGTCCTTTTTCTTTTCTTTTCTTTTTTTTTCTTTTTCTTTTTTTTTTTTTTTAACGTTTATTTTTATTTGGTCGTGGAGGGGGGCGGAAGAGGGGAATCAAACTAGCCACACAATGGTTTCTTCCCAAATCATTTTAATCCACGAAACCGTAGTTCTTAGGAAAACTGGTAAATTTGATAAAAGAGAGGATCAAGGGCTGAAACGTCAAGCCGCTGTTTGTTCTAAAATGCATAAACTTGTGTTTCTCGTACTCACTTCTCTCTTTTTCGTGTTTGCTCGATAGCTGTCGCCGACTGGGTGGAGATAAGCTTAAACCGAAAAAGCTTCATTGTTTTTCAACAAAGAGAAAATCAGTCAGGCTGGCGTTTGCCGTTTGCCGTAAATGCGATGCTAAATCTCTCTATTAATTCAAAGAAGACCATCGCGGCTGAGAACCAAATTGCTTAGCTGAGAACTGAGAGAGCTTGAAAAAATTTGCACGACTTTGATACGACTTTGATAACAGGCGTCGAGCCCATGACCTCTTCCGATGCCGGTGCAGCGCTCTATATCGAATGTTTAATATCGGCCCACCATCGCTCATTGCCTGATGAAGACGAGCAGTACTGAGCAGTCAAAATGAGACGGGCCAAGTAAATACATCGTAAGAAAAACAATGAGGAACTTTATTATTAGAGAATCATCAGTTTTAATGAGTACTTTTTCTTCTTTTCTTTCAGGATCTTGTTTTTAATTGTATTTCGTAACGTAAAAGCCGTTCTGTAGCCTATGTTAAATATCCACTGTTGTACTGATGATAATGATGATAGAGGAATGCACGTATCTTGCTCAAATCTCGATGCTTTAAGTTACAGATGTGTAATGTTATGTGCCTTCGTTATGAATGGAATAAATATTTCAGTGAACAAGGAATGTATCATTCAGCGGGTTTAATTGCAAACTATGTAAAATAATTAATATATAAATTGCGCTTGATGTTTTGGGCGTTTTTCTGCGTCGTACCCAGGCGACATAGTCCAAGCGGACGGACCTGACAGTAGGGCGTTATCCACCGTACGGAAAAAAGACAACAACTGGTACAGTTACCCATAAATATTAGTGTACGAAAACCCTCATAAAAACGCACAGAAAATTTCTTAACACTGCAGACCCACTATACAAAATCTTCACGTTGAAACTTTTAGCTGAAACTTGTGTGCAACGCACCCTGTGCAACGGCGTTGCGAAACAAGTTTCAGCAGGCGTTGCACTGTGTAACATGGTCGGTTTCGTGAAACTTTTTCGAACTTCCATTGCGAGACAAGTTTCACGAAAAGTAGAACGGCTTTCTACTTCTGCAACGACTCGCAACGGTCGCAGTGGTGAAAAAACAAGAGTTTCACCGTGTAACACCACTTCGTGAAACTGGTCTCATTCGCCGTTGCACACAAGTTTCAGCTAAAAGTTTTACAGTCACCATCTTTTTTCTTTACGGTTGAAAAATCTCGCGTAGAAAAAAAACAAAACAAAAACAAAAACAAAAAAACAGAACCTCCTGCCAACGGGTACCAGTCAGGGATTTCCCTCACGCACTGCGACCGGCAATGTAGACTAAAATTTCAGTTACGCCTTAAACTTCCAGTTGAAGATCGGAGTTCATGGAACTGCTTGCAACACTGAGATGCAGAACCGATGTAGTCTAACATCCTCGTTTTCCGTTCACACAATTGCTCGCTGCGTTGTATGGGAAGTTTATTCCTTTCATGAAGAAATCCGTGAGACTTCTAGTACAATCGCAGCAAGCGTTAAAAGGAGATACGATGACGTAGAGTATCGCGGCTATGAACCCCACTGGAAGAGCGATGAGGAGCAGAATTATCAGCCAGATAATACTCCATAGGAGACTACACAGTGCGTCCATGACCTTTGCCATTCTGTCCTCTCTTGGGTTGGATTGAAAACGATTGCTGTCAAGATAACCGTGAATATGAGCAATGAACACAAGAATAACAATTTGGGAGGCCCCAACAGTGTGGTTGTTTGGTTCGTCACGCAACGCTTAATGATTATGCTGCTTCTCGTTACTATAAACGTTGCGTGACGATACTGAAAACTAATACAGTCGAACCTCCCGTAAGCGACCACCCAAAAAGCCAAGATTTAGTGATCGCTTACGGGAGGTGGTCGAATACGAGAGTTGAACCAGAGGGTCCGAGAACAGCTGATATCTCCTTATTGGAAGATAATTTATCGCATACATTTTCCTGCGAGCAGTGCTAGGTTGTCACTAAAGGTTCCTTGTAAACTCTGAGAAGCATAGTACATACAGGGAACATGGAGATTAGACCATTTGTCAAGTTGTCGCTTTCAAGAGGTCAAAAACAATGAAAAATTATAATGCCGTTATCTCAAAAAGTGGTCGCGGTCGCTTATGAGAGGTGATCGTTTACGAGAGGTTCCAGTTATAGGACTTTGACTGAGAAAAAATTGGTGTTTTGGAAAGGTGGTCGCTTATGGGAGCTGGTCGCTTACGAGAAGTAGTCGCACATGGAGGTTCGACTGTAGCTGCATAAGAGACTGGGGGAGGGGGGAGAAGGGAGCAAAGCGGCCGGAAGAGGAAAGATAAGGAGAGAGACAGAGAGGGGACTTGTAATTCAACATGCCGCTAAGCATGTCATCAATCTCGTAACCGAACTCCACTGTTATTAATATCTGAAACTAGCAAATATACGTTATATATTTTAAATCTATCCGATGAAACTGATACACAAGACGACTTACTCCAATGCTATTAATCAACAAATTTTAGGAGTACAACGCTGAAAAACAACTTCTCTTCCTTTGGAGAAATCTGGAACTCCAAGATGGTGGCCGAAATAATGATGGGATCGCCGTACCGTAAAAGAAGGCGACTGGTATATTTACCCCTAATTCTTAGCGAACGAAATCTCCTAAACGCACAGAAAAGTTATAAAAAAATTTCAAGCCTAACATACACAATGCTGTCAGTAAAGGTACGAATTTCACAAAAAATGTCTTTCTATTTTCCAATTGCTTTGTTAGGTTCGCAAGGTATTGTGGCCATATTTAAAACGTATGGTGGCCATGGTTGGCCATAACATATGACTTCATCGTCCCAATTCTTCGGTTATTAGACGAGCAGTCCACCAGGGTGGCCCGAGGTCGATTCTCGGACTTGGCGTCATATGTGGGTTGAGCTTGTTATAATAATAATAATAATAATAATAATAATGATGATGATGATGATGATGATGATGATGATGATGATGATGATGATGATGATGATGATGATGATGATGATGATGATGATGATGATGATGATGATGATGATGATGATGATGATGATGATGATGATGATGATGATGATGATGATGATGATGATGATGATGGTGATGATGATAATAATAATAATAATAATAATAATAATAATAATGATGATGATGATCGTAATAATAATGATCGTTTATTCAACCTTTTGGCAGCATAAACTGAATTACAAGGCGGGTCATTGATTACGTACAAATTTATCGGAATTATGACACATCAGTTGGTTCTCCTCCTTGCTCCGAGAAGTTTTCTCCGGGTACTCCGGTTTTCACTTCTCCTCACAAACCAACATTTCCAAATTTCAATTCGATCTCTGATATTGCCAAACACTTATCATGAGCCTATGAATCGGTAGGTTGAGCAAGCACTTCCCATGTTATTAACATTAAAAATTTACTTTACTTTACTACTTTAGTTTACACGAGAAACGTCTCCGGAGCATCAGTAAGAGTTGTATATTATACTCTTTTCAGGATGTGTGAGCTTGATTTAACTGGGCCGAGGTCTCCGATTTAATCACAGTAGAACCGACAAAGCGAAAAAATAGTGAGGATTGGCCACCGTAAAATGACCAGCTGCAGAAACCGAATGAGAACCACCAGCTGCTACGGCAGGTTATATCAACTCACTCTTTACGGTTAATAGAATTGAAGATACAAATAAAATGCCAATACGTAGGAAAAGTTAGCAAATATTACTAATAGCCAATAACAACAAGGATAGAAAACATACTTACTCGTTTCAACTGCTGGCTCCTTGCGCTCCGAGTTTTCGAAAGTTATAAACTATGCAAGTTCAGGGAAACAGATCATTTTAAATTGTCAAAAGAATATCGTTTTGTCAATAACATTTTGACAGATCACCTGCTGTTCCAACTATGGTTCTTATTTTCATCAGCATATAATGATTAAAACGGCTGTTAAAGAAGACAAAGAAAGAAAACAGGGAAAAAACGTGGTATTATATCAGAGGACATTTTAGTGCAGGTACTGGCAGTTACGGATAAACTAGGGTTTGTTTAAATTACAAAACTCCAGCAGAGTTTTTGAACCAAAGAAGCACTTTTCAAATTCGTTCCATCGAACTATCCATTAGCGGTAGTGACGCATGCAATCTGGCCTATTGTTTCTTAATCCGGTAAATCTTACAAAGTTTTCAACGTTTAAGCTTTCACTACTGTTAATGAATATTTTTTAAAGGCCTTTTTTTGTTAACCGTTTAGTTCTTTTGTTTTCTTTCTTTCTTTCTTTCTTTCTTTTTTTCTTTTTTTGGGAAAGAAAAAACAAGATTTCAGTATTTTCAGTTCCCGAAGATTACCGAAGACTTCCGAGCACTTCCCGATTATTTCCGGAACCTTTTCTAATGATCATTCAATCCATTTTCTGTCGTTCTGAGGATCACCACGCCCAAAGGTGCTGAGGATTGTACTTTTCCGCATAACGCTAACAGAAGAGAAAAAAAATCCTTCTTCTTGCAATGATGTTTTCATCCAGTATCTCGACCCAAAATTGATAGTCAGTCCCCACCTCAATTTCGTTTTCGTACAAACCTTTTCAGTGTTAAACCCTCTACTCCAAATAACGACAATTCTCATATGTTTTTCAGTCGATTAGACGGAGCGAAACACGCAGCGCGCGCGAAATTGGCCTCCTGCGAGGAAACGCGCGCTGTGTCTCCTCGAAGGATACGATTTTTGCGCGCTTTTGCGTGTTGCGCTCGCTCTGCCATCGCCGGGAAAAATTATCGACAACTCTTTAGTTTACTCCATTCTACAAGATGGACTCAATGTGACTGTGTTCCTGACTAACACACTGAATAAAAACAACAAAAATTACTATGATTTCAGTTACCGTTTTATTATTAAACGACTTTTAGCTATTTACCTTCTTTGTTTGTAGTTAAACATTGACAAGATAATATGTTCAATCACCGAAAACTTGTTGAAGCATCGTAAGTGTCCGCAATCGTGTCTCCCTCGTTATCCCAACAGACAATGTTGTTGAAACATTTTGACAAAATTTGTAAAGACACTCGCTCACTGCGCGCCCTACACAAGATTAGAGAGCGGTAAGGAGAACGATGCTTCAAAGCCTTTCGTTGATGTGATTGTTACTGGTTATGTGCAAACTCAACACATGACAATATTAATCACCACACCCGATTAAATTACCAAAGTTACCACGTAGCTAGAGATAATTGAGCCTCTCTATGGGTACCCACGGTCTTCGGTTTCTCCGCGATTTTTTCGCAAATCTTCGTTTTTTTTTTTTTTTTTTAGGAAGATCTTCGTTTTTCGGATTGAAATGGTTTAACGTTTATTCAGTGTTATTCACAGATGATAAATATTTCACTTCAATAGCCAGATAGCATATTGCATAACTGACTGTTTATTAATGTCATGTCATTAATTATTACGTTATCAGTGGACTATTTTTGTCGTTTTCAGCCTTGTAATGGCATCATGTGGTTTCGCGGCAGCAACTGTAAACCACTGTTGACACCGTTGTCAAAATCTCAGTGAAATGTGGTCAAATGCCAAAATTCAGAAATAACAGATATTTTCTGTAGTGTTTACGAGTTCTGACAGTTTTATATCTGAGTGTTCAATTTGATCATGCAAATTTTGGTCAATTTTCAGATCTTCGCTTCAATCTTGAGATCTTCGTTTTTTCCGCGGTGATCTTCGCGTCTTCGATGTCTTCGGAAATACCCATAGAGAGGCTCATAATTCAACAGCCATCATATTGAGACTCGGCCACTGGCCAAAAGGTAGTTGCTTTACAACTTATTCATATTTACATTATAAACCATCAAGGTTTGTAAATTCTTTCGTCTTAAACACAACGCATACACAATGTCACTTTGATTCAGTGTAGCTGCTTATGTGTGGTCCGTTCCGCTTTCACTGAAATGTGTTGTGTAATAAATAATTCGATCAAGGCAATACGTTTTTGAATAGTATACCGTGAAATATTTCGTCAAGTGTTTGAATACAATAAGTAACCAAAGTCAGTTTTTCTAAATAGCTCTTGCTCTTGTGTTGTTGCATGAGATGAAAATTCCACATCGTTTGCGTTACAACATGCGAAAGATTCAACGATTCATGCTATTCAATAATTTCTCAGTATACCACAAAATTTTTTGCCTTTGCGCCACGTTGTGACGGGTGAATGGAGCTGCACATATGACGAATGCGGTGTTTTGGCGGGAAGACATCACTGACGTGAACGAACTGGCGGGAAACTAGCTAATGCCCTCCTAACTTATTCCGCTTATTTCAATATTTTCATGTTATACCACCACACATTTTTTCCCGCGCAAAGAATTGGAGGAGGGACGCTGTACATGCGTCGACTGCGACGTTTTGGCGGGAAAATACCGATGACACGAACAAATTGGCGGGAGATTAGCTAATTCTCTCCTAATGTACCAGATAAAATCCCTATCACTACAAGTCTATCAGCTGGATATAACAATAATTATTGTGATTCAACCTGCCTTTGGAGAATTTGTCCTGCCTTTTTTCTTATCTCCTCATACATGTTGTTACAGAATACTTGTTTCTGCACGTGTCGCATTTTACACTGCAGCACCACACAAACTTGCACCTACACTTGATTTGCTTGTATTTGTCCACCGTTTGATGTCTCAGTCCACAAGAGTTGCACAGAGATTTGCATTTGTTCGTGGAAACTTCATCTCCCCTGCAGGTCCTTCCTAGCATTCCCGGCGAGCCCACGGTGTAGTTTCGCACGCAGTAGTCTGGTGAAGAGTCGAGGTAAACCAGCTTTCTATCCTTTTCAGACACCGCTCTCAAATGTCTGTTTATTCGCTCCTGAAGCTTGTTGTTTACGAACGACACTCGTGCAGCGTTGTGGTATATCTGCTTCAACAATGATCCCACGCTCTCAAAAGGACCGAGCTCCTTCCAGCAAGTTTTCAAAGTGCAGCTTCCAGTGACCCCATGACACTTGCATTCTCTCTTTAAGTTTGCTCGTACAACCTGGCAAAGGAATATTAAGGCAAAATGTCAGACTCGCGTGCTAGCAGTAGAGAGAGACCACTTTAATTTCATCACATAATAGATACGCAGCTCAGCATATATAGATGTGAGTATTTCGTTATTTGACATTTTGTAGACATCATGTGTTATTTAACAATTAGGTCGCGTTCGATTGGCTGTATTCGAACATATGTATAAATGGAATAGACTCTAGATTTTTTGGTTTTGGTGGTAAATTTGCGAAGAAGTACCTACAAACGTTTGCTGCCACACGATATTCTGGAACCATTTTGTATTCAGGTAACTCAAAACCATCTTGCGAGAGATTTTTGGCAATCACTGGGTGTATTCTTACTCTAGAATACAGCGGATTTGAAAGCTGCCTTATCCCGTAGCCTACGATGGAGAGTTTTCTATTAGGGAGTGAATGTTTGAACTCGTTCCTTGCAAAATAGATAAAAAACGCTAGTTTCATTGTATACTAAATTAATTAGACTTCTTGTACGCGCGTTTGTCGGCCTGAACGTACAGTCAACGACACAAAAACAACTGACTATCGCTTTTAGACAAAATGGACGGACTTATTACCCTTAATAGTAAACAAAAAAATATTTATCGAACGATCGGAAAACATCATGATGGTACTAACTCGGTATTTGCAGAAACGTTCGCATTAGATTTACAATCATTTATAATCCCTTTCAATGCGATTTAGGAAATGACAATTGCATTTACAGTTTTGCCTACATTTTCGTCCTTCTTTGCAAACTATGCTACATTTCACTCCTAAATAAGAATGTCATGAATAAAAATGAGGATGGTAAAATCTCGAAAATCATTGGATTATTCCAGGATTGTTTGCTGGTCACGTATCGCCATTATATTCCCAAATCTCTAATTTTTGGCGAAAGATTAGGAAAGCATAAACATATCTACTGTCCGTAAATCCACGCACGTTCCTCCCAAAGAAGGACTATTGTTTCACTATTATTTCGTATTAACAAAAAGGATGAATTCCTAACGAGCAAAAATAGCCTAGAAGTATAATTTTGGGCGAGCGCTTACCCGCCATCTTGGATTTTAAAAGCAGAGGAAGATTGGGAAGAGTAGAAACTGCGACCGTGGAGGTGGGTATAAGAGTCCCCAACCCCTCTCCCCAGCTCCCTAAGATTTTGAAAGTTCAACATGGCGCTTACGATTTACCGAGATTCGGGGACTCGCCCCCCCCCCCCCCCCCCCCTCATGCAAAAAAAGCTAATATAAAAAAGAATACTTTGAACAAATGCAATCTCACTATACCTTTCTTCCGACTTCATTGTTGTGTAAGTTGAAAGCCGTTCTTGCGTCACTTCCTTTTTCCAGTTTGTCAATAAAGCGTTTGGTTTCCCTCTCTCCAAACTTCACATTATCACTGCATCCGCCCCACTGCCAGTCATCCCCAGGCTTCTTTTGTTTCTTGATCACTGCGCAACCACATCCGGGTACCTTTCCCTCCTTGCACTGAAGCGTGATCTCGTGTGTGATGGCGGCAGCGCTGATTGCGTGGATAAACGCCGTTTCTCGGGTGGCTATCAGAAAATAAACACACAAAGTTAGCTGCATTTGAACAAAATTGAAGTTAGTTAGGGGCTCGAATTGAAAATCTCGTTCTCGTTTAATTTATGCGCCTACTGAGTTGTCAACTTTCAAGGCGTTTTTATTCATTCAGCACATGCTCTGCTGAAAGCTTTTAGAGCTTAAACTCTAGCTCTAGTACTTTTTCATGCTGTCGATCTAATCGACTCTTCGTCACTCTCGACTGATTGAATCTTTTCAAATCTTAATTCAGATGAAAAGCTCTTGATATAACGTTAACTGTTGTGGTCCTTAACTCTTTTTTAAGACAAACTTTCTGCCATTTATCTGTGGCTTGAAAAATATGACGACAGTTCGAACACCCTGACCGCTTTCAACTGGAAGAAGTGTAAGCCTTGTGGACTAATCATATACGAGAGAGTGTGTCGGATCGGCTCACCGCTTTTTTAATAACTGAATAAGGTCAGCATTCAAAAAGAATAATGCAGCACCGAGGGTCGTTGACAAAAGCGCATATTTGAACGTTCGAGGTTTTAGATACTCGATAAAAGCGCTCAGAGTCAACAAGAACGAGTAGAGATGGCGGCCAACCAGACTAAGAATATGATCTATTGTTGATCTTCAAGTTTATGCTAGCCTAGCGCTAGCGAGGGTGCTCATCAGTTCCCTTTAAACTTGGAGCAGATTTAAGGCTGACTAAATTCAGCGATAGGTTGCATTTACGACCACGATGAATACAGTTCAAGTTTTAGACAAAAATCGAACGTAACATGCGCTCCGTTCTACTTGAATTTTCATTTGTTGACTCAAAGCAAAGAACTTTACTTGTCGTTTCTGGGGTAGATTGCGCTGATTTTCTTCGATGTTTACAGCTTGTTTGTCTCTCTCCTTTTTTATTATTGGGGGTGAAGGTTTGAATAAATTTTACTGCGCGTGAGCGAAGCATGGTCAACGTTTCAGTGAATTGAACTTTGAGCTCGAGGAGAGCCATGATTATGGTTGAGGAAGGAACGAGAGCGTGGATTTTTATTGAACGCAAGGAACTGAAATGACTGCCGTTAAATTAGATGGAGAATGCAAACGCTGGCTGATTCATTACATGATGACAATTTGAGCAAATACAAAATCTTTAAGAGCGCACGAGAGTCGAAAACTGAACGTAAGGGAGATTAGTGGTGATCAAACGAGAAAGTTGAGACAGGTGGAACTGTTGCTCACTTCAACCTTATTTAATAACTTTATACTCGATTGTATAAGGAGCGCATGATTTGAAAGCTGACGTTCAAACCGCGGTCGCTAACACTGAACTCTCGTTTTCCCTAAAAAAGCAAAAAACAAATAGGAACAGGAAAATAGAAGGTGTAATTTGGATACTTCAACTCGGTAAGAGTAATGGTGCATAATATTCTGTCCGCAGAGATGAAGGCAGTAGCTTTCAACAATTCTCAAACGGTGGTTTAGCGTGATTGTCCGGGAAAGATTATAGTCAGTTTAAGCAACGACGACGGCGAAGGCAACGATAACGCTACAAAACAACAGCTTTACTGAGTAAAAACAATTGCCCTGAAAGCGCGTTTAAATTTTGGTACATTTCTTTGTCGTGCTCTGCAAAACAACAACGTGAAATGACTAAATTCAAGGTTTTGTGGAGAACGTGAACACACGACTGTGAATTTTTCATTCTCTTTCTTAACTTTAACGCCACTCCTACTAATTTAGTTCCTGGGCCGTGACTCCGCCGTTTCTGTGAACGTTTAACGAGCTGAAATAATCGCGAAGGTGAGCACAAATGAAGTAAAGTTATAATTTTATTTTCAAGTGACGTTTTCGCTAGCGTTGCCGTCGTCGTTGCTTAAGTTCCCCAAATCTTAATACAGAGACTTAATTAGTACTGTCTACGCTAATTGATATTATTTTCGGTGTTTTGACTAGTTAACGAGACTCCTAAGGTGAAAACATAAACTAAGTTTACAACAATTAACAAAAGATTTAAAATGACAAAAGACGACAGTCGAGTTTACCGACAACACTGTTATGTTCCGCTCGCATGGAAATTAAAGACAACTTAACTCCAACTCTAATTTAGAAGGGTTGCGTTAGTTAAATAGATTTCCTAAATCCGAAAGTTATTTCTTGCATTAAATGCAAAGCCTAGCTTTCAAATTTAAACTGCGTTCTTTTCGGAGACAGTTGTTTGGCGCATTTATAAATGGCGTCACCTTGCATTGCCGCGGTTCGGTGCAATTAGCGGCATTTTGGTTTAAAAGCTTCCAATGATGTCCAAGCTCAAAACTAACGATAAAATATCAAATTTCAACATGCGAATAAACTGGGAAAAAGGCAGTACAGCATGCCTAAGAAGGCAATAATCAGTAGCTTTGATTCGAATAGACTTCAAGATTCTTATTCATGATCTAAAAGGTTAAGACCTCCTGGTATTGGATGATAAATATACACGAAAGGACAGACCCACTGAATATTGTAGTTAAATGATCGGCACGCTTTGACGAACATTAATTATGTTCACCCATGGACTTCAAAGCAAGAATTACCTTAAAATACTGACTCAAAAAGCTTCAATTTGAATGGTTGCAATTCCAATGTAAGACTGATTTTGTCCAGCGATTCATATGTTAGAGTTACGTAACAAGGTGACTTCGTATTGGAATGATAAAAAGAAAAAACAAATTGAAAGCTGTATCAGTTTTAACTGAGCTTTGCCTTAAACCGAGCAACAATAAGAGTTCACACTCTAGAGATGGCGTTTGTATAAGCTTTTTTCAATCTTGGCGAGGGACTTAACTTAATGTCCAGATACGAACACTCGAGGTTCCTGTAAATGGAAGAAGATCCAGTCACTTTTAAAAAGGAAAATATCGTTACCTTGATCAACCGAAATAAATAACGTGCATAGACGAGATCAGAGTGACATATTCATTAAAAAAATCCTATTATAGGTGTTTATATTGAAGAGGGATTAATGAGTAGAGCCATCACACTTTGGGTAGAATAGAAGATCACACTACTCTTACCATAAGGCAGCGTTGTCTTAACAAATATGGGCAGCTGTTTGTACACATGTTTGGTATCCAGTGTGCAATTCCAGATTTCGTTCTTGAACTGTTTTTGGCATTCTCGTAGTCCAAGATGCCCTCCTTCCCTCACGATGCGCAATAACAATGGATAAGCCTGGAAAATTAAATCGAGCGGTATAAAGAAGCGATCATATTTAGTAATTATCGAATTTGCCAACAACAGGTGTCAGTTACAAGGTAGAGAATGACTGTGATTTTCGCAAGGGATGAAAGCTTACTTTAAAGCCTAACACATTCAACGCGAGCTCAGTCTTCTGAATCAAAAGCTCCTTTTTTATTGTGCCTGTGACTTGAGCTTATACTTGCGTTTGGCTGTGTATCTTGGAAACGCTCTTTTGTGTTTGCGCAGTTTCACAATGCTTGCGTCCATAGCGAAAATCGCGCTTTGAATTCTTTTGCCGTGGTTTCGGCTCCCTGCTTTGACATATTGTCTCTATGTCAACGCATATTGTCTCAGTGTCATGGTATATTCTGCTAAAGGTATAAAGGAATGGCACTCATTTCTTAATAACTTTGGTATACCGCCGTTAAACGAACTATTGTTGTTCTTAAAGACACCGAAACCTAACGACGCTAGACATCACCACGAACAAACGTTTAAAACTTAACAGGATTGATACAAAATGGAAAATACCTCTTGTCCTAAGATGCTGTCGGATCTGTAAAGCAATCAACCTTAAAGTTAACAAAAACTGAACTCCGTTTTAAAAAATGGTGTTCTAGAACCACTTATTTAAGCTATTTAAATTCAATATCAAAACATTCCAGTTCCGCAAATTAAAATTTCAAATGCTAAAGTTTTCTTGCTCAACTAAAGTGATTTAGCTAAAATTGTAACATTTACTGCGGATATTAAATTTCAATACAACAACTAACCCTTATCAACTCGAGTTGCGTGTTGACGGTAAGCAATTTGTTTTCCCTGACAGGAACATCAAATGCTCAATGATTCTTAAATTCTGAGCTTTCGAGACATTAGCACTTTAAGTGTCTGAAAGCTTATATACTCAAAATTAAACCGCAGTAACGTTTGGGATATTAACACCCTCTTTGGATAGTTTTGCTGAATTTCCAGGAGTAATTTGAAAGAGTTATTCTTAACGCGAATTAAAGCAGTTGTTCTTTTCTGTGCTAAGCCATTAGTATTAACTACAAACCTCTCCGTCTCTTGCCTTCGTTTCACATGGGTGCATCAAGAATACGATTAGGTAAGCGAAAATTTTAAACTTGAGCAGACAAGAGCTCTCTTGAAATCTTTGCGCTATTGCATGCAATGCAATTTATTTCCTTGTCAAACAAACGATCCACGGCTTTCTCTAAGCTTGAAAGGATGACAAATGTCCTGTTTCACTTAATTCCGCGATCAGCCAAAACAAAACGCGAAGTAAAAGTTACTTCAAAAGAAAGGAATTCGCTAACCTTGTTCGCCCGAATCCATGATTTATAAACACGGCAGCGATTACCAAAATCACGGCAAGATTGTTCGCGTTCGATGCTGACATTCTGAATGTCTTGTGTAACTGTATGGGTTGAGATCAATTGGGTGCCGACAGTCTTGTGTTTCCTTTATACGGAGTAGGTGAAAACAAATAAAGTCATCAATAAAATACACCAAACAATAGCGCTTAACTCTCTTATGCAAAACTTACAGGCGAGTGGGAGGAGGTGTTAGCCGGCGGCTCCTGTATATAGGTGAGGGCTTTCTTAGTCACAATAATGTTGTTATCTCATTATAATTCATTAATCTCTGATAATCTCGTGGTCATTGAGGTAACGTCCTTTGTTCCTCGGTCGACTGAGGTTTTAAAATGCCACATGTCGCTTGAGGCAAAATGACATTCTACAAAATTCTTTATCAAATACAATGTATTCTTTGTCGCAGTTTTCTGATTAGTGAAGGAGATAAGTACTTTTGCGACCGTATAAACCATTTTTTTTTTTCGTTCCACTGAGTTGGGAAAACATAACTCTTCTTCTCTCAGAAAGTTAATCTGGAAATTTTTTTTCAAAACTGGCTAACTTTCCGCTTCCTTAAAATGACTGCCTTTCTGTTATCAAAAAGTTATACTCGCGCGTATTTTCCTCATTTTTTCTTATGCATTGATTTCTTTCCACTGGCTTTTTTCGCCCGATAAAAATTTCGCGAAATCCGGATTGAGCAATATATAAAACTATGAGGATATTAAAAATAATGAAAGAAATACAAAGAATAAAACGAAGAATCTTCAGGAGAGGAAGAAGAAGAAGAAGAAGACGAAGATGAAGACAACATATTTAATCAGAAATTATGGGAAAGCCTTTGGAAGGAGAGCAGAGGAAAAGATGGGGGGGGGGGGGGGGGGAGTGGGACACGTTCCTCGCTCCTCCAATTACGCTTGCAACCAAGCCTAATCTTGGCTGCATGCATTTCGAAGGTGAAATGTGGCCATTTTGCTCTGTTTAGATTTTCAGAACATACCGACAGTCCTCGCTCGGAAGCCTGAAACCACTATTAATTACTTCAGGAGATACACACTTAAGAGAGTTGAATGTGTTTTTCAAGCATAAAATACTTCAGAAAGTTTACCCACGCGTGTCCGCTTACAAATATCCACTTTCAAGAGGATTCGTGAGAAATTGCTATTACAAACGTCAGCAAGCAGATGGTAACAATAACGTGTAATGACATCATCTTCTGAAAAAATTCCACGTTGTCACCTTGAAAATTATAATTAGCTTATTTCGGCCGGGTACTACCATTTGAGTAAGTACAAAATGCCTTATCCACCTAGGTATTTGACGAAACTTTCAGCTAATTTGATGTAAGTTTACCGATTTTGAACGGTCAATTTTGATAGGTAAACAAGCCGATTTAGAATTCTTTCCCGGAAATTATTTTATTGTGATGTCATCCTTTCGCCAGTCCACTCCTTAGCATAAAATTTGATTCGTTAAACACCTATTGCAGTTTAGCAAATCAATTTAAAATCAAGTAAGAAAGCATTGAATCTAACATTTATAATAGTCTATTTGACAAGTTAGTGCGTTTCAAGTGGAACATGTTAGAAAACTGCAAATTACTGAAATACCTCTGTGCCTAGAGGCCCGACATGGCACTAGTGTCTCAGGACATTTCATGGGGTCATACATGAACTACTGACCGAAATCAAATACTGATATGACGAAGAGCAGGTTCAAATGAATTTTGAAAATATGCAAATCGAATAGACATGCAGGGCAATCTAACCTTGCACAAGGGGTGGCAGTGATAGGGGACAGGGGTGGGAGAAGGACAAAAAGATCATTGTTGAGAATCACGTTCTATTTTGGTCAGTACATAAGCAGCTTACAGTGAAAAAAATCTGGCTCAGTATACTTAATTATAGCGCCATAAAAATAGCTCATTAAAATTGCGGAAATAGTGCGGGCGTGATAACGACCTCAAACAATTTTGCAAGCTACCAGCTAACGCAGACCACAAACCGCTCTATCAGATACTAATGGATTCTTTTGCGAGCGCTGAATGTTTCATCTTCCGTTATTTCATGCCCTTTAGGAAAGGATGCAGGCTGGCAAACCGAAATCAAGTGACCTAGGATAGCTTCAGAAAAAAAAAAGTATTTCGTTGCCTGAAAAATGCCTGAAAACAGAACTCTTTGGCTTCTGACTCAACAACAGTTAGTTCTCGAACATGATCCCGCCAGACTGCTCCCCTCGTTTACAATAAACGTGACGTGCGTGAAGCAGTCAATCCTATTAGTGGTCGCGGTTATCTTCCACAAGTCCTAACGAATGTATTATTATTGTAAAAGAATGATGAGTTTTTGATTGTGCCTCATTTTGCTAATTAGCATAGTTTCGTTCTACGCATCTAAGGATTCTAGGAGCGTGCGTGGGAACCAAGGAAAGTTTTCTTGAGCGCTGTATTACTATAAGCGAACCGCATGTCTTTGCAAGGGTTCAAGAAATCCATAAAGAAATTTTTGGAAAAAACTGATACTTTTGAAAGATAATTAAGCTTCAATTTTGAAAAAATGAGAAAAGAAAGGGGAAAAAAAGCCGTACATTCGGTTATGTATTATAAAACTATTGTCAGTTATTATTGCTTAACAAGAGATCTCATAGTCTCTTGTGCTTAATTATTTCTGATCATGAAAACTGCGTGGTTACTCCCAATTTCCCTTTTGGATTTTATGCCCTTGCTAAGATCTCGGCTTTTCTCTCCCCGCACAGTCATAAACTGGGTAAAAAAAAATGTATTACGAGGCATTGTCCTTAACCTTAAGATAGGAACTTTATATCAGTGTCGAGGATTATTCAGCTTAAGTACAACTTCAATACCCTTTACCTTAATTAAACGTTCAAAGGAAACCCAAGACATGGTCATAATTATGCATTCAATATGACGAAACTTGTTTTTGAATGGTGCATTAAATTTTCGTTCAGTACAAGTGACAAAAAGAGGACTGTAAAGTCTGTAAATAGAATGCGCCATTTTGAAGGGATAGTACTGCAAAATTTCGAAAAGTAATCACTCCAAAAAAGATACTATATATTTTGAAGAAATTCGAAGGACGTTGATAAAAACCAGCCAGTTTCACAAATGGAAGGCACCTTAGTTATCACATTTGACGAATTCGTATTTCTTTAAAATAAGGTTTTCCATTTCGAGAAACTACAAGTTCCTTGGGTTACTTCAGTGTTTACCTTGTATGGGCCCAGTTCGCTTGTGTTGACCCGTGTTCAATATTGTCTTTGTTTATTTGTTTGTTTGTTTTAAAAAGGTGATATTTTAGTTAACGTCATCCACTGAGCCGACCTGCTTGCCATCCAAACGCATGCGACCAAAAACGATTGAGAACACCACGAAAATGGAGGAGTATTTACCTGTCGGTTTTTTTCTAAAACAAATGAAAACGCCGCATACATGAACCCGGCATATGAAACGAAGAGAAAGGCCTTCGTTTATTTAAACTTTCGTAACAACGATATCGAAACGATAAGTAGGATGGTGCCTAGAATTTCAGTCAAAGGTCATATTATTCAGCATTCTCAGTAGAACTTTCCACTATTTTCGACTCGGCTACTTGGCAGACAAATTAATCAACATGGCGTCCGCTGACGGAACCGGCTTGCAAGTGGGTAGCCCACCACTCTCTAAGATCATCCATGCAGCTGGCGACCTTGCTCTTCTGCGGCTCCACACCGCGGTTCTTTAACAATAACCACTCTTGTAAAATTGGTTGACTGCCTGACTCCTTGCAATCTCTGCTTATGCCACAATAAAAAAACAGTTAGACTTCGGATACAGAGTTACCTTTTTTTTTCGGCGCCGCTACGGATCAACTTCAAACGCTTATTCCTCACTACCCCCAACATTTTTCAAGAGACTTAACCCTCGGCTGACACAGGTCTTTAAAACTCCTCTCAAAAGAAGCTTTTCTTCTGGTGTTTACTTTAATAAAAAGTAAATAAACAAAAAAGACGAAGAAATTGGATTTCGATTTGAGTTAAGAAGAACCAGAGCAGAATATTTTGCAATGCACGGTATTTTGCGGTCTTCGTGTTTTGGAATTCTTTCACGATTCTCTAAGAATTAGATCACTCGCGAAATTTAATCCCCCCTAAGAATATTTACGATATTAATTAATCCTTACGTAAGAGTAGCTCTACGTAAGAGTACATGTGTCGTTATCTAATACCCTTTATATTCAAGTGTTAAAAGGACCGCAAGCGATCATTACCGAAAACAAAGCATTGGTTTACCTTATAAATAAAGTCCTCGTGTCTCGCAAAAAATATATTGGCAATCCGCAAAATAAACTTCAGCACGTTTTCATGTTTTAAGAAATTACTGGAAGGCGAGACCTTTTGACGTCTAAGTGCAATTTGTCTTCAGCAAACCACATTATTGTAGACACGATGGAGTTGAGCTGGATGAGATTAAGCTCTCGTTCGTCGGATTAGCACGGTTGCATGTACTTCGCCACTCCGCACTAAATTTTCGCTTTTTAAAAATAAAGTAGCTGAAAATAGATCGAAAAGGTACTTAAAGTATCGAATGAAATAGTCTTTGTTTTGCACTTGTTGAACGAATACTGAAATCAGTTTGCATGCATTTATTCTGAGGTTGCTTTTTTATATATTCCTGACGAGAAAAACAAAACAAAAAACAAAATAAAACGAAAGAAAAAAAAAAAATAAAAACAGAGGGAATACAACAAGCGCCACGTTCGGCCACCGCAAATCCGATTGACATTTTTAACATTTTTTTCGCCCGAGAATTATTGACATTTAATGCTTTTTATAATAAGCATATATATCTAAAACCCTTAAAAATGCGTCCACAACGGAACTAAACAATTCATGGCCCTCCGCACAGAGTTTTGTTCGAGACATTGTAGTCAGTACTTACATTGTATGGTACTGACACATGATCTCGCAACTGTTGTCATCGAACGAACAAACGACTGGCTGAGGGTTGAAGTAGCTTTTTCTTTAATTTAACGTCAAACTCTCACGAAACTCTCTCTCACACTGCCATCAACTTTCGAGTGTTCTCATGGATTCTCATGATACGCTCTCATCGATTAATCTCATTCACGCCCCTTCAGAACGCTTCAGTTCAACTGCCAACCTTCGCTGAATTGATACAGGTCATGTAACTTTCTAGCTGCTAAAGTGTACGTAGGCTCGATTTCCGCCGCTCTCTTGAGTCCGTTTCCCGAACAGCGGCTGGAAATTGAGCCTAAAGTGTACGTCGTGTTCAATTTGCAAAAAACTGTTCAATCCAGCCTACCCAGCTCTCAAATGAACACGCACACACTGCCCACGTAAATCACCCCACCCAAACAAGAAATTCGTCATTGACCCCCCATTCCAGGAAGTGTTAAGATGACGGTAGAATCAGCACGTTTTCTTCTTTTTTTTTTTTTAATAAATGAATTCAAACAAAGTAAAGAGAATAATGTTTTCTCAAATTTTGAGCATCCCTCGGGGTAAACAAAACTTGAGAAGATCATCATTTTTGTCGTTGTTTTGATAACAAACAAATTAAGCGTGAATTCACTTTCTAAGAGTCTCTTCAACATTTATCAATTGTCCGCCAGACGAATTTTATTAACCTAATTTTATAACAGCTTTTTTTGCATTGTTTAATGCTATCGTCGATTTTTTGTTTATTCAATTGGCTTGATTCACTTCAGTATTATGCTTTGTATCATTTGACGCCCAACATATTTTTCTTCGGAAATATTAGCATATTTTTGTTATATCACAACTTAAACAAAATAAAGGCTTTGGTTTATCCCAGAAATTTGGAAATCACCAGTGAAGCAAATAGTAAATATCGACGAGCGGACAAGAAGAAATTGAGCTTGCTGGTGGCATCTACCAATTGCTTGACTGTATCCCGTCATATTTTTTAGAAACGTCAATCTTCTTTTTCATAAAATTATTACAAGACACTCGGGCGTTGAAATATTTCATCGACAAAGTTATTCCGCTTTTGCTGACAGAATAAAACGAACAGCTATATTAAGACAGAGACTTACCTCAATGTTGTCTTGTGAGTGCTGGTTTAAACCTTTTCAGCTCCAGAAATTGTTTAAGGGTTATGAATTTTCCATGGAACGACAGTGCCGTTGTCTGAATAATAGCGTAGCATCTAATGATAAATAATATTAACATCACACGCATTTTTATCGACTAGACTCTCCCCAGTATCCGCATCCAAATGGCACACACTCGGGCCAGACCCTTCTTGAGATAGACCGCGTCAGTAAAAAAAAAAACCTCATACAATGGAACCTCGATATAACGAACCTTGATTTAAGAACGAATGTCCCTAGTCCTTTGGCGCTTCAGGTTCCACTGTAGGCAAAAAAAAGAAACCGACAGAGCGCGAAGATTATTAAACTAAAACGTATTTTACAACAAAAGAAAATAAACGAATACCAGCTGAAAGAGTGTATTGTTGTCCTCCTGTCTTCTAGATTTTCCGTGATTGTCAGTAGCCACGCCCCAAAAGCCGGCCGGAGACCTCATATGAAGTAAGTTCCCTTTCCATCAAAAGTTGCCGTTTTGTTAAATCATTAATCCTCTGCAAAAGTCTCCGTTTAATTGACTCCCACTGAAGTACAATTCCGTGGCATAATTTGAGGTTACCATAAAGCCTTTTACGGGAATTAGGATTTGCGAAAATAGGCCACAATGGCCCGGCCGGAAAAATTTCATGGGTAGAACTTAAACAATATTCAAAAGTCACGTACAATAAATAGAGTTGTATTTTCATTGACAAACTGACCATTCACGTTTTCTTTGGTGAAATCCACCATGCAGACCATGCTAGAACGAACTCAATCAAGACTATCTATATCTCAGGGCTTGATCTGGATAACAATTTGCTATTAATGTTTCTATTTGAAAGGGGAGAATTTGGCCTAGCCGCTTGAAAGCTGGCAAGCAGATAATTTACTTATTAATCGGAGAACGTTTATCGCATCAAATTTTGACAAGTGATCTGAAACGACTTTGGGTTAAAATCTTCATTTGAAACAAGCAAACGGAAGGCTACCTTGTATTAATCTTATTTGTTGCTTGTTCGATGATTTTTTTTGTGCTAATGAGTAAGGGCTTCAGTTTTCCTCAATTTTGAAATGACGTTCACATGTTATGAGTGTTAGGATCAGTGAGGAAAAATTAGTCACGTAGCATAAAATAAAGGCCAAGATATCTTGAAAGAAAAAATGAGAGATTACCACCAAAAGGTGAAATTACATTGACATGGTCTTTGTAGACACTTTAAGGGCGAAAATTTTCCAACTTTTTTGAGTACAAAGGTCGGTGCTCCGTTTTCAAAGAGCACGTCGTGGCGTCATCGCAAAGGAATTTCAGGTAGCCACGTGACTTAGGAAGACTTTTGTTTTAAACGAGATAAATAATCAGCAAGTTAGATCTTTATTAAATGAAATTGCTGTGATCGCGAAAGTCGTTTTACCAGCAGAAAATCGAGGGTACATGTATTTAATTTCTCTGCTGGGGGGTCTTTGAAGGATAAATAGGCAGGACTTAACTTGCTTGAGGTGTTTAAGCATTTCCGTTAAGTTAAAAACATAAACAAATTATTATTTAGAAACGGATGGAGGACAAAGATTATAACAATATGACAACTACATCTGTTAAATTTCCCGTGCGAATTTTTTTTCCTGGCTTCTTAAGCTGAAAATTCCTAGCTTTTTCCTTTACCAAATCTTACGGAGACTGTAAGTCATCGCCTCGCACAATTTGTACATGCAAAGGGTGCATTTTATGTCTCGTTTTCTCCTGATTTAAAGAAGGCGAATTTTTCCGCGTAAAAGGGCTACATCAAGAGGATTAATTGACCACCATAACCTTTCATTTGAGTTATGGCGAGCAAGTATCTAATGCGTTACTTCATTCATCTTTTGGGGGTTGCCTTTCGCGACTTACCGTGTAGCAAGAAAATTTTGCGGGAACAAATTTTTGCGGTTCGAGATGACTGAAACTTCTACTAGAAACTAATTTTTGCGATTCTCTTTTCAAGCGACAGAACATTTAAATGGAAGAAACCTTAATATTTTCAACTTTTATTGTACGGTATGTTGAGTCACAGTTCATGCACTCTACTTACATATTAGAGACATATCACTGTAATACCTTACTGTGCAATGGGACTGAAAACAACAAAAACAACAACAACAAGAAGCCTACCCCTACCATGTACAAAAAAAAAAACAATTTCAAGTAATTTTTAGTTCCGATTTTAAGACACGACTGATGACTGATTGTTTAAATAAATAGAAAACAAAAACAATAATAATAATAATAATAATAATAATAATGATGATGATGATGATGATGATGGTGATGATGATAGTAATAACAATAACAGTAATAACAACAGCGTTTTTGTAAAAATATTAGTCAAGAAAGAACAACGACGTATTCATCCTCTTCAACATCAGCTGCAGTAAGACAATGCCCCTCCTACCTAACGGTCCTCTTCTGATACTTGAATGCCAAACGCACGCGACGCAAAAATTCAGAGCAATTTAGATTGGAACTGCATGGGTGGGAAGGTGGGCCTACTAGAAGTGTGTGGGGGAGGCCAAGGTTACTACGAGAGAAAGCTAAACAGATGAAATACAGAACGTATGATATAATTGCACCCGTAACCCTAAAAACAAATTTTCGAGTAGGCCTGAGCCTGTTTCAAGCTCTATTTTCACTGGACCCTAACAATCTGTAGGTCCATTGTTTTTTGTGTCTAAGCACAGTGTTTGTTGTTCGTTCTTTTGTCCTCTCGACCAATAATGTGAGACGTTGCAAACGGTGCAGATTGCCCCAAATTTTCAGCTAGCACTACGAGAAACTAAACGAAAACATCAAGAGAAATGATCAAATATTACATCAGAGCCATTTGTTTGGTTTTTCCTTGAGTGGTTTACTGATAGTGCAGACGTAAGATGAACCATTTTAAAAGTTGACGTATTTTTAATAAGCAAAAAGCGAAATGAATAACAGCGGAGAGTAGATATTATTGTCCTCATTTCCTGCAGTCCTCCAAACTTTCAGCAATAGACAGTCATGAAATAAAACTAAGAGCTGTAAAAAGCCACAGGGCATCACTGACAAAGTGTGCTCCCCTTCCGAAAACGATTACCCTTTTCTTAACATAATTAACGACAAATGTTTTCCGTTTAATTGCCTCCCGCTGAAGCACAACGCTGTGACATAATGTTGAGGTTTCTGTAAACCCTTTTTGCGGGATTTAGAATCCATGAGACGTCAAAAATTGGCAGGAAAATGTCCTCGATAGAACTTGAACGATGCTCAGAGAGTCACGTACAAAAGCTATGAGTGATTGATTGCACGAAAGAAAAAAAAAGGGGGGTTCTAGACCTTTCCGCGTTAAAATCAAACATGTTGGAATAGGGGGTGACTGGAGAAAAAAAAAAGGGGGTGTCAACTTATCTCCGCTAGATTTGAAATCTCAACAAAGTATCAAGCCCAATGGCCTCTAATCAATTAAATTAGCGTAAAATATCATGAGTCTATTCTTCTGAAATTTGAGTGATTTAACTGATCAGAAAATGTGTGAGACGAATGCAGTACCTCGCTTTGGATTTTTCCTCGCACTTGTTCGTAACACCCTGTTAAAGTGTGCGTGAAGATGTAAAGAAAATTGAACCGAAAACGCGCTATTAAACGTACATCACAACCCAGCTACATGAGATGCTGCCAAATTTGCTGTGGAAATCTTTTAATTTATTTCGCATCTTTAGCTTAAAATTCATAGTATTCTTGGTTGTGAAATTTATGGAAATTATATATAAGCCATTACTGAGAATGATGTATTATATCAGTAAATGTCACAGGCATACTTAGGGAAAAAATCCGAGTGCTCCTATCAGGAGTCGAACCTAAGACCTTCCGATTACTAATTCGGATGCTCCACCACTGACCAACAGGAGATCCGTGAGTTAAGGCCATTAAACTAGGTTCATGGGACAAACTGTTTCACCCCAGTTCATTTCCCCGCACAACTGTACATACAAAGCTGCATTTCATGACATGTTTCTGTCCACCGCTTAAAAATATTAATGGCTGATGTTTCCGCGTAAGAGTCTACAGGAAGAGGATGAATTTAATTGATCTTAGTATTATAATCTTTCATTTAAGTTATGCTAAGCAAAAAACTTGAGTACTGTTTAACGTTTACTTTTTGCGTGATTTCAATAACGATGCTTGAAATTTTTGAAAAAAAGCAAAGAAAATTCGGATTTTAGTTTTCAAATTTTCTTATTACTCACTCCTGATTTTAAGCCGAGATCAATGGGCGATTCCCGTTTCCTGTCATTAGCGTGTATGTTTGTTCAAAAAACAAACTCCCGAGGCAAAAACGCAGTTATGAGATTCCAATTATGTCTAACAATGTACACTCTTTTTTTTTTACTTTTATATAAGAACCTTAAATATAAGAACGTCGAGGCTGAGAATAACTAAATTTAAGAACATACTAAGAACATTACCCAGGCTGAGAGTCAGTTAAGAACATTTTATTTTGACCAAATGTTTTTAAAATGAACAGTATAAATACGGATAAAATAATACATGGAAAACTTCAGACTATGCAGTCCAATTAACCCAAATGGTAAAGAAACACATTTTAACATTAACAATCGATGTCACAAGCAAATTGAAACTACATTCAGAACTTGATCTTAAGAACTTATTGGGGCTCAAATTGCATAAAAAAAAATAAGAACATTCCACCTCAGCCCTCAAAAGAGTTATTCGAAACCAAACTTTCAGCTAACAATCTTCACCTCACTTCTACTTTTAGCCCTTTGCATAAGTCTGAACTCAGCTAAACAAAATTTAACGTGAACATGTGATACGCGTCATGTGCAAGTTGTTGGGAATGACCATAAAATATTACTTTTTCTTTCTTCATCATTCAAACACCGCCTATGTAATGCGCTTAAGATATGGTGTTTAAAAAGGGAAATCTCAATCTTATAAGCCTACGGCTTCTTAGAGATTTCCCCGCCACAAGTTAGCTATTTGTTACTTTACGTTTAATTGTTTTTATGACTTTTTTGTTATGTTACTATTGCTTCCTATTGTAAATCAATCTAGTGGAAACACCTTACTTACTTCAAAATACACCAATCAAACGTACTGATGCTCAAAAGGATCTCGGGATATTAGTATGTAAGGACTTGAAATGGAACAGTCAAGTACTAGCGGCTGCCTCTAACGCTAATAGGATGCTGGGTTTTATTCGTAGGTCGACACTTGAGGTCAAAAATCAATCTGCTCGCAAAGCACTGTATACAGCCTTAGTGATGAGCAACCTCTCGTACAGTTCACAAGTATGGGCCCCGCAGTCAGTCAAACTGATCGAAATTATCGAGAGAATACAACGACGTGCAGCTAAATATATACTCTCACTACCCTACAGGACTGGTATCTCGTATAAAAACAGACTAACACTCACAGGCCTTATCCCTCTGTGCTATTGGCATGAATACTTGGATCTAGTCTACACTTATAAATCTATTGTTAATAGTTCTGACACCAATTTTAAGATATTTCAACCTATTAGAGTTACCAGGCGTTCTGCTCCAACTAAGAGTATATTACTAGATATACCTAAATCTAAGACTGTCACGTTCCAGAACAGTTTTTACTCAAGAGCCTCAAGAGCATTTAACACACTTCCAGACTTCTTGAGGGACAATACAAAATCTATAGATGTATTTAAAACTAATTTGAGGGCATACTACCTAGATTTGACTTTAAATGTGTACGATCCCGCAGTACCTCAAACGTTCAAAAGTGTCTGCATAAAATGTCATCAAAGCAGATCGTTACCTGTATTATTAGTTAAAATGTGTTGTTAATTATTTGTCAATACTTAATTATTACGATGTGATTTTAGTTATACAAGGGGTCTCGTTATTGGAACATATCGTTCTGTGAGTTCTCTCCTGTCAGAGGTTTTTCATTTTGTTTTTTTTCTCCTCTGGCGAAGTTTATAAATAAAAAAAAAAATAAAAAATAAATAAATAAATTGTATTAAGTGGCAAATGAAGAAAATAAACAAATAATAAAGAAAAGACGTATCGTCTCCAAGGTTGCTTAGCCGAAATTCCTTCGAATGAGGTACCGGTAGATATATATTGAGAAATTTTCATGAAAAAAAAAAGGCGGAAAATCTCCATCAACATTTTCGCTTGGGTAGTTAGGTAGGTGTAGGTTTTTTTATAGCATGTGTCTAACGTTTAAAGGTATTGAATTAATTATTTGAAAATGAAAACTATTTTTTGTTTACCTGTTCTAAATAGTTGCACGAATATTAAACTGACGAAATATTATCATAACAACCGAATAAGCAATCCGTAAATGAGGCGCCATTTTTTTCGGAGGACTGATGGAAAATAATAACGATTTAAAGCCGAGGAGGTTCTTTCATTGTCCAGTATTATCCCTGAGCCAATTATGATCTGTGTTTGTTTTGTTTATTGTTTGTCTTAAGTGTTTTATAGTGCATCATTCCAGAGCTTTAGCATCACCGTGTCTATGCACGATAGATCCTTACGCAACTTTGTAGCATGCCAAACGGCAAGAAATGAAACTATAATTCGCCTCAATTCAACTTTTTTTTATGACAATTTACGAGAGATTTTTGTCGAATGAGATGGATCGGTAATCTCTCAAGGACTTTCGAATCAGTCGTTTCAGCGATTCAGCCGGCCGGGTTTTAAAAATCTGAGATGTTTGCGTGTGAATAGGGAAGGGGGAAATTTTGATCGATGTGCGTCGCGCGGTCCTCAAAATATGTCATTTCGCGTGTATCCCTTTTGAAATATAAAATCCTATAAAAATCCATTCTCGTTTTTCAGACCTGATCAGTGGCGTGGCTCATCCGTAAAGTCGAAATGGCGCCTTATCGTGCTGATTGATATTGTTTTCCTCACTACGTCTCTTTGTCTCTAGCTTTTGACGATAAAAAGAGACAAATGCTTTGAATTGCTACGCGCAATATCCTGACTGCATTAAAAAACCATTCCCTTCGTGCAACTTTTGTTTGAGGACTTTTAGAAAACTGTACATGTAGTTTTTGCAATGCGTGTTGTATATTTGTATGTTTAAGTGCGACATAACTTATAACAAAAACATCCTCAGTTTTTTCTTCAAAGGAGGTCTAATTATGCGTGAAGCCGCCGTTTGTTATGGTTTCGTTTAGGCCTCCCCGTTACTTTTCACCTTCTTGACTGCTCGTTTCCTCTTCTTGTTTTTCTTTGTACGTGTAATTGTTACTCGCATGTCTGACGGGTGTGGCAAATAGAACAATAATAATACTAATACTGAAAAATACTCGACCTCAGGCAGAAGGTAAAATCTATGACCCAGTTTTAAAAGTATACCATTTGGGTGGTCGTACATGCAGGCTATACATCAATATTACTCGATGGTTTTACATATAATACGCGCAGATATTTTGCGAGTTGCGGAGTATTTTTTCCGAGCCCTGAAAAGGCGAGGAAAAATAGGAGCAATGAGCAAAATGTACGCGCGTATTATATGTAAAACAATCGAGTAAGGGATTTATTATTCCACTACGAAAAGATTTTGTTTTTTTGGTTTCTCTTTTCACGTAAGAGTGTTGAAAATTAAATAAAAACAATCTCACCTTACCTTTATATGGTTTGAAAAGGTTCAGAGTTCACCAAAACATCGTTATTACAAGATATTTGGCATGTTGATGTTAAATGGAAAGCTAGAAATACGTTTATCAGAGAGATATTTCCCCATACAGTCTCAGCTCTTCTAAGTGCATTATCTTAAAACAGATTTAAGTAGGCAGATACTTTGCTAATTCTTTGTCATCTAATAAGATATAATGCTGTTAGGTAAAACAAAAACAATCTTAATTTTTTGACAGGCAATTTGCCTTCAGGCTTTATTAGCGGTGGAAATTTAAGATAACTTTTTGGTTGGTGATTACATGAAAATTAACGTTCTGACTAAGTGAAATTGGACAGATACGATGTTTACAATGCAAACATCAAATTGGTCCACTGAAATCATATATCATCATATTAGTAATATTAAAACATTAAATTTTGAAAATTATTATGGATTTCATGGTATTTGGGCGATTGTTGCTTCAAGTCAATCGTTACTTTCAATATTTCCTGACTGCTAAATCATTATTTGTGAACAAGCTTAATTGTGTAGGAAGCCTTTTTTCCAAGAGACTAAAATAATAGTTGAAGTCAAGAGAGGATGAAGGTAAGAGAGGTAATCCTCCATATAGGCCCTATTCCCATCGTAATCCCTCTGAAGTTATTTTTAGATCTCCCGCAAGATCCAGTGTCCCAAGAGTCTTAGGTGATAGCCAATCATATATCCTGAATTTTACCCGCGTTGACAGCTGAGCCGATTCCCACGCAATGTTACGCGTCTTTCACGAATTGATCTTAAAACAAATGGCGGAACATGCTTACAGGAAGCGGTGCCTGTATAGGTTTTGTGGACGAATGCGAGTTTAAAGTGGCTGTATTTGGACAACGCAGATTGGAAAAGAATCGCTCCGGCAAGATTTGTTTTAAAGCCCAGCTGTGCGGAAATTATGCAAGAATATTACAAATACAAACATCTAAACCTACTGTAGGCACGAATTTTGATATTTTTATCGCAGTGAGTACTAGATCCCTTCAGTCATTCAAATCTACGTTCTATTTACTTTCTAATCACGTATGTAGCTAAGAGATTTGTTGGAAGAAACGCGAGAAACAAATCTTTTTTTCATGCAAGAGTGTTACATTTAGCTGTCGAAACAATGAAACCCGCGATTGAACAGACGGGTATAAACATCACCTCCGGCTCGAATTTTGATATTTTTATCTCAGTAAGTTCAAAATCCCTTTGGTCCTTGAAATCTACATTCCATTAGCTTTGTAATTGCGCATGTAGTAAAGAGATTCGTTGGAAGAAACGCGAGAAATAAATCTTTTTTCGTGCAAGAGTGTTACATTTTAATAGCTGTCGAAACATTGAAAGCCGCGATTGAACAGACGAGTATAAACATCACAACCGCCGGCACAAATTTTAATATTTTTATCGCAGTGAGTACAAAATTTCTTCAGTCATGGAAATCTACGTCCTATTTACTTTTAATAATCACGTATGTAGTTAAGAGATTCATTGGAAGAAACGCGAGAAACAAATATTTTTCTCACGCAAGAGTGTTACATTTAGCTGACAAAACATTGAAAGCCGCGATTGAACAGACGAGTGCAAACATCAGAACCTCCGCACGAATTTTGGTATTTTTATCTCACTGAGTTCAAATCCGGCTTTGGTCATTGAAATCTACAATTCATTAGCTTTCTAATCACGCATGTAGCCAAGAGATTCTTTAAAAGAAAGGCGAGAAACAAATCTTAGCTTTATTTTTGCAAGAGTGTTACATTATATTTGAATTGAAGCCGCGATTGAACAGACGAGCATAAACATCACAACCGCGGCACGAAAAATCTTGATATTTTTGTCACAGTGAGTTTAAAGTCTCTTCGGACATTCAAATCTACATTCTATTAGCTTTCAAATCACGTATATTACTAAGAGATTCGTTGCAAGTAACGCGAGAAACAATTTCTTTTATGGAAGTGTACGATTATGATTAGCCGTTGTAAAATTAATGACGGTGAAAGACACGTAACGCGCGAGGTAACATTATCCGCGAAAAATTCGATACCCTCTAAAAATAACTTTAGAGGGATTACGACAGGGAAAGGGCCTATATGAGCGATTGCCTCTCTTACCTTCATCCTCTCTTGTTGAAGTATGATAACTAACGATAACGAGGGAATTACTTTTAGTTGTCTTTTTCCAAGTCCTAGCACCAATGGCATGATAATATTTTCCCGCTCTTGGCGCTGGTAGCCGGCCGCGATTCCCGAGCTTGCAATTGGCACCGAGTGCATGATTTCCCGCGCTCATGCCAGGGTTCACGTTCGCTAAGGGGGCGACGATACGAGTTTCTTCAAATCGATCCGATACGAGTACGATATTTTCCGATATTGTAACGTCCTCGTCCAAGACTTTTTTGTCATGTTATCACCTATACTCTTAAAACGCTCTTTATGGTCCGTAACAAGAGAAGATGAGCAAACATGAAACTCACAGCCCTAGTAACGTTGTTTGAACTTTAATTTTGTGATACTTCCTTCACGCTCAGTGCATGCAACAGAACATACACAGACGGTTTTGGACTGTAAAGCAGCCTTCAAATATATTCAAGTCAACGGTCACGTGAACAGTATCGAAAGGGATCGAATCAGCCGATATTTCTCACAAATATCGATATTTTTTCAAGGAAACCTCTGAATCGAGTATTTGGTATGGGTATCGTCCCACCTTAACGTTTGTGCTGTGCATGTTAGAATAAGTGTATTTCTATTTTGGTTCGTTTTGGCTTATTAGGCTGTGACGCGTAATAGACCCTTCTCCGAAATGGCGGCCGAAAATTCAAATAAGTTAAAATGAAAAACGTATACCAGCACTAGAAAGAGCATTTTTACTTTAGTAACCCTGCAAAGTTTCAGCATATTAGGTGTTATATCAGCTGAGAAAATGTAAGTTGGAAAATGAAAAATTTACAGAGTTTTGTATGACTGGGGGTATGACGTATACCCCCAGTCATACAAACATCTGTAAATTTGTCCAATTTCATCTTACATTTCCTAAGCTGATATAACACCTAATATGCTGAAACTTTGCAAGGTTACTAAAGTAAAGGTGCTCTTTCCAGTGCTGGTATACGTTTTTCATTTAGTTCAATTTTAACTCATTCAAATCTGTTGCCGCCACTTTGGAGAAGGGTCTATTGGTTTAAAAGACTCGACCATTTATAACAGTAACTGGATAAACGTTAATCCCAATTTCTTCTCGGTTGATCATGTTACGAGATTTTATTTGACATATTGTAAGTAACAAAACTATCGCTAGATAATTAAAATAAGAACAATTCATGGTCTTTTAGACCGCCTCACATTGCATAGTTAATAGAGAAAACGAATTACTAATGTATAATGCTATAAATAATTTGGGTGACATTACTACTCCCTTCGAAAACTAAGGGCAGAGCCACGAAATTTTTACAAGAAGCTGGTTGAAAAAGGAGCAGGAAATGTTTTTAAATTTTGGACGGTGTTACTCGTTTATTACTTGAAAAATTGTACTTTAAAAAACTTTCCTCACTACAAAAAGAAAACTTATGTTGAGAAAATATACGTTACTAGCCTGTCATTTCTCCAAAGTACATTAAACCTTAATATTTATATTAATGGAAATGACTCTACAAACGACAAATCTCTATCATACAAATATCTTAGTAATGTACAATTAACTTAGAAAGTCCTTTATAGGGTAGAGCTCTACAATGGCCATTATGACCTGATTTTCTGCCTACATTCTTACATACAAGATATCATGTTCAGTAATGGACATTTCCATTTACAGTCAACTCTCTTTATAGGGAGTTTAAGAAACGTGGACAGCAGCAGTGACGAGAACGTCATTTAAAAATATAACTTCTCGTTTTTGTAACTCTTTCGCAATCATTAAAATTTGTTTAACTTGGAAAATGCTGGCGAACTCTCCAGGAACTAAATTAGTATGAACGACGTCAAAGTAAGAAAAAATAAAGAAGATTTTGCGTCATACGCTCCCGTTCTCGAGAGAACCTAAAATTTGGTCATTTCACGTTGCTGTTTGCAGAGGACGGTAAAGAAATGTACCAAAATGTAAAACGCACGTGCAAAGCGATTGTTTTTGCTCATTAAGCCCATTGTTTTGTGGCGTTCTCGTTGCCGTTGCCGTCCTCGTTTCTTAAACTCCCTATTGGGGACACCCTCGGGACCGCGAGTTAGTGTCCTTGATAGTAAGAGTCCGTAATAGCGGGAATTTATTTCAGTTAAACGTCTGTGATCTATTTTTGCCGGGGATTTAGCTGCTGTCCGTATTATCGGGGTTTCCGCAAGGCGAGAGTTGACTGTACAACCCACATGTGCTATAACTTCGTTCCCAGGCTCTCTCTTCTTTGGGAAGCAGAGAGACCCTGGGAACGAGGTTTCATGTGCTACAGCAGTGTAACTTAAAATGAGTAAAATAGGAGACAGGGTTTCTGTCTAAATGTTACCCTCTCATTAAACCTTTTATTCGATTCTATTTTTCTTTTTTAAACTCAATTTTCTGTTGCATAAATATTATGCAATGTTATTGTGAAGTTCTTTGCCTTCATTACACGACTAGGACGTGAAATTTCCTGATGGGATGTTTTATGGAGGACGTTAACACTCGACGACGAAACTTTCTTTCTCTTTGTAAACTTGGATGCGATCTCCAATAATTCAACTCCAGGAAATTTCACCTACATTTGACATTTAAAGCAAGTTGGAATAATCGCGACGACATTTGAAAAAACGCGAATTCATTTTCATTCGTTTTCGCTGCCTTCGCCGTCGTCGTGTTGCTAAAGCTCCCTAATAATAATGACGACGACATCGATGACTATGATTACTGCGCAGTTATTCCAACTTGTTGAAATTCTCTAATGTGACTGAAATACAAAATATCTCAATTCGTAGAGAAGGCGTTCCACCCTGTTGAGATGGAGAGGGGAAAATTCACTTTTTGTGTTAACATGTTTTCTTTTGGAAGCCTCAAGTTGTAGATGTGCAGAGAAGGGAAAAAAACCCAACAACAACAAAATTTATGATGAACGCGTAGAGCGGTTGCATTTCTTAAATAAACGTTTCTTTTTATAACGCCCTTGTTGTTAACACCATCGTGAAAACCCTACGGGGGCCCTTTACGTTTACTACAATTTTTTGCCGCCATTCTCTGCAAAACTACAACTTGAAAAAGGGAAATTCAACGTGGCATAGAGAACTTAGCCAGTAAGGGAAAAAATCATTTTTGTCTTTGAGAGTAAACCACGTTCCTACAAATTAAACTCTATGGTTCGCCTCACGCACATCATCCAAATGAAAAGAACTAGAAAAAAAGCCTACAGAAAAAAAGAATATGTGGCTTCATAAAGCCCCTAATGATGTCATATTAATTATGCTATAAGGTAGAGTCCGAAATAGTCTGACTCCAGCTTCCAACCCGGTTACGTCGGAATCCTTTTCCGTCGTTTTAAACGACAAACTTATCCCTAAATTTTTCTTTTCTCCCATCCATCTTGCCCGCCCAGCACAACCTTTAGGAACCTCTTTTCTAGACTCTTTCTTTAAGAAGCCTTTTTTGGTTGAGGTCGGCAGGATGAGATGGTGGAAACGAGGCTGTATAAAGACGTGTTTTACCGCCTAGCGCAAGTTGTTAACTGGTACTTTTTTATACATTTCTCGCACTTTATACTACAACACCAAATAAACTTACACCTACAATCAGCCTGCTTGTATTGCTGCTCTGTTTGAGCTTTCAAATTGCAAGAGTTACATAAAGATCTGCAATTGCCAACGCTGACGTCATCACTACTGCAGGTCCTTCCCACCATTCCCGGCGACCCCGCGGTGGCATTTGGCACACAGTAGTCTGGGGAGGAATCGAGATAAACCAGCTTCTTGTCCCTCTTCGTGGCTTGTTTCTTGCTGACTTCTTCTTTGAGCACGCTGTCGACGAGTTCGACTTTCACAGCTTCGCGATATTTTCGCTTGAGCTCTTCGCCTATAACACTAAAAGACGCAAGAGATCTCCAACAAGTTTTCAGCTGACAGCTTCCCGTGATGCCATGACACTTGCATTCTCTCTTCAAGTTCAATCGAACAACCTGTTTTTGGAAGCAAATTTCAGGCATTAGCAGTATGCGGGATGTTTGTCCTATGAACCTCGTTTAATGGCCTTGCCTCCCACGAGCCTCCTGTATCTCAGTATTAGAGCATCCGAACTAGTAATCGGAAGGTCTCGTGTTCGACTCCGATTTCCTTTTTCCGAGTATACCTGTGCCAATCACCGAATAATGCATCATTGCAATGGGTGAAAAATTTCACAGAACAAGAAAAGAAGACATTTACCCTTCTTCCTACTTCATTGTTGTGTAGGTTTACTGCTCTCCGGGCGTTCCCCACCTGTGATTCCAATTCATCGATAAAACTCCTGGTTGTGTTTTCACCAAACCAGATGTTATCGCTGCATCCTCCCCACTGCCAATCACCGTTCCCTTTTGGTTGTTTGTTCTTTATTTCCACGCATTGACATCCGGGGATTTTGTTTTGTCTGCACTGAAGCGTGATTTCGTGTGTGATGGCGGCAGTGCTAATAGCGTGTAGCAGAGCTGTTTCTCGAGTGGCTACAAAAGAAGAGTGGTGTACAGTCAGTTTAATGGTGTCAGCCTAACGGTGTCAAACCTCACGCACAATGCAGAAACCACTACTGGAAGACGTTTTACCACGTAAAACGTGGTTGAACAATGTCGAATTTTGTAGGGTGGCATTGATTTCGATTCATCCAACATTGTTGAATTCAGAATTAATGGTTATATTCGAGACCAAATCAAACAAACAACCAAAAAAATAACCAACAACAACAACACACAAAACAAACAAGTAAACAAAAAATTGGCAAATTGTGAATGACTTATTTTGATGGTAATCTTCCAGTATCATTACAAATCATCAAGCACCGTGGCAATGAAGGTATCAAGTCCCCTAGTGACGGAAAGGGGAATGAAATTGTTTCATTATGCAAGGCTCGTTCAGTGGACAGTGACCCTAACAGAATGTTGCTGTCAACAAACCAACTAAGTAGCTTACCATAAGGCAGTGTTGTTTTAACAAAGATGGGGAACTCTAACAGAATGTTGCTAACAGACTGTTGCTGTCAACAAACTAACTTAGTAGCTTACCATAAGGCAGTGTTGTTTTAACAAAGATGGGTAACTCTTTATACACATTCTTGCTATTTAGCGTGCAGTTCCAGATCTCGTTCTTAAACTGTTTTTGACATTCCTGTAGACCACGATGTCCACCTGCTTTTACGATAGTCAGCAGCAATGGATAGGCCTGTAAAGAAAATCAGGTTATGAATAAAAAAAAACCTTTGTCATGAAAACAATGGTGCGCCCATTTATCTTGGAAGAGCCGCGACCGTGCACAATCCTTTGTTTTAATGTTCACACTACAGCTGAATATCTTAACAGGAACGTTTCTATTGGTCAGTTGCTCCAACACATTTCAAAATCTAAATTGTGGTTTGTGCACGGTCAAGGCCAAAAATGCTAACGAAAACTTATAACAAAGAAGTTGTCAGGTTCATAACCATTGCCTTACATTAACTATGGATGCAAAGAGCGAGGTTTGCATTTGTTTTAAATTGCTCTAAAAGCCGAGGAATGCAATTGACGCATGGTTTACTGTCGTGCTTCATTGTGGCAAATTTTGTTACTGCTGACTAATATGCTAAGCCGCCGCATCATGGTATGTTAATTCTCCATATAAGTAATTCATCATCCGTTTTAAACGTAGTAAAACTTACAGAGCCTTGATCTTTTCCGTCAAACAAAACAAAGAAACACAGCAAACAACGCCGGGGTCATGGCGTTAGCAAGTTTACCCTGTTTAATATCAAAAATTTGACCCGGGTGTAATTCCTTTAAACAAGTGCTTAAGTACCATGGAAATTATGTCAGTCGTTAAACAAATAATAGAGTAAACGTCACTAATGATTAATCACTGCACTGAAACGCCTATGTATATTTAGAGGATTAAGCCAGTCAGAACTAGACATGTTGATCACTAAATTGCATATAATAATTGTTTATCAATGGTTGACATTTCATAAGAGAAGTCATTCTTGACGTTAAATAAAAATTTCACAGAAATATAATATTATAAAAGTTATCAATTTATATTGCACAGTTATCTATATGAATTTTCAGTTGCGCATTATAATTCTCGGAAATTTCAGGAAAAAAAAAACAGAGAAAATCTATTATATAAAATTAAAGCTCACAAACGAACTGTCGCACACCAAAAACAAATTTGACTGTTTTAAACGCGATGAACAAACAGCTCGTAGCAAATGGCATGAAACCAGCGCTATACGTAAGAAAACGCGATCACAGCTAGGCACGATAGGTTTTGATTTTCCTTCCGATGAATTAAAAATGGATGGGAATGAATAACAGAATAAAAAAAACGTTAGCACGAAGAAGCAATATATCAACCGCAAATAGGTAGATAATTCGTGGAGATAACTCATATACGATTTGCAAATTAGTCGGTGATCAGTGCTATCAAAACTAACAAATAGCAAGATAAGATCATTGCCCGTGCTTTGTCTTGTGCCCACTAGTCGCAGAACTGGTAATTTTTCTCCAGGTTAATTGCCAGCAAAACTGATTGAACATTAAGTCTCGTTTGATACAGCTATTAACGTTGTCGGATCAAAGTTTAAAGCTGTAGGACATGACCTCAAGATTCTGTCGATTTTTTATTAATAAGTTCTTCAAAATCAGCTATGCCTCGTCCGTCCAGTGAAGATGTACGAAGGGAAGCCATTTGGATGAAAGAAATGCTAGGATATCAAAAATCAAAAGGATGAGGTGGCAGCCTCTTTGAAGATGTCTTTACTTAAAGCTTTAAGCTTTGATCCGACAACGTTAATTGAAATAGCTGTATAGAAGGTGGCATATCAGAGGATCATTCGTGACCTTAATGTATACAAATTGCAATTAATCGGATTAGAAACAAAACTGTCAGAGGCTGCCATTATTATGCTAAGCTCCAAAAGAGAAATCTGGAAACTTTAAACAAAGCATTAAGCCTAATTTCTTTAATTATGTGTCTTAAATTTGTGGAGTGTCAATTGCAGTTATCTATTCATCTGGCAATTTTTCACAACTTAAAAACAAAGCTTAAAACCCCGCGAAAAATCTGGAACCTTCTTCTGAGCAGAGCAATATGTTAAACCGAATTTTCTATGTGTCTTTAACTTTTAAAATTAACATTGAAATAAACCCGTCAACAGACACACGAATGGAAACGTCCACTTTTGGAGTTTCATTTAAAGATCTAGACTGTTAGATCCAATAGTGTCAATAGTGTGTTGCATAACTCAAGAATCGATCCCTTGATTTGGAAGAGAAACCAGATTTTCCCTCACCAACAATCAACATTGAGTCGTGTAATTTCTCTTTTAACTTTTTGCTCAAATTCTTAAGTGTGATCATACAATCTAATGAGTAATACCTTTCTGTGATAATGTTTATTATGCCGCACAAGAGGTTCTAACTTCTCCGTGAGGCGTTTTCGGTGAGACTATTCAAATTAAAGCTCTTTACACATGCAGTGCTTTCCTAAGTTTTTTTTTTTTCTATTATTTACTTAGTTTGCTGAAAACTGATATTTGCATTCTTTCTTCAATTCCTCAGTTGTCTTTCTTTGGTGTGAAGGTTTAACAGCTTAAAAACTAACCAACCTTTTGTCGAACACCGAAGTTTGGCAGAGTTCTGTGATTCCTGTTGATAAAATGTTAAACTGTTGTTAATAGTGATATCATGATAAGCCTGTATAGAAAACTAAAAGAAAAAAACTTGCAGTAACTTTCACAATTCGTAAAATACAAGAAACAAGTCAGTCTGCATCATTCGTGCAATGAGTGATGTTTCAGGCTTCCACCAAATGCCTATTAAAATTCTACATAAGGGTTTTGAAAATGAAGCAAAGCAGCGCTGTGGTAACTTGAGTTAATGGATGTCCTTCACCTTTGCAATTTCAGACAGCTAGAATGCACCCGTCGGAATTTCCCTCAATGAAATATCAAGAACACTATTAGATACAATTTAAAGAAGAAACTCTTAAACATTTGTTCGTCCCTAACTGCAATTTTTTTCTACCAGCTATTTCTTAATTAAAAGCTCAGTGGCAAGTTGTTTTGAAACATTTTTTTTTACTGTGAAAAACCTCCTCATTTATGTTCAAACAACTCTACTCAAGTCGCCATTTAATTTTACTTAGTAAAAACGCGCAGTTCGCGCGTTGTGCCGTTTTGGCTAATTTCCTTCGCTAAGTTGTATCCTTGTCGTGCATAGCTATTTCACTTCACATTTTCCTTGTCAAAATCAGCCCTCAGTAACAAACCTTCAAGGAACACTTAATCTGTACCTTTTTCGACTGCTTCCTTTTCGTGCCAAAAGCACCACGACAGTAATTACAGAAATTATCGTGGCTAGCCTCATCCTTGATGCTTCGACGATACGTATGTATTCCACCAGACTTGTGTAGTTGTTATCGTGTCCTGTTCTTTTAAAGATCTTTTATCTCTCGTTCTACACAAAAGGTTAAAAAGCGTCCATTAGTCACGCACTCCCCCAACAAAAGATTAGAAAGCTACAACGTCACGACAAACAAACTACAGAAATAGAATAGAAGGTGATATTGACCTACAATCGTTTTTGACCCGCTTATTAAGTCACAAAACATAAGTAAACATTTAGAAGTGGATAAGAAGTTTATTTTCTAAAGAAACAGCGGTGCTGCGCAATTGAGGAGTAGAAACGAATGTCTCTTAACAACGGAGTTGAAAACTGAAGGTAAATTGGCCATAGTTAAGAGATTCACGCTGATGGTTCGAGCGTTAGGCCTTCGTCAGAGCGACTACATGTAGATCTGTAGTGGTTTGTTTGTATTTAGTGGAGCCATTATTAAAATTGCAGCTTCGAAAAGTTTCTATGTGACGTTCTTTTTGAAGTATTTTAATTTCTACTGAAAGAGGGGCTAAAATAACAATAAATATTGACACAAATCTCATAAAAAAAAGATTTATGGCCATTTAGCCCCGTACGTAATGAGATCATGAGTGAAGCCACACGAAAAAGAAATTAGTAAACCGTTAAGTTTATTGTTCGCAGTCAAGCCGATGATAGGAGGATTTTTTGATGATTCTTTGGGAGAATAAACCCGTGTAATGACGCCCTGAAAATTGGCATTATTTGTGGTACTACAAACGTCTAAAAAATGTCAAGGATCCTTGAAAAAACTGAATGGTGTTAACAGCCCCGAAGTGATAATTTCTCAAAATAGAATCTTGTGGCTTCCTTTCCACCTACTTTGAAAAGAACTGAGCTTTCAAAAACGCCCTGACGCCCCTTACATTAGAAGTATTGGCGGGTGTCTCATAACACAGTGGCAGGTTTGCACAGTTTTCGGCTATGCGGGAAAAGCAGATGTTAACAATGGCTATTGGATAATTGAGGGTGCGGAACCAAAGCATTTATCAGGGATAATTAAGCAACAATAATTCAAAAAGCCTTAACAATTTTGACAATTTGAGGCATTTTATGTTTTGATTTTCTTTTCGGATTCCGACAACTCTCGCTACGATCCTTTTTTTTTTTTTTTTTTTTTTTTTGCATAATCCTAAAACCGCGTAACTCGAACCATCCCGAGAAACGCAGAACACATGCGCGTAACAAAATGAGGCACCGTCCTTGTTAAATAGTAGTGCTCAGTCCCGTTTCAAGTCACGTGATAAGGTACAAAGTACAAACTGTGGCGAGCTTTCAATTTATACAATGAACAGTGTAAAACTCGCGTTTTGATTGGTGTAGCGTACTTTTAATCTCGTACCCAGATCAGCAGAGTTTGTGATTAGAGTATAGATGCAGGGATGACGTCATCGAGCGTGTGACCGGCGCATGTGATCAGAGCGGTTTAGAGTCCAGCCAGGGTGACTGGTCAACAAAAGTTTTGGCGAGTAGCGAACAAACATGGCGAAATTTTCGCAGGAAAGCAAAACTCTCCGTTGAAAAATTGGACAAATTTCGTTGCAAGCGGCCTCAAGCAGGTCAAAAAAAGCTAGAACTTTGTACTTATATGAAAAGGAAGGAGATATTTGTCCAAATATGTCGCGAAGCTAGCGACTGACATGCTGTAGTATTTTGGGGTCAAAAATTCCTTCTGGAATAAAGGTTAGTTTTGAAAACATTGTTAGTGAAATTCTTTGGAGGATCACAATTGCGTGTGTGTAGTAGTCTGAAAGCTTACTTGGAAAGCTTTGACTCGGCTCAGCCAACGTGATGCTTGCTCACGAAATCTGGTGTGTTGCTTATGGTATAAAACAAATAGATTTCATTTTGCTGTTGGGTCTGTACTCTGACAACGCACAGAGGACAAGCGCGCTAGTTTGCTAACGAATCTCAGACGTGGTCTGAAAGCAAAACCAAGGCAAACACAAATTACTTTCGACTGAAAACGTTCTATATATGAAACACTATGGCATGTTGCTGATTGTGTCTCAAACGACTGTACTTCGTTTGACCCTAAATAGTTCGAAATTCAGTGCCATGGAAGATTAACTACAGCCACGCGCTACAAACCAAGAGATACATCAGACGTCAGCTTTGCAGAGTTGTCATATCGACTTCGATTGTTTTGGCCATTCAGTTACTTTTTTCCCGATTATTTCCTTCGCGGTGGCGTGATAATTATTACCATGGGAATCAGACTAGGCATACTGAAACGGAGAAACGCATGCTTAAAGCACGTGCCATTTTTTTTCTTCAAAACTAAGTTACGAATACTCGTACATGGCAGTAAAGTATATGCAAAGTCGTATATTTGAAAGAAGATAAAATAATTAACAAATGTGAGAAAATCACTGCCACCTTTTCATCTTCTACCGGTAAATGCGTATTACGAACTCAAAAATAACCAGCTCAGCCTAGCTGGTTGTACGCTGCACTGATATCGCAAAGGCATTGGTTCAAATTCGTTTCTTTCTTTCTTTTTTTGTTTGTTTGTTTGGGCTTTCTTATCGCAACTGTTTTAGATAGCGTGCCAACTGTGATGGTCTCTAATTTGTGGATAATACTACCACGAAGAAAGGACTTATTGTTACCTATTACTCCATTTCTCGTAACTTTCACGTTTCACGCGGAACTTACCAAGCGAAACGAAGATACACCCTGCTCTCAGGTTATTTGCCGATGTTATCCTTCCCTGACAAGAAAATGATTTTCCCAAAGTAATTCAAACCATGCCACATATAGTATATGAAAACCTATCCCACAGTAATCAGGTATATAGTAAGAGGAATTGTTTTTTGCTGGGTATAAAAGTTCATTCTGCGCTTAGAAGGATTTTATCCCATTCAAAGTTCTAATGAGCTTTTGTGCCTTTATAACAAGATGAGCTGATAATTGTAACCACGAAATACAGTAATTCGAATTTCATTGACTTAACCTACTGACATATTACCTTCCTTTATCTCAATTCCAGTAAGTGCAAAGAAACAGCATTTCAACTTATATTTAAAAACTGGTTTCATCATGTTAACAGAAGTGCTCATAGCTTTCATACAAAGGCTGTAACGACTTGAAATTAACAGCCTCTTCAAGAGAACCTGTGGCATAAAAATACGTCTCTCGATGTCTCATTTGCTTTGTGAATAGTCATTTGATACAAGAAGCTCAATAGATTTCATTAATGTCAATCGTCACAGTTTAGGATTTCATCCGCAGATTATTTAGCAATAACAGTGACTGAAGCACTATACAATGATACTTCATCCTCACCCTCTAAAATGTCATCTTGGCTCAGACGCCACTGACATTCTACATGCTTTATGGATTGACCCTGGCATAACGTGAAAGCTTTATAGCTTCGACTTGTTTTTATTTTAGATTTCCTTACATTAATCGGCCGACGCCTTTAATTCAGACGGAAGTCCCCACCTCACAGGAGATTGCAACTTTAGCGAATCGGTGCATTAATTGATTATTATTCCTTGAAGGGCGGCGTTGGACATCTCTCTATTATTGTAACAAACACGATGTCAAAGATCAAAGCTTCTGCGACCCCAGTCAACAAGGGATGACAATAAAGAAAACGTTACTGTTGCAAAATGAAACATTTCCGTATCTCGACTTAGACCAAACCGTTGTAACACGTGATATAAGCTTCGTATAAACCATGATTCAATGTTTGTTTGTCTGTGTGGCACGGCCGAAGAAAAAATTCCTGAAGTCATTGAGCTAATAATTGTAAACGATTGGATTGAAACGCTTCGAGCAGAGTTCCAAAACCGCTTGACAACCCCTTACATGCAGCCCAAACTATATAAATTAAAAAATAAAATAAAAATGGAAAACCGTGATATCTTCTGCCACAATCATCCAGTCGACTTTTGTTACCTGAAACGCAGGTAATCCTTTTTTCCTTCTTTTTTGTCGGTTAATGTTCGTGGTATTTGTCGTTTTATAAAAGTGCCGTACGAGTATCGAGTATGACCAATGAGATATCAGCAGTATTTGGAGACGTTAGTAGTAAAGTTTATAGTTTACAACGTATAATCTTTCTGGCGGCAATAGTATACAGCGCCAAATTAAGGAGCATTACTACTCTCTCGTCCAAAAGACACTGATGCATGCTAATTGTAGGTCCATCACAACGCTAACCCCAGAATTTACATTAATTAGTTCGCGAAGAAGGTTGCCTTCATGATACCCATTAATTTAAACAACCAAGAAGCGAAAGACAATGTGGAGAAAGGTTAGGATCATCGCACGACGCGTATATTCTGAACTTTGTTTTTAAGCTAGCGAAAAATCCATTCTATAGCTGTTTTAAATAGCAGCTTACCGATTAACCAAATAAGAACAACATACCTGAAGAGTATGGGGGAAAAATCGAACGTACAATCCTTGCGCAAAGTTTCTGCTCATTTGTAAACGACAGAAATATGATTTAGAAAGGATATCCCGCTTTTAGAGTAGCTATATAAGGTAGACAGATTTCCACAGATTAAATTCGGTTAATCCTTTGATGCCCAGTTCTAGATTTCTACCTGCGTCAACGCTGCGACCATGAGAGAAAGATACACTTTAATTTTTAAGCCCTTGTTACTGGCGGTATTTCCTTCTGACAGGTGGATAAGCTTTCACTCCTTCTTTAATCTCGTATTTACCGAAATTCAAGTCTTACATGCTCTCGTGTACGTATTTGCTCTGAATTGCGCTGTTGACGAATATATGCCAAGCATAGAACTTTCTCTAAGCATAAATTCCGGCTGCACTCACCACTTAAGAATACTCCCTTTGTCATGTTCAGGAAAGTGTTTGAGCTAGCAGCCCTCCGTTTTTGATGCACGGGATGGCAGATATTAATACTGAAACTGAATAGGTTTAAACAGAAATTTCCGAAAACCATAAATCCCGGCCACAATCTCTATAGGATTTCTCTGTTTTGTCATATCGCCGAAACGGACTTTGGTAGTCCAAATCTTATTTTGAACTTCAAAACATTTTGAAATATCCAGTTTTTTTTCCCAATGTCATCTTTCAGGTCAAAACGGCTGGTTCGGCCGAACAAAAACTGGTCGTGTTTTTGTAATCTAGCTGTGATCATTTCACTCCGACGGTGAAATTTTGCCACCGACACATTATCACTTTAAAAGTTGCCCTACAGACGTTTATGAGGATAATTTAGATTTTAAGAGTCACTTGAACATAAAGTTTAAACATAGAAACACTTGACAAAGAGGAACAGAGAATAAATCTGGATTTCTTTCTTTTCTCTTCCCCCCTTTTAGGAGCGTCAATTATTTACGTGACAGTTTAACGTTAAATAAAACACTTTGTGAGATTGCCTAATCGGACCTTACCGCACCGCCGAACAAATGAGTGGTCGGCGTGGGCGTCCAGATTTCGCGGTTCTTGAAGAATTTATTAGCAATTCTCACGAAACCAACAATCGTAGTTCACATCTCAGCACCGTCCCACGACGGAATCAAATTTTGTAACAAGGGTGCCATTTTAAAAAGAGCCTTCAAGAGACGTTTATGAATGATTTGCAAATCAACATGTAGTGGTCTCTTTTCTTTCGCTTCGAAAATGAGTGTTCAGCAGTGAGCAAGTCTGTGGTTGTGTCATGAATAGGTTGGTGGCGTCTCTTGTGTCAGGTACTTGAAAAAAGTGCATGTAGAGACACTCGGAAAAAAGGGAAAGTATTAAGGTAAGACTGATTGTGTTGAGAGAAACGAAGCCTCCATTAACATAGTCTGATCAGTCGTATATTTTATGATTGTAGACGTTCGAATTGCCAGGGTGATTTGGATTAAAGAGAGCAGATAATTAATCAGGTTTTTGCTTCCTTTCTTAAATCGATCAGAAGAGTTGTGTCGGTTGATGAGAAACGAAATCTCAATTAACATACCGGGATTTCATTCGTAGTATCATGCCGAAAAATCAAGGAAATCTGTGTAGTCGCAGAAAAACCATTAATCAAATGCTTTCTACCCCGATGAAAGGGAATTAATTGACGTTTGATCATGATTTCGGGTAAATATTCAATGACTCTGATTTATCATATAATCCGGGCAATCTCACATATGGCCGAGATACATCTGCTGGTTTCTCGTTTAGGGATCCGGGGGAAGGATAATCCCTGCTATAAGTTACATGTGCTGCCCTGAGGAGTATAAAATGGTAGATAGCTTTTGGTCTGATACCCAGATATGAAAACTGGTTTTGGAAAATTACGTGTTTTGGCCTGAAATGGGTCGTAATTTAGAAACCAAGCTGGTACACCCACGACAAAATTCCTGAGGGCTACCCCCTGAGTTTATCTACAAAACAAAACTGAAGTTCAGTTTACTTAAAAATTTGACTGAGAATATAGCATCAACAATGTACGGAGTAGGTACTTTTTACAAGTGTACGCGAAACGTCCATAAAACTATCTCGAATCTGATAGCAAATTAATGATCTTCCTCACCGGAATATGTTACAAAAGGGCAATGAATGCCGACCTCCGCAGTTGCCTCTCATTTAGCAACAGTGTCACGTATGTAACGAATCCCGAAACGTCAGTGAAAAGAAAAACAACTTGTTCTTATCGGATGAGAACAAGTTTTATTTTTCACTGGCTTCAATTCCAATGTATGGGGCCCGCGTATAAATCATTGTCCGCCGACGAGCTATACCTCACGTCGAAATATGAAAAAAAACACTTGAACTTTGTATTTCGTGGACGTTTTAGAACAATTTTTAATAGCGATATATTCGATAAAAAGGGCGAATTCATAAGATGGTTAGCTGGATTAATTAATTAACTGACAGTGCCCTGGAGAAAAATTGGATTTACTCGGCAAATACGCACCGCCCAAATATGGTTTAAATTTCACAGCAAGTAGAATGTGGCGCCCCGAGACAATCAATTTGTATCACATTTCGGCTGAAGGAGATTGGCTGCAAGTCCGTTATTTTCGTCTTTAGTGGGAACAAACTCTTGCGTATGTAACAGTCAACTACACTCGTAATAATAACAGTAGCATCAATAACAAGAATTAAACGAGAAAATCTGTGAATCCTCCCCGATTCGACCCATCGAAAAGAGATTGGCCGGGCTTAATTTGTTCAATCTAGGAGAGCGTTTTTAGTGTCGTCCATGCACTGCTGGAGAGATATGTGATAACAAAAAAAAATTACAAGAACAAGAAAAACGTTGTTGAAGAGCAACCGAAGCAGAAGTTGTTGTAACAACAAGAAACAAATGAAATTATTTTAATCCAAGCCAAAAGAAACACTTGACGTAGATGGCGAAATTTGCACTGAAACGCTGGCCTTTGTCAGTAAACAAAATAAGACAAAAGATTTTTAGGTAACAGTTAAACAGATTTCTTAGCTGTGATCATTTACTACTTTTAGACAAAATTTCACGACCTCTTCTAGATCCTTGGCTATCAGCTCTGCCGCCTTCTCACTCAACTGGTGATTAACACTTTGACCTCATAAAATTTTAACACTAAAATAACCCGATGCATTTTTATACACTCTTTACAGCTAGTAGTAGCACATATAAACTGTCCAAGGATCTTGTTATAAAACATAGCTAGCTTACACATCTCAAGCTCAACTGCGGTACAGAGATTCCAATTGCATGAAGGAATTACGACTTGAATGCAAACTATGGCGACAGAATTTCGCTTTGTTCAAGGGATCTTTCATTACTACCACAAGAGGGATTAGCGTTTATCCCGAGATTAAAAGAAACATAAGAATGTTTTTCGTTCTTCCGTACAGATAAGCACAGCATGAACACTAAAACAGTAATGAGGTTCCAGAACCTTCCTTGAAAAATGATCGACCTCGTCATAGCATAGCGTTGCTTTTCGACCCTCGCGAGGGGTGTGCTGGCCAAATGTGAAAATATCTCGCCAAGCAGCCTTGAATTACCATAGCTTGCCCTCTGTACGTACATAGCTTTGAACAACGCTTTATGTTTAAAACACTTTAGCACGCTGAAGGTAGCATTCCTGGACGGGAGGGTAGTTGATTCAAGCTTTTGGCGCCAGGCGTTCCACTTCGCTCGGTGAATGTTGCAGTCTGGTTGGCGACAAATTCCTTTTTTCTGTTTTTATCATGCGCCCCAAAAGGGGTAAATGTCTACGGTCGCTTTGTAAGGAAACTGTTGGAAATTTCTGCTGCTAGGCTAACCAGTCTATATTTATTTACTTTCACGGTTCAACTCTGTATAAAGTACACCTCTACAACGAATTAACTTACTCTAAAGCAGACGTTACTGAAACACGTGATAGGTCTTGATTACTTCATCACCATCATAATAAGCGAAACTCTCGCGTGCCGGAGTGATTTTCTGATTGCAGAAAATATCGCTGCCATTAATTTGCCTTTTAATGCAGTGATTTCTGGACTGCATGTGCCGGTCTAAATTTCTTTTAGCCGCGTGCCCACAATCTACATGAAACGCTTGAGACAAATGCTCTTTAATGAGTTAACAACTTACATTCGTGGTTAAGGGGGTCCATATCCGTTTGTATTTTGGGTTTCGGGCGTATTGCCAATTTTAAGAGATGATGCATTAACATAGTCATCTAAAGGCAACGAACACTAAGTTCGCCTTAGAATGGGATAGATTTTAACCGCAATTAAAAAACTGTTAGTATCACGTGCACACCAAAAAGGATAATGTGCTGGAAAGCACTGTTCCTAACTTTGGAATCATGGGACAAAAACGTTGCCAGCGACTGCATTTACAAACCCACAGGTTGGGCTGAAAATGTACAGCATAATGCATAGCTAGTGTTCCTTGTAGTACCACCGGCAGTGCCCATCCCCCGGGCATTCGCCGGGCATTTTCAAAATGGGACTTATCCGAGACTTAAGTTTGGCGTAAATGGGCTTTTATTAAAATAGGCGAAGAAATCGAAGTCTTTTTTAAGTGCGTTGTTGGGCATTTGGCCAGCTAGTTTGTTCCGGACATGGGGCATTCGTCAGCTTATTTTCAAAGCTACCAATGCCGGGGATCCGGAGCGGAGGGCACTATAGGAAATGGCTTATGGATCAAGAACGAATTGATCAATAGCTTTCATTTGAATAAAGTCAGAGATCTAAGAAAGAAGGACCACAACAAAGACGATTGGCTCGTGTCATTTAAACTAAAGAATTAAATTCATGAAGGCGTTGTGCATGGCGCCTTTCTAAAGAGCAGGAAGTTTCGCCTCAAGTCATTCTCATTTGATAACGTCGATAAAAAGCAGCTTTTTTGTCCTTTTTTTTTATAACATTGAGGTACTTGAGTGACCACTTTTGACGGAGATGGTATGTAGTTGAATGCAGTGCCGTTTCATTAACTGAGTGGTAGAATATTTGGCTGAGTTTTGAATGGAAGATAAGGCACTTAGCTAAATCAGCAAAGTTGTTTTGCTTAACTGGCGGTAAGTTGCATTTCAAACAATTCTAAATTTTTAAAAAAAGTACAGTTGGTTGTAAGGGTGTGACCGTGCGTAATAACAACTGAAAAGAACAGAAACATGTTTGGAGAAAAAAATGTAGCCTCTTTTGTGAAAGGACATATGCAATTTGTATCACATTCACCGTGCAGCAGAAACAGCTTCGATTGTTGTTAAAAAATGCAAAAATTTGACGTGAATCAATATCAACAATCCTCTCGATATGCAAAACTCTTAGCACATTTCTAAACACCCCCAATTAACCATTGCAGCGGATTTTATCGTATATTTTCTCAGAGACTTCCTAGACAAGACTATATATAATAAAAAGCTCATTTGAAATCAGATTAACATTGCAAAAGTCTTACCCTTGTTACTGCGCAGCGATGCTTGTGATTAGTAACAGATCAATGCGTTATAAAGCCAGCGAGGCCAAATGGAACACACTTATACCTATGACGCTCTAGACCAAGAAAAGTGATATTAGCAACAGGTCATGCGAAAACAAGTGCATTTTTGTGGGATTAAAAGTCTGAGCATCTCAAACGATTTTTTTTTCACTTTTGTCTTTAGTGAGTTCCCGGGGGGAATCCAGCGTAAACCCCTGCTTGTGATGGACTAGTCCCAAATGTGTTACGCAGAAGCGTTTTAGCACATTTTTAAGACCGTTTAGAAAGGGTTCGCTTTAAGCATTGGCGAAACAAGCAAACGAGGAAGTTAAATGAGCAAACAGAGAAATAGATAAATAATTTAATAAATTAATTAACACTTTTAGACATTTTCAACAGTGGTGCCCCATTAATCTGGCAATCAAATGACTTGGAAAGACTGACTGTATCAACGCGGTGAATGGATTAATGAGCTTTCACCTTCAAAAATCGTGATAACTTCATTAGATTCTTATTCCGTCTAAATTAAGGGGGCCATCTAACAAGTGTCTGTAGCGTAGGCTCTTACTGCGTCAATTATAGTTAATTCGTAGCGAGCGAAACAAGTCGCTGGACGCAATGCACAGTTTAATTTTGCGAAGTAAACAAATGTATGTTAAACAGCTCTGGTGGAGTAGGGCAATTTGAGCAGTTTTCTTGGACAGGGACATACGCCCTCACCTACAACTTATAGGACATTCTCCCCCGGCCACGGAGTAAGATCAATATTTGCAAAAAATTCAGTTTCAAGAGGTTAGGTCATAGTTCCTTTGGCAATTCTACAAACAGACGACAAACTTTTAGAGTTCTGTAAGCTAAGACGCAAAATCCAGTTAAGAATTTTTCCATTCTGCTAATCCGCACTTGAGTACAGCTAGTTAGTCTCGTGTTGCATTTTTTTGTCTTGCTGTTGTCTGAAAATGTAACCACGTGGTTAACACTTTGTAAACTAGCCACCAGCTAAACATAGCAAGAAATCGTTAGTTTGTGCTTGAAATATTACAAGAATTTTATCAATTCACTACCAGAAATCTTAGTTCCTGAGCTTTCGCTCGGTTCAAGCAAACAAACAAACAAATAGTTATGCGAAAAAACATGATGAGCACAAAGAGAGCAAACAAAATATAAACAAAGACACAAACAAATAAAGCGTAATTCTAGGACAAACTTTAACCAAGGTGTATATATACTTGGAAAATTGGTAAAAAAAAAAAAATACCTGTCTAGTGAGAAACTTTCAAAAACCAACAACATAACTAAGGGAAACTGAAAATTCCGTGCACATGGGTGAACGTTAAAGTATTAAAACAAGACGATGTTAACCTCGTCCAAAAGCTCAGGAAATTTTTAACAAAGACTCAAAAGTTTTTAATTCTTATGTTTAATTTTTAAACTAAGTTTGAGACAAGAAAAAATTCAAAACCTTTATTTCAAAGGATATTGAAAGATACAACTGATAAAGATCATGCGTCTTTTTCTATGACCCTTACTGATAAAATTGGCTTATTTATCGGAATATATCCTGTTAACCGAATTACAAACCGATATTTTCTATTGCTGTGGTAATGTCATGAACTTTTGACGCATATATTTTCAGAGGACGCTTAAGTTAACAACTTGCTTCGACTGAAAAGGTGTCTAAATTGCATCTCACGCCCACACAGATGGAGGGGCTTTGCCTTTTAAAGGGGAACTTCTTGTTAAACTAAATGAGACAGACGCCTGTGGCAAGTTTGCTAACTTTTTTTTCTAATGATATTACGTCGTGGTTTGTTCCTCAAGATGCACTCTTTATATTACTTTGATCCTCAGCCAAGTCAAGTTGATTTAATCAATACCTGTTTGAAGCCAATCAGTTGCACAAGACGTTATAAAAACTTGTTAACCTTTGTGGTTTATTGAGATAGTTTGGGCTGTCAACCCTTGTATGTTTTGCGCAGTGTACAGCGTTTCTTGCGGGAAAGGTGTGAACATTTGTATGTAAAAACTGATAACGGCCGCCGGGTTTGTTAAGCGGGTAACAAGTAACCCCACTATAGCTGTCCAGAATATCACAAGGTACCCTGCACACCCACAGAAGGTAAAAACACAGTTAGGATCTGGGCCGGGTTGTTCGAAAGCCGATTAAAGCTAATCCACGATTAAAAGTTAACCGACGCTTTCATGGCTATGCCATGCTGATGAGCCCCAATAAGGGCGAAACAGCTGTCCGCCCGGGTGATATGGTTGTGCGCATGCGTACGGTATTGGCCATACCACGGGGATGGTACGTGTGTCTCAGTGCTGATAAGTGTTGCTTTCAACTTGCTCATTGAAGATTATTTTAAAGGCTCATTTTAATCTAATCGTAAAGAGAAGTCTAAGTCAAAACTGAGAGACAAAAATCTTTTAGACGAATCCTTACGGATTTAGTAAACATACTCGAACCAAAGTTCTTGTTAACCCAGAATTAGCTTAATCGGGCTTTGAATAAATTCGGCCCTGAAATTATATCGTTTATAGGTCTACTAAAATCGCTTGTTTAATTAGTCTTAGTGCCGGCTTAAAAATAACGCAGTTTACCACTTGTCCACGGTTCAATTCATTTTTCACTTGTTTTTACATGTTCCCCTTTAATAAATGCAGTAAAGGTTGCCAAGAATTTTTTTTTTTCCGCTGTGTTGAACCGGAATTCTTCGTTCCATTGCCAACAACTTTACTTCCTGAGCTCAGTCAGTAGTAGATGGCGAAGCCTATCTTTATAAAACAATAAAAAATTGAAAGCATTTTTGTCTGACTTCAAAACAGGCTTACTACTTGATTGTTGTATGTTTTAATTAGGATAGTGTCCCCGATTAGTAAGCCAATTATAGGCTAGCTAGAGGATTGACACTAAAATAAAGTTATTATTATTATTATTATTACTATTATTATTATTATTATTATTATTATTATTATTATTATTATTATTATTATTATTATTATTATTATTATTATTATTACCGGAAAATTCTTCCTCGGAAAAAGATTCAAAAACTAACAACGCAACAAGGACACAGACATAGAGCAAGGAAATTATTGCATAAGACGATAGGTTACGAAAAAATAATAGGAGAAACAAAAATTAAGCATTGTTCAAGAGCTTTAGAATAGTCACTACCTATACATAAGTACAGTCATTGCGGTTATTTTAGCCACGCTCTTAAAAGTAAGAACCACGCTATACAGCTTAATAAACTGACATGGCCGGCGAAAGTCATGCTCAACAGTGCTAGCTAGCTTTTATTTGAATTGTGAAAGTTGGCCGTTTCACCTTCACGCAACCGACCGCATTTTCTATGGCCGGTTCAAATGGCGACGTCTACGCACAAACTATTTGGCGTCAAATCTACACTAAACTTATAAAATCTAAATGAATATTAAGGGAGAGTTATACAGAAATAAGTGAAGATCTTTTTTTCTTTTGATGCTCTTTCTTGATGACGTTTAGTTTGTGATTTGCTGCACGTATAGACAAGTTAAGGCCAGGTTTTCTCTAACAACACGTGAAAGACGGAATATTTGTGGCGGGGATTCGTTCTGACGACGGCCTAACTTTCGAAACCTCAGCTCTAGAAGAATCTCTTTGCGGTGGCCCAATGACCTTTAAGGGGAAGTATCACGAAAATTTTCTGTCATTTCAATACCCAAAAATGTTTGTCTGACAACAGAAACAAAAAATAATTGTCTAATTTTGTTATAAATTATCACCTCAGTGTAACAAAACTGTCGATTAGTGTCCCTGGCCAGAGACAGAGTAGGTCGGAATGAATTGAAACCTGAAAAATGTTAGGCTAATGTTTTTGAAGTTTTCAAATTTTTTGTTTTCAAAATGCACTAGAACAGAGTACGAGTTGTTCCTGTCAAGAATTGAGTTGATTTCTCTCCTCTCGTTGTTCAATAGAATTATTTTGTAGCAAAGTGAAGGTCTTATTTCACCATTTTTAACAAAAGAGGTCAAAAACCTCAATACACTTCCCCTTTAATTATAACCTCAGTTGATAAAACCAAATATTTATTTCATTTCCACTTCCCCACTGGCGCAGCACCACAGTTTGTTTAGAAACTAGCACCCTTTTCATTAACAAAACTTGGAGAAAATGGAAGATCAAAACTGAACTCGAGTATACATGTTCAAGAGATCTGCAGTAAGAAAACAGTTTTCTCTTCGCCAGTGTTCTCAGTTTTCTGAATGGTATGCAAACTCACCAAAAAAACAAAAAACAAAAAAAACAAAAAACAGAAAACAAAAAGAATGATGTATTAATCAGTAAATGACACAGGCATACTCGGAAAAAAATCCAAGTGCTGATATCAGGAGTCGAACCTAAGGCCTTCTGATTACAAGATCGGATGCTCTACCACTGAGCTACAGGAGACTAGTGGGAGCTAAGGCCAGGGTTCATGGGACAAACATTCTGCATACTGCTAGGATTCGAATGTCAATGTGTGGCATATGTAAAGCCTGGTGAATAGATGAGAATGATGTATTAATCAGTAAATGACACAGGCATGCTCGGAAAAATTTATGTCTGTGTCATTTACTGGTTAATACATCATTCTCTTTTATTCACCAGGCATAACATATTCCATCACATTATTTCCAAAAAAAAAAAAAATAGTTCAAAAAAAATCGTTTCCCGATCACGGCGTAGGTCACATGGAAAAATGAAAAGCTAGATAGAACGTACACAAGTCAAGTGAGGATTATAGCAATGGCGTAAGTCCTAACTGGATTTCCTTCTAAGCCGACAGAACTAATTCAACAACTTAAAAAAAGGACAAGAAATATGAAGTGTGTTTGTAAAATTGCCAAGAGAAGCACAACCTTTCGCCTTAGCGGGAGCTGAATTTTTTACGCTAAGAGAAAAGGTCGAGGGGTAATGCAATTATAAATAATTTTCCTACGCTTAGTAACAGGAAGTTCAAAATAAAATAAACCTACGATTGCAACATGATCAAGTTTACTTTACATGCAGTTTTCACATACTTTGCATTTAAGTCGACTAATAATAAAAAAAAAGTTGATGCGAGAGAACTAGTTATACGCACGCAAGCTTAAAGTCTTTTATAAAGACAGTATTAATAAGCTAAATGAACGACAAGGAAAACATAAAATGACATTGAAACACTTGAATGCTTGAATGCATTACTCGTTAATAAATGATCCCACTTGTAAACTAAATGAGATAGACCAAAGTTGCAAGTTGGTCAGCTTCTGTTTTTAATTTAATATTATGTCGTGGTTTTATCCTCAAGCTAAATTCTTTCCTCAAGCCAGGTCAAGTGATTTCTCCTGATTGAAGCCTATCCGTTGCGTTATATGTTCTGAAAATTTGTTAACTTTTACGGTTTATGGAAACAGCCTTGACTGTTAACATTTGAACGTTGTGTCAAGTGTTCAGCGTTGACATAACAAGTCTAAAAATTTGTTTGGAACAACAAACACTTTGTTCTGAGTAAGGAAAAACCGGTTCTCTTGAAAGCCAGGCAACATGTAGCCAGGTCAAACCTTAAAATAAAATTCTCAGCAGAAAATCCCTCCCAGTGAGGGAAAAATACAACTTCAAAATTTACATGACATCACATCACTTTTAGTTCTATAAAAATCAAAACATTTCACTTAAAAGCATTCATCGCGGCGAGGACTTCAGTTAGGAAAACAGAAGGGGAAAAAAGAAGAAAGTTATTTTCCAAAGGTCACATATATTAAATATATTTCCCCCATACGTACAAACGAGACAAGAAAAAATGCAGAACCCACTTCTATGACATAAACCTGAAAATGGAATCTCTCATGCATTATCGTATTAACGCTATGGCTTTCATTTAACGATAGATCCACAGACGGACTACAAAATATGTTTAATATATTTGTTCCTTGGGTGGCAAAAGATTGCGTAGTGTGAACTACTTTCCATTGCAAATTTTAGCGTTTTATGTCTTTCAGAAATATATATAAACCAGGGGTGCTTACCATTTAAGCAGACAACCTGGATGAAATCTTTCGGCATAAATACGAAATGATTTAGCTTGTCTTAACAGAAGTTGGATAACATGCAAATTGTATGAACATCAGCTGTAAATCCCAAAAGGAGTATTAAAAATGCATCACTTTGACCAGAAGCCTTTAATTTCAGAAGTACTCCAAATGGAATGATGTGTACCATTTGATTTTCAACCTGGAATTTCCGGGTTTTACATGTAAATGGTAAGCACCCCCAGGGCTTAAAAAGACTCAATTTTAAATTTGCTTTTCCATTAATGGATTAAGAGTGCTCTGTCTACGAGCTTAGCATGCTCGGTATTCCAACGGATTAAAAAAATGTTTAACATCTGAATTAGGTATTTATACACACGCAAGTCCTTCAGAGAGCAATCCTGAAGAGTGTAAATTTATCACGGACAAGTATAAATCAATTGCAACACTTAGCTTCTTTCTTCGTCACTCGATTATCCCCAATGTAAACTAAATTCTTGTTGCAAAGTTGCCAGAATTTCTATTTAAAATATGTTATCGGTCGATTGATCCCCAAGATCCTCACACTCATCTAATTGATATGATTCAAAGCATAGCTAAACTAATTTAACTCACAATAGATTTAAACCAATTAGTTGCCCGAATGCTCTGAAAAACTGTTCAATATAATGGTTTATGTAATGTTTAAAACACAAGCAGCAGTGTTCTATCGGGATTTTAAAACCAAGAGGCGCAGCCGAGTGATTTTAGACCCGATGAAACACGTGCTGTGAGTTTTTTGAACGGCTTCAAAAACATTCCTGGAAAAGCGTGTGTCAAGAGAGTTCATAACAATGATGCTTTTGTGAACATTGGAAATTAGCAACCAAGAAAAACATTAAACACCGCATACTAATAGGAAGGAGGTTTTATCGGGTTTTAAAACCACTGCACGTGACATTTTATCGACCATTTGATAGGTCAATGGGCTTATGAATTATTAATGAGTTTTTCAAGAAAATATAATTATAATAAGCTATAATTGGGCTTTTATTCTCAAGACAGTTCGAACTTACAATGGCAGAAAGTATTTCTTGCTTCGAAATACATTATGAAACAAACAGCACCACAGAAAAGGACGCATATTCAGATAATTAGAACCAGTAATTACAGAGAGAAGAACTGTTCAACAACTTTCAGTTGAATGGTCTTACTTACTACACCCTCTTTACAGACTCAACCTGACCAAATGCCCTCGACCAGCTTACCCTATTTAGCCAAATCTTAAACAATTCTCTGTAAACCTCCAAGGAATAAAATACTGGCTTCAACTTGCTATCCAGTAATTAAAAGCTCGATCAATCCCCCTTTACTCATTCCAAAAGGAACCTAACAAGATTATCTGTACCAGCTTTGAACTGAGTTGTCACGTTCCCATCATGTGAATGGCTGTTATCTTCACATTTTCAAATTTTCCCTCTTTTGGTTTAACCGTCTTATAGTCCCCGTAACAACATAGCAAATTAAAAGGTACATTTTGTAAATTTTGTAACGAGGAAGTCTAACGTTATAAGCTAAGCCCCATGGCTTGCTTTTGGTGTCCTAAATTGCCAGTGTGATCTCCTTTTACATGACTCAAAAAGTAGAGAAAGAACCACCTTCCACAGAATAATTAACAATTAGTAATTAATAATCAGTGCTGAAAAATACTACTTCATAGCTTTTGAAAGATTACACTTTTCGATTTTATCTCAGACTCAAACGTTAGACTAGGGCCGTACAACAGGGAAACACTGATCTTTCGCTTCCGTTTGAATGGCGCACTTGAGCTTTAGCATTCCATGGACAGGCTCAAAAGTTATAGTCACCTTGTTCAGCATAATTAACAATTATTCCACGAGCGCGCGTTGGATATGAGATGATTGATAGCCAACGCGGCGCGTAGCGCCAAGTTGGCTATAATTTTCTCATATCGAACAAGCGCGAGTGAAATAATTGTTTTGTTAAAAACAAAAATCAAGAAATATTGCTAGATCTTGCTGATTTCGCTTTGCAAGAACAAAAGCAGAAGGCAATTTAATGGTCGCTTTTTCACGGGCATGGTATAATGGCTCAAATCACATGGCCGCTAAGTCAATCAAAGCCTTAGAATTGCATTATACAATGGTCCATTTTTTTTGTAATAATAAAGGATAGAGCTAACTCGCCAAGCAACAGTATATAAAAGAAATCCTCAGTTCATAGCCTTCATTTCACGGATAGATACATTCAGTAGATAGATAGTTTGAATAACCATCCATAGACTGGATCAGGTTACAGAGAATCGCATTGGTAAACTTTGACTCTGTTTGATTTCGAGAACGTTCTGTTTTTTATATAGCGATCTACATGAAAGAAATAGGATTTATCGACGGCACTTCTGCAACATCGGTGCTGTATCAGTTTCACACCATCTGTAATCCCACTGTATTTTTGCGACAAAAGAGTCAAGTTACAGAACAGTTAAGTCTTCCAGACTGTAGAATTTTTATACCTACAATCTGCGACTGTCACTTGTTACTGTTACTATCAAATCTCAGTGTAAAACTAGACCTCCAGTACTTTTTGTTTCAGAATTTGAAGGGTCCTTCTCAAAATTCAGAGTACCGTAAGAAGTTCTTTAGTACTGTAAATTGGCGTTCTACCTTGCTGCATGCAAGTGCCTCGCATTCCCTTCAAAGAAAGTTTAATTATTTTTCATCTGCCCAATAATTCCAGTTTTCTTTGCTTGATCGATACAAAGCTCACATAAAGGTCGAGGTCCGATTTTTTAACTGTTTATTCTTTCTTATTTTTGCGAATAAAGTCAACGACTGCAAACAAGTTCCTTGCATACCTAAAACACAGGAGGCCTAAGTGCGTAGGCTAAAGTTCATCTGAAAAATGTGCATTATTGGTTTGTACACAGACAATGCCATCCCTTTCTTCATACCTACCACATGCAGCTAAAATCATGGGATAATAATAGTAGCGCATTGAGATGTGGTTTTGTGCACGGCATCCGGTTTTGTTGACTGCGTTGATAATTGACCACCATAAAGAGATTAAAAGGCGGACGCTTCGAGCGCTAGCTAGCCCGCCTTCGTTAGATGCACCGTAACGAGGGGCTAGCGCTCGAGACGAGATCAACCTTCTAGCATCTTTACGGTGCTCTATTTCCCTATCAGCGCAGTTGAAAAAACAAAACAAAAAACAACAACGACAGCAAATGTCTGTTTTCACCGCTCTACCGACGCAGCATCATATGCAGTAGTTTCTTTGCAAACGAATCCCCTTTATCTAGCTATACACGCCGTTCGTAAACCGCAAGGCGAAGCTGTGACAAAATGGGGTTGTGGTATAGTTTATTTTTAGTGTACAATCTTGCTGCAAAGTTTTAATTGTGTGAATGAAATCCTAAAGTGTGACCATTCAAATTAACACTACTATGCAATGTAATCCTATGGCACTGATAATTCTTAACGTTTGGAGAAAAGGAAAGGAACATTAGATTTGTTTTTCCTTGTTTTAAACTGCGGAATACTGGGATGTTATTCTTCAACATTTTTAGCAGATGTCAGTTTTCTTGTCGCGTATCGAGAGTAAAAGGGTTAAGCTTTGCAGATTGCCCCACAGAAAAACTTAACTAATCATAATCTGTCATAGTATCACTGTATAAAACATGGACAAAATCCATTTTCAATATAACACAAATTCGCCAAGATTACACTAACTTAAATTAAAGAAAGAAATTACATTACCTGAAAAGATATCAGTGGAGTTAACAACTCTTTGTCGCAGTCAGGCAGCCAAACTTATGCCAAAAATGTAGCAAATGCATGTTAATTATACAATTGGTCAACCAAAGTTTTCAACTATTTTGCTTAATCCTCCCAAAAATCATTGGCTCTCAAGAATCAAGTTTTAATAAGTTATGGAGGTTAATGAACGTTTCCGGTGTTTTAAAACAGGCGGGATTAAGAAAAAGAAAAAAACAATTCTCAAAGCCACCCAAGTCTCCTCGTGGTAAATTGATACATTCTCTAACTGGTTTGATACCACAGTCAAATTTAATTAAGTTATAACCTTTTAGTATGTGGATAAAGTCCTAAAGTGCTCTTATTCAAATGAAAGCTTTAGAGACAGTGTAAACCGAAAGCATCTGAACCAGTAATCGTAAGGTCTTAGGTTCGACTTCTGATAGGAGCACTCGGATTTCCTTTTTCCGAGTATGCCTGTGTTACTCACTGAATAATAGATCATTCTCATTCATTCACCAGGCTTAAAACACACCATCCTATTTATTCCATTGCACATATACCACACATTGACATTCAAATCCTAGCAGTATGCAGGATGTTTGTCCCATGAACCTAGTTCAAAGGCCTTAGCTTCCACTAGTCTCCTATAGCTCAGTGGTAGAGCATCCGAACTAGTAATCGGAAGGTCTTAGTTTCGACTCCTGATAGGAGCACTCGGATTTCCTTTTTCCGAGTATGCCTGAGTCACTCACTGAATAATACATCATTAAACTAAAAATACTAAAATTGCAGTCAGGGATAGACATCAGAACTAAAAATATTTTTGTTTGGCACTGACTATTGTTAACGCTAGCGTTAACAATAGTCAGTGCCAAACAAAAATATTTTTAGTTCTAATACATCATTCTTAAATCTTAATTTTAACTCACAAAGCGCATGCGCCATTATGTGGTGTCATTATACAACACATTGTAACACCGCCCAAATATGGTCATGATGTACTCAATATTCGTCGTCTGTACACGACAGATATCCTGCGATATACGAAAAGTTGCAAAATAAAGATCGTGTCCAACTTTTTCGCGATAAAACTGTACTTTGTTTTGAATAATAAAAAAATAAACCCGCTCAATCTTAAAGAATATCCCCTGATTTTGTATCAGGCGATATGCCGCGCGATTTCGCAGGATAATTGTTTCGTGTATTAATGGGCGGGAAACCCCACCCTAGTCACCAGGTCAATAAACCATCAATTTGACTTTTGTGTGACACCATGACGTTATTTTAAAAAAGACGAGCGCTGTGTACTCAGCTTTTTCATCTCTTTGTCTTGATTATCAAGCCATGTTCCTTCTTGAATAAAAGTTTAACTAAATTGATCTTCCTGGTCGTAACAGTCAAACATCCTGAGAAGTGGGATGCCCCTACAAAACACGGCAGTGATACTGTGCGTGCAAACATCTATAATTTTCCTACCCTATTCAAGACAGAAGTAAATTGATATATTTATATTCATTCTCAAACTCCCAACTGGGAATATTATAAAGGGAAGTAGTGACTGGATTAGGTTAGTAAGATCCGAAGATACCATTAGCTTCACTTCGATCCGTGAGGGGCAAAGACTACGTTCAGTCCTTCCTCAACCTCAACTGATTTCAACCAAAGACCGAAACAATGCGCAACCCTTTATGACAGCTTTGAAAAATTATTTCAAACCGCAACGCAACGTCGCGTACGAGTGGTTCGTCTTAAATTTGTGGAAGCTACAATCTGCATGGACGTCAGGCACAACCAGGCTCACAGATATACATAGCGGATCAGCTGTCAAGAGCCTATCTCTCCAGCCATGAAGAAAAAGATAAGGTGTTTCAAGTGTTTGCATCGGAAGATGTAACCTTGACCAATTGGGATTCTTGAGTAGTATTGGATACTTCTCGAGAATCAAGTGAAAGACTTACACAGTTACAGAAAGCGTCTAAAGAAGACCCAGTGCTACAAAACCCTTACGTCCGGAGCAGAAAAGTGAAGTGCCTCTTCAGACAGAGAACACGGGACCTACAAGAAGAAATCACGGTACATAATGGCGTTCTGTTCATCCCATGGAAACCACTCATGGTAGGATGATAGACCCAGGTTGGTCACCTGAAACTATTGTCAAGGCTCTGATGGAGGACTCTGATGCAGCGTCTAGTACTGAACAATCCACAATAATGGAAGAGAAAGCTGTGTCGCGTGTTCGCCACTGGGCCCGCCCGAAAAATAAATATGTTCAAAGGTCATCGCTTCATCATTCCCAAGGCAATCAGAGATAATCTCGAGAAGTCATTCAAGCCGCCTTGGAATTGAAGCGTGCCTGACGAAAGCTAGTGATACAGTCTTCTGGCCAGGAATGAACAGTGAGACCAATGAAACCATTTCCATGTGTTCTATGTGTGAAGACGTTCAAGCAAAGAACCTGAAACCACCGTTGCAAAGGTCGAAACTTCCAAGGGTCGAAAAACGTCTAAAGGTCGAAAAGCAATCGACATGTTCACTCTCCAGGAGAAAGAGTACATCTTCCTGGTTGACTATTATTCCGACTTCGTGGAAGTCAAGAACTAAGCGACACAACCTCACTATTACACTACTGAATCTATTGGTTCAGAAAGACTTGCGTCAAGGAGAACTAAAACACTTATGCCGACAGCTTCAAAATATCTTCGCCAACGCTTAGTAAAGAGTGTCCAAGACCTAATCAAACTCGAAAGGCAGAAAGCGTAGGGGTTTCATGGTCATGCAGCAAGACCTCTACCCCCTAGAAGTTAGCCAAGAATTTATAACAGCACCTGGACAAAGAGGCAAGGAATACCAAGGGGAGCTCTAGTCAATCAATTATCTGATCGGTCATCCTTGGTGACGACTGGTACAGAAACTATTCGTCGAAACAAGCAGTTTCTTAAAGAAAAGGAATCTTCTAAAGCAAACGTTGCGCCCGAAATCTCAGAACCTGATGGAGTATCTGTTCCCATGATGTTGAGTCTAACCAAGGCAGCTTAAGACAGATTTCTCATCTCTACATTGACCCTGCAACCAAGCCTGTAGCTGTCTCAGCGTCCGATTCTATGTGCGCCAGCAGAACGCACTCATACAAGGCTCAAGCTGCTCACAAGATTTAAAGACTTTTGGTCAAACAACCATGACTTTTATGACATGCACAAACTCACTTAACTGAGACCTTATATTTTTATTTATTGAAGACTGCTTATTAGTTTGTTGGTTGGTTCGAGTTTTCTTCAGTGCATAATAAGCATTTTTGGGTTTTCCAAATTTACCAAAATGAAGGAATGAACTTTAAAAGGGCAAGATGCTACGATATCTATTTTTTTTTTTTGAGAGCCTACGTCACTCGAATTCCATGGTCCTTGCACGCCCATGTTTGGAAAAGCAAATAAAGCTGTTGTTTGAGCACATGGCGTTCTGCTGGCGGTCGGTCGTTTATGATGGGAACGACTAAACAACGGAGATGCAAAATTGCTAGACAAAAGCAGCTATAAATTACCTTAGAAAATGATTCTGTTTATGGATATGCTATATAACAAATGGAATCAAAGCGAAAAAGTTTCATTTTTCAGTGTCATAAAATAACAAACAAGCCGACTTAGTTTGCTCCCTTGCAAACAATTGCCATTCTTGTAATCGACAGTTATTCTTATCTCCAAGTTTCAAGTGAGGAATGGCAGCTGAAATATATTGCTACTAGGTTTATATGAATATTCTATGGATCTTGCACTTTTCAAAATTCTCCTGTTTTAAAAACACATATTACTCAGTTCTACAACTGCTCTTATTTGTACCTGTCTCAGGAGAAGAAGCTAAACACTTCAAATAGACCGGCCCTTCTCCAAAATGGCGGCAACAGATTTGAATGAGTTAAAATTGAACTGAATGAAAAACTGATACCAGCACTGGAAAGAGCACCTTTACTTTTAATTAGTAACCTTGCAAGGTTTCAGCACATTAGGTGTTATAACAGCTTAGGAAATGTGAGATGAAATTTGACAAATTTACAGACGTTTGTATGGCTGGGGGTATACGTCATAACCCCAGTCATACAAACGTCTGTAAATTTTTCATTTTCCAACTTACATTTTCTCAGCTGATATTACACCTGATATGCTGAAACTTTGCGGGGTTAGTAAAGTAAAAGTGCTCTTTCTAGTGCTGGTATACGTTTTTAATTTTAACTTATTTGAATTTTCGGCCGCCATTTTGGAGAAGGGTCTATTGTCTGATATGATATGAATTGAAGATATGACCCAGGGCTTGAACAATGGCCTTAAAAATTTTCCGAACTTATTAAATTTGTAAATGTTAATGATAATAAGAGGACCACAAATACAATTATCGATACAAGGACTTTTGGATAAAATTAACACATACATATCAGGGGCGTAGCGTGGGATTTTGAAGATGTACGCACGAGAATAAATTTTTCGTAAGCGCCAAAGGCGCTTACAACTAGGGGGGTTTGGGGGGCATGCTCCCCCAGAAAATTTTGAAATTTAGGGTCTCGGAAATGCCATCTCCTGGTTTTTCTGCGGGGCATTTTCAATAAGTAATGCGGCAAAAATGCAGTAGAAAGTTGTTTATTTTAACCGTTTCCCTAGTGATTTCTGTAAGCTACAGTGTTCCGAAAAGAAAAAAAAAATGCAAAGGCAATGAAGACAAGTCACAAGCAAAGGGCGAGGCGTCGACCCTTAAGGACGGTGCCTACTAATACCGAAGTATTTTTGGGCGGCTTATGACTATGCGGGCAAAACAGATCCTACCAAGGCCTCTTGGAATCCAAAAAGAAAATTGGGGGTAACCACGCATTTTTCAGAGATAATTAAGCAATAATATCTCTAAAAGGCGCCAAAATATAAAGCAATGAATGGGATTTTTTTCCTAAATTGAAGATTAATAATCTCTGAAAAATGCATGGTTACCCCTAATTTTCCTTTGAGATACCAATAGCACTTGCTAAGTTCTGCTTTCTCCGCGCAAAATTATCCCCGTATTAGTGAGCACTACCCATAGGAAACCGAGTATCTCGAGATGCGCAGAACGTATGCGCAGTAACAATAGTAGGCACCGTCCTTAAGACGGGCAAATTCCGTTACCAACCTGTCAATATCGACGTTCTCGTGTTTATGTATATGAAGGATTACTAGGGAGCTTAATCTTTCGTCCGTCATCGTACTTCGCAGAGGAGATTTTAGTCTCTTCATGCTACTGAAGCTACGTGCGGCAGTGCATGTAGACACAGAATAAGTTAAAATGTTACGAGAGCAACATAGTACACCGGGATAAAACTGGGAGTTTGCGCGATCAAGAGTCTTAACCAAAGTCTGCGGCGTCGCATTCGGATCCATGCCACTCCGTCTGTGCTTCCATCTTGTGAGGCGTTTTTCCTATTTTTGCTTACCACTCGAATGCATTTTGCCATTATTAGTGGCCAGCACTGAATTGTTAATGCTTGGATAATGGGAATTCTAATAAAAAATCGCCAGTATAATGTGAAAATATGAAATTATTAATTACCCAGCAAATCGAATGAGAAAAAAAGTTTTATCTCAGATCTCAGCTGTACGCACGGGCGTACGTGCGTATATGGACGCTACGCCCCTGCATGTGTACTTTTATGAACCTATAAGGTCCATTTAAATTTATAAGCTTCGGCTCAAGCTGGTGTCTTCTTAGAGACTTTAAATCGACATTGTTTGTGTAGTTCAAAGTCATATGTGTATTCATGAAATGCCATACTACTCTTTTTAAGAATTGAATTCTTCTTTCAGAGTAAGAAAACACGACGTATATCGACGTATATGTTTCGTACCACTGTCTTGTAGGACACAGAGTAACCCTTATGGCCCTCTAAACGTGATATAGTCCTACTACGCAGACCATTAAACCAACTAAACACAATACCCACAACTTGTCAGGGAAACTGCATTAAAAGATAACTTTAGATCACAAAAAATCACTCAGATTGTTCTGTCATACCTTCAAGAAGTTTCAATAAGTAAATTCCTCCTCTTCAATGATCTGTGTTTCAGTTGGAAATTGGTCTGACTGGTCTCTGTAATAAACCAGAGTAGACAAAGAAATGAAATGTATGAGCAAAACAAGCAAACAAACAAAACAAAAAGGGAAAATGCGCGTTAACTAGTTCAACCAAGGTTGCGAGCCAATTTCGACGAATCCCTTTAAAAGATTACTTTGGATTTCGAGAGCCTTGTTACACTGGGCTGTTCAATCTCTGCTGATCGTGATGGAAATACGGAGTATGTGGAACCTGTATACCAGGAGACCGAGCACTTCGAGCGAGGATTAAAACTTAAAGCAAACAAAATGATGACTTGAAGCCTCAAATATATGTACTGGAGAAGGTGAACTTCGATTAGTTGTTAAAGTGCAACTTTCACTAACAACGTAAATTAAGTTTATGCCACATGCTTTTGATCAAGTTTTGATTGCAATACGGATTGGTAACCATTAAAAGGAATCTTTGACTAATTTCACGAGCTTTTATTATAAATTTAGAGCTTGAGGAAGAATTTAGAGCAAGGGTTAAAATATCAGAGTTTAATGTTTTCTACTACGTGGATACATCACACCAGCTAGCTGGAGAAACCTCTTTATCTAAAAGAAAATAATTCACAACTGTGTAAACCCCAAAGAAATTTCGCAGTAATCCAGAAAGGAGGACGGGTGATACACATTTAGACAAGATTAGGGGATCCTACCTTCCCCACTGAAGCATCCCGTTTTGTTCGATGAATCTTATTCCGTATTTTAAGTATCAATCTGAGGTTGAAAGCAATCCAAACAAATCTTCAATAAGCTTTTAGCGCGATACTCCATAAATCTTCCCAACTTTTGCTTCGGTTTAATTTCTAGAATGTTTATGGAGCAGGACAAAAAGAAGATCTACTGATGTTAGGAAAATATCGAGAAAAATTAAAATTTCAAGAGGATATTGAATTGTGACATTCCAGGTTATTACTTCAGAGACTGTATGAACACCGAGACAGGCTAGGCTACTCAGTTCAACCAGCCTCGCCCTCATGTGGTGGTAATTTGAGTATCTACTCTTCCTTGTCTCTAGCTTCCGGATTTCCCCACCCCACCCCCTTTCCGCTCCAAATGGCATCAAAATAATACTGTGTACAACTCCTCATATTTCGTAAAATTGCGTCAGACGATCCCTCCCGGGAGAGGGAAGGGGGTACTCCCCTATATAAAAGAAGTGGCCAAAACTTCTATACTCGAATACCACCCTCCAAACCACAAAATAGATGGTGGTCTCTGCCTGTTGCTCCCTTCCTCGACCTTAAAAGATGGTGTCTTTATTCCATAGCCACCCCTCTATCCAGCATGCAGTAAAAAAAATGACAATGAGATTCAAACCCCTCTTTTCTTTAGAATGATGTATTATTCAGTAAGTGACACAGGCATACTAGGAAAAAAATCCGAGTGCTCCTATCAGACCTTCCGATTACTAGTTCGGATGCTCTACCACTGAGCTACAGGAGACTCTTACTGTCTGTTTCACTCTTTTCTTGTTTATCTAGAAATGCTGACTCTTACTAGCTGAATATTTCTGTGTCAACTGAAATTTTGACGGTATCGTTCATGAGGGAGGTGGTGTCTTCGATGACCCCCCCCCCCCCTACCCAAGACAAGGTGGTCCTCTTCGAAGAAACTTGTTATAACCAGTTCACTATAAGATGTATAGGTACGTGCGTCGCTAAAGAGTTTTTGAGCCGTTTTAAAAAAGGGCACAGATTTTAGATTCACTTCGTTGGAATATTCCTTGCTGTCTGTATAGTGCTATATAATAGTTTCAATATTCAGATCACTGTCAGCCGATCCTCATTGAAGTCAGACTCTCCGTTTTGAGTGATTGGCCACGTGACCTTAGTGACGTAATAAGAATAAGCTGTGCTATTTTGTCCCTTTCTTCTGTGGGTTCGCTGTGGTGTGGCGGTTATCACGTCGGCCTTAAATACAGGAGACCGGGTTCGAGTCCTCACCAGCGAACCATATTTTCAAATAGTATTTTATACTTTGCTTTCACACGTGTACTCACTTTGGTCCTTTGAAATATAACATATCATTACAGTGATTCGATGTAAAAATATGGCTGATTCATTTAGTATATGAATATTCATTGCTGTCAGTTTCATGTTATATAGATTTTAACCATTTCGGTGCGAAGGTCTGAAAACGGGTGTGAATTTTACAGAGACGGGTTTGAAAATGGTTATGAATTGTAGACGCCAGGGCTAGAAAAGGATACCAGAAAATTAGACATTTTGGGTTGTCTGAAATAGAGTCAGGGTTTAGAGACCCCCCCCCCCCCCCCCCACCTCACAATCTCTTCCCTTTGGATGACAAGGAGGAATTACAAAACCACAACAGGCTTGACCTACACCCTATAATCCAGTCTATGGTCGATTAGCGAGACAATTAAGTGGCCTAACACCAGAACTCTACTGAGTTAATTTGCTACGAAACAACAGATGACAAACTGCCATACGTTCCACGCTGCGTGCTTGAAACGTATGACAATTGATAGGGCAATCTAAATTTAAGCGCTACGTTTTGTTTGCTTGTGCGTTTTCGTTTATTTTTAGCAACCATCCATCCGTCTTATGGACTTTGGGATTTTGTTCGCATCTTTGATCAAAGCACTGAAAAGCGTCTGAAAGCCAGTTCCAGTGTTGTATAATGTCGATAATTTGCGGCCCATCCCCCTAAAATTGTTCTCAAATCGTGATTGGTGGATCTTCATGATAATAAAAAAAATAATAATACCACACAACGAATGAGCGTATGGACAGCACTATCAATGTCAGAACTGTTCCAAAACTAAACGGAAAATCTATCGATATTGCGAGCAACAAAATCTGCTTTTTATAAATCAAGATAATTTTAGTGGACGGAAGACGAGTCAAGACAGTATTAAAGAAAAATCATAAAAAAGGATCTTTAAATTAACTTAATGGTAGAAATCCGGACATCACCTTTTAACCAGAATTTTGCATACTTCAAGAGAGTTACAATAACAATTTACACTGTATTAACTGACTGATATCGATTGGTATTGCAGATTATCGATTGTTATCGACTACAAAAACGTGACTGGCGCCATGTGTCTGCTGTGTAAAGAAGCTAAAAATGACTTTTTAGTTCCTGTACTACAGTAACTGACACCGTTTTGCCTTCACAATACATTGTTTTTCTGTATAATCTATCCAGGAAAAGATATATCAGTTTCATGTTAAAGAAACCGCAGTAGAAATTCACTATAACGTGCAAGGTTAAAGGGTACCACAAATGCCTGTTTGTGGTAGAGTTTGACGATTAATATTTAGCACAGAACAATTGGAGCAACAGACGGACGCGAGGGGGTGGGGGGGGGGTGGGAGTTGGCTTAATTTAGCGAAGGTGATACTTGACTTAGATTTGTTTACTACTGTTCCTACACACTGTAAATGGTTTTAGTATCTTATGCCCCATTCACATCAAGGCTTAAGCACGTTAAAAAGCTGTTAAACAGTTTCCTTCATAGAAGCTGCTTTCGAATTTTTGTTGACTACGGATTTAGCACAAACGAAAGCATAAGTTAAAGTTTACTTGAATCCCATGTCAAAGTCAATGGTTCAGCTCTCTGTTACAAATTTTCATTCTGGTAAACCTGGTTTAATTAAACATGTTTTGTTGGTGTGAATGAGGCTTTAGATTGGTTTGTAGTAGAAATGTGTCCTCAATTAGCTTACCGTTTAGCTAAATACATCGACACGTGAATAAAGTTATTATTGTTATTATAATAGTGCCTAGCACTAATACATTTGTAGCACTCAAGACTACAGTCAATGCTGGGTGTGGTTGGAGGACGGAAGTCGTTCAAAGTCCTTACTAGCAGAGGACAGTACGTGCCTCTACAATATGAGCTTGAATCCGTACAAAGACAAATATCTGCCGGCATGCCGAGAGCTCTCCTTAACCTCTTCTTGCCACCACAGTATGATCGGAAACAAAACGCCTCTTTGAGGAAGTGCTTGTGCATTTAATCGCTTTACGAATTAATGCACTTGGAAATAGGTTAGTTAGGATTAAGCTTTGAGACACTGACAAAACGTGCCAATTGTTTGTTGGAAGTAGAAAGAAAAAGAGATATAATTTTTATCGGTTGCACGCATTGTGAAGCCAAAGACAACACCACATTTGCTAAATCATAGATCATTTGAAGGCAGTCCATAGCATTGTTCTGTGGAAATCATCAAAAGCTTTCCAATCTACCAGCTCAGAAAAATAGCTTAAAAAATATGTTGTCTCATTCAAACAACTTATCGTGAGTGATCTCTTTGCTTTTTTAAGTTGGTCCTTCTCATCAAGTTCAAAATCTCCTAAGTTATTGCTGTGAATTGCAGTGTAATTTCTTATTAATTTTAAGATGGTTGATTTTTTTATCAGGGAATTAAGACTCCACACACTAAACTCCCGGCGATCCTAGTAATGTTTGTATTGTGCGAATGGGCTGAAAGTGATATTTGAGCTTAAATCTTCGGTTGTAGCTATTGTCTGAAGTATCGATTGAGGGGGCCGGATTCTGGCCCACTGGATCTCTTTCCTTTAATACGTTTCAGCACTTTCACTTTAACTTTTTATCTTGCCTCCTTTAGGTCGAAGTCCATGGCGCAATTAATTAAATCAGTATTGAGAATTGAGAATGATGTATTATTCTAGCAAGTGACACAGGCATACTCAGAAAAAAGAAATCCGAGTGCTCCTATCAGGAGTCGAGCCTAAGACCTTCCGATTACTAGTTCGGATGCTCTACCACTGAGCTACAGGAGACTCGTGGGAACTAAGGCCATTAAACTAAATTCATGGGACAAACATCCTGCATACTGTTAGGATTTGAACGTCGAACGTGTGGTATACGAAATAAAATGTGATGGTATATTTCAAGCCTGGTGAATGAATGAGAATCATGTATTATTCTAGAAAGTGACACAGGCATACTCGGAAAAAATTAATTGAGAATTTTTAACGATATTTAGAACGCTTTTAAAGAAGATAAACTAAGAGAGGGTGGTGAAGAATTTATTGGGGGTAGGGGGTAGGAGGGAAGTGCAAATATAAGATTTTAAGGTGATTGATAATTTAGAGGTAATAATTAACGGTCGAATTCCAGACAGTCCACTATCAACCCAACGTGTATTGTAGTGTATAGTATAGAGTCTGAAACCGCTAATTTATTTCAAATCAGACTTAAATTCTTCAAAATTTCAACCATAATGTCCCCTTAAAGGAAATATGTAGTCCTCGACTTCTCTGTCCGCGTAAAACGAGATGACCTCTGGGTGATGAAGATAAAAGAAGCTGGGAGCAGGGCTATCCCAAACAGGCTAAAGCATCGTTAGACAAGGAGGAGCACCTAATTAGCTAAAAAACACTGGAGTGCATGAATTGCGCGGTCTTTTGTATCCACCCCCACCCTCCCCCCACCCCCCACCCCCAAAAAAATGGAGGCTACTCGTAGTCTAAAACATCGTGTAATCTAAATTTATATTCCCAGGTTATCGGGTAACTTAAACAGGAAAAAATAGCGCATGGTATCTCTTTCTGTTCCTTCATGAAATTTGCGCTAATTCACTAGTTGTCAATAAAGCTAAAATGTCTAAGAGACTAATGATTAACAAAAATATTTTTTCTTCTTATATTTTGAGGTACATTAAGTGCAGGGGCTGACCTATATTTCATTCTAAACATCGGGGTCATTCATCCCCCACAATGATGTCTCTAACTTTGGGCTTCAGCCATTTGAAGAAAGGCGTGATTATTTATCGCAGATGGTATGTATCATGATCGCAGCCTAAACTCTATTTAATACCTACGTGAGGATGCGATTTTATTAAAAGGATTTTGATTTTATTATAAGCCGTAAGTTAATCCCCTTTCCGGTTTAAATTATTAATCATATGTCCCTTAATAGATGTAATCACGTCTAGGCCATCGCTTTTTTAGTTTTTACCTTGCCTACAGAAATGACGTCTTGCTGAATTTCTTGAAAATTTAGCAGAGTAAGCTTGAAGAAGTTAAGTACTTTCCATGAAGAAAAATTTTCTTAATCTTATTGTCAGATTTTAGAATGTGCTACCCACAACACTGAGGTTCCGCTACTTTGGTTAAACGTATTGTCAAACTTGTCATCGAATAAAAATACTTCCAACTTTTGACTAAAAATAATAGAAAAACAGAAAGAAGATGATCCGAAAAAGTAAGGTGTACTTGGTTCAATCTGGACAAGATCAATAACTATTTATGACACGTTACAGAAAGCTTTATACGATGATAACAAGAGTTTTTAAGTTAAATTATTCTGCACAAAATGTTCTTTGTTATATTAAGACCAATGTTACTTTAATGGAAACTCTATCAGTAAATAAGTAAAAAAAAATATGTTAGCGTGAATTCGAAAAGGTACTCAAAAAGGCTTGATGATAAAAAAAAAAAAAGAAAAAAATGAATAAAAATAATATATATAAAAAAAAAAACAGTCTCCCTAGGTGTCTTTTGGAATGTCTGACGCAGATCAATGCACTTGTTATGGATGTTGCAGTTTTCCTTTTGCTCTTTTATATAAACTGATTCAGCTCACTTTCCAGTAATTGAAATGTTCTATATAGTAGAACCATTAATGTAATGTAAACGTGTCTTGTCACCCTTTGTGCATACCTGAATTTTTTTTTTTTTTTTTTCATAACTACAAGATTTGTTCCTTCTGTGTGGGTTTGTTATGAATGTGGCAAAATTCAGTTTTCGGACAATTTGTTTCTTTTTTTTTTGAAATAAGAAATGCAGACTGATTCCTCAAGAATTTAGCTCACTATAACGGATGTACTTTTCTATACGTATTGGTAGCTTATTGCGAAAAGGTTATGCGATTCCTCGATTGCAGAGACACCAAGAGAAACACCGTGCGGAAAAACTAGATCTTTCAACAATAGGCAGCTGAACTTTTCGTGAAGCTGTACTGCGTGTAAACATTGTAGTAAAATCTGCCTGACCTAGACTAGTAATAAGGGCAAAACACTTAAGAGTGCGTCAGATCGATCAAGGCCAACAGCCTTCAAACTGAGCTAACAACACGAAAGTCTCTCTTACCTCTTTTTCTGTTTTAGTTTACGTAAGTGTTTCAAACTTTAACACTCACACAAGCCGACCACCAGGTTTCTTGTCGAATGATTTTGGAACACTGCTAATTGTAGCTCCACAAATTAAAGCAATGTACTTGAACTAACAGCACCGCCGGGCAGAAGTTCCCGTCCTTATATTTTTGTAGCCAAGTTGATTATAATTAGTCTTGTTGTCAGTTAACCCAACTCTTGAATTAATCGGTAACAACAGACGGATAACTTGTCGGATTATTCCTTTTTTGACGTAATCGAAATCCAAACATTAGCACCCCACAGCTATTCACGTGACGCGAGTCGCGTTTCTTCTTTAATAATAAATACTTAGATTGTTAAGCAAAGGAAAGAAAAAGAGATTTAGTTTTCTTGTTGCGGTTTTTCGCCAGTGTGTCGTCGCTTGCCTGTTCACAAGAAAGCGTTGAAGTTCTTTCTTTCATTCCGTTCACAAAATATAACACCACTAGCCAATTGCCAAACTTCGAGTTGCTTCTTTTAGGAAGAAAGACGTTTACAAGAGTTAAACTTGGCTAATTGAGAACTACTTGTGTATGTCGAGTCTGGAAATCTTCAAATAGGATTAGTTCTTGTTTGGCACTTAGAGGACAATAAAACGAGCTAAGAAGATATTGAAGTCGTGACCCTTGCGTGGATTCATAAGGGATTACTCAGTTTAGCTCAAAAAGCCGGACCCATCAACAAGTTTTAAGTTTCATAATGTTTTGGCTTGTTTACGTCGAGCTCCCGGTTTTGCGTCATAAAGATTTGTCTGCTGCACTTGCGTCCTAATCAACAACCAAAGCAGAAGTATTTGTAAATTCGTCCCACTTTCAATGTGGCAGTTTTCCAACAATCCCTACAAGATGCCATTTTCGAATAATACATTTTAAGGGTGAGGAGGACCACAGCTTAGGTGTTAAGCATGAGAGGAGGGGCACGAGGGAGGGGTACGTAACTATAAAGCCCACAATACACGTATACCCGCACGAAACAAACTCTCCCCACCCCTCCCCTCCTCCCCCCGACTCCAGAAAAAAATACTTATGGGCCAAAACTGACTAGGAAATGGCCTTCATATCATTCATGTCCAAATTTAAAAAAATAATAATAATAATAATAATAACAATTATCAAACGTTAATATACATTCTGTTTGGCATGGTGTTCACACACCGTCCAATCTGTTACAGGCTGCCTAACTGGGAAAGTACGCTATGGTAGTGTAAATGCAAGCTCATAGGTGATAGAACAGTTATATAAGCAATACCGTGAGGGACATTGCGGGGCTTACCAGGGAATTCCAAAATTCTAGAAACATGCGGAGCAAATGACCTATACAAATTTCTTTTTTGCGATACTTAGTACCTTGGTTGGCATTTACAGTGCTAACTCATCGACGCTATATAAATAAAGGTGATTTATTTTATTTATATTGGACGACTAGGTAACGATCATTCGATAGCCGAGGCGCCGTTATTTAAGCCGACTTACGACAGGTTTACTTGATTTGTCGCGACCACAATGACATGCACAGAAAAATTAACGTTGCCCTTTAGCCATAACAAATGTAGTTAGAGCCGTGCAAATCGCGATTACATCTAGAAACACAATAACAGACCGTGCGAAATTGTTTAAGTGTCCTAACGTGAAACTTGATTTAAGAGGTAACGTAAATACATGTAGTTAAAACTATTCACCATTTACTACATGGACATTGAAAAAAAAATTACCAAAATTTTGTTCCAATATCTTACTGTAAAACATTCCTCCAGTTTAAAAAAGTTTAAGCGTATATCTGTCTATTAAAGAGCCACTGTAACAGCGATTTTGCTGCATTTTGTTCAAGACTACCAAAAAATATTTGGCAAAAAATCCGACTTTCTTCGAAGATAAAAATGCTCTTAGAGCACAAGGAAGAAAATATTTTAAAGGGATTTCTCCAAGGAAGAACTAACTATAATTAGTTTTTAGCTACTTCTCTAAAATAAACAGGAGGAGATTAGGTTTGGACAAATATTTAAAAAAAGAGTTTTGCACAACGTTTAGATGTCGTCATGACATCATTTTCAAGTGACAAAAATAAAGTTCAAACACTGTCTGATGTATGCAGTGAATGGTCTGAAAAAGACATACATGCATTAGGCTGTCTGATCTTTATTTTTGTGACTTGAAAATGATATCACGGCGACATCGAAACCTCAGTTGTGCAAAACTCTTTCCACTAATTTTTATTCTTAAACAGGAAGTTTTTCATGTTGCAATCCATTCCCAATCTAGTCATCCACAGTCAAACATAATTAATACTAAATGGATAAGGAGTTTTAGTTCCTAAGGAAATTGTGGTTTTGCGTCAGCGTGGAGTGAAAGCGAAAGTTTGGTTTTATCAACTGAGAGAACAGAATTGATAAGTGTACAGATCTAGTATCAATTATGAATGCTTTGTTTTATCAACAGAGGAAATTTGGCCACCGTAAAGACATTCGAGTGCTGACGTTTCAGCTATTCAGTTAGTGTCACTTTGAATAGCCACAAAAAACTTATTTGAATCGATGGAATCGCTAAAATAATGGTTCAGTTTTGTTAGCAATGTCCTTAATAGTGTACAGAAACTAGTATTAATTATGAGTGCTTTGTTTTATCAACAGATTGGTAAGTGAATTAGGCCACCCGAAAGACATACGAGTGCTGACGTTTCGAACGCTGACAAAGGGCTAACGCTCGAGTGGTTAAAATGACCATTTCAAAAGTTCAAAGTCTGTCAGGAGGCCGACAGCCAAAACTCCAAACAGTCGACATTTCAGATCAACAAAGGTTTCAGTCATTCCAGAAGACCGGGATGTTTTCAAAATAAATTTCGCTTTCAAGACAAAAATTTTAAGTTGTTTGCAGTTCAACAGAGAGGTAAGGTAAATACTCTGACCAATCACGGCAGGTAAAACAACACGCTGAACCTATCAGAGCTCGAAACAAATATATGAGGATACATGAATTTTCTTTAAGCAAAATCCCAGAGCGGAGTTAAGTAATACCAAACAGATAATCGAAAATCGATCGAAATATAATCATCATAAAGCCATCGTAATTGCTTAGATGACCAAGCTAAACTAGAGATACAAACTTAAATAGCAATGGATCACCTTCTTTTGGACAAACGCAGAGATAATAGTGATCTCTTGGCCCCCTTAAGAGCAACAACCTACAAACTGGGAAACAGTGATTCTTCAGAAATTAAAATTAGTTACTGGGGTACCACATTACCGTTCATTCGGTGGATATCTGTTTGGTTGGCCCTAATCGCTTCAGAAATTCGTTATTTAGTTGTAATAAATATCAAAAGTTTTCTTCGTCAAAATATCAGCTCAAAGTTTCATAACACTGGAATACAAATTCAGTCCTTCGATTAGAAAGGGACAAAATATATGTCGTTAAAAGTGCTAAAAATTTCTGCTAGCACGCGAACGGATCATACCCCATTAACTTACACACACAGATGCGCCTTGGAAAAGGCCAGAAAACAATCCGCGAATTAACACAAGAGACAACATTGTTTGACGTTAACCATTGACCGTTCATGTTTATGATCAAATTTAAACTTTTAAGAGCCGTTTCATTTTTTTCTCATTGTGACTCTGGCGCTGCATGAAGAAGACTAGTTGTACTAGTTGATATATTGGTCCAACTAAAATGCCCTTTGCCGTAGTTTTAGTCCTGCAATCAGTTTGGCTTGTTTACACGTAAAGTGACGTCTGGCACGTGCATTTCTATTACAAGAGATCCGGCAACGAAACGTTTTTCAGAACAGTTTATTTGTGCGTCGTGAGGTCCCCGGCATTCAAACGTTTTGTAATGTTTCAAGTGTTTTGCTTTGATGCTCTCGTTTAATGCCCCTATAACTTCACGCAGACTCAATATTTGGAATCACCTTGTGCAGGATAATAAAGAGTACTTCTCAGTAACTTTCAAGTGTACACTCAAAACTCAGAACCATAATGAACATCACCACAGGAAAGTAATGCTTCCAAGCTTTCATTTGAATGTCCATGCTTTAGGATTACACGCAGACTTTGAACTTCATTAAATCACTCACTCACGAGGGTAAAACCATGATTGGCTTGCTTATTTCTCTTGTTGGTAAAAGCGAATAAAAACTGTCTTAGTTTGTTTCGGATACACAACTCGAAAATATAAGAAATAACAGTCGATTTAACCTTGAAAATTCAAGCGAATTGGCATTTTCAAAAACTTATTTCAACTTAAACTTTGTTTTGTTAGCATTTACAGTCGATTGCCTTTATTGCAGACACCCTTGGGACCGCGAGTTAGTGTCCTTATTAGTAATAGCGGGAATTTATTTCAGTCAAAACGTCTGTAATTTATTTTTGCAGGGGATTTAGCTGCTGTCTGTATTATTTGGGTGTCCGTAATAGCGAGGTGTCCACAAGGCGAGAGTTGACTGTATAATTTGCCCATGTCTCGAAATTTCGAGGAGACATAACAGCAGAGTTATTTTGATCGCAGTTACACTTCGAAAAGATATTTTACCTTAACTGGTAGCAGTGCAGTCTTGCTGTGCTTCCTACGTGGGCGGCTGGCGGGCAAAATAAGCCGGCGCGTGCCTGTTGGTTTGATCAATCCAAATAAGATCTTACACAGCTGAAGTCTGTCTCTGGCGAGATTTGTGATTCGGACAGCTTTTATTAAGTTAAAGATAAATAACGGTGTCCGTCAGGGTCAAGCATGCCAGAATTGCATGCGTTGAGCCTCCAAAGAGAAAAAAAACATATATGCTTGGTGACCATGCCTATGAACGGAAGCGAGGCTGGAGTTCACCCTGTTTTGATACAAACTCCACTGCTTCTCATGTGGAATTCGTGTTGTACTTACGATAACTAGTTTGTATTTACATGGGAATAGCACCGAGGGAGACCGAGGGATCTAAACACAAACAACTGCAGTCTCGTTTCCACTCGAAGGCCAGGTCTCTAACCACATTACTACAATGCATATGGATACTGTACTCCAAAACAAGGTTGGACACCTTATGATCTTTACACAACAAACAACTTAGTTCAAACTAAACAGCAAAAAAGTTAAAATCAGAATAGTGTTAGTCTCGAAACCGCGCCATTTGTTTCATACCTCTTATCTACAAATGTATATCCATTACAACAACGAGGGCTAGCTAACGAAAATGGTAATTTTTAACACATTTCAAAGAGTTTGTCATGACAGCAAATAACAGCTACCTGTTTTCAAATCAGTGCTTAGGCCTAAATAGTGTAGATCAGTGCTTGAACACAAAACGCTGTTCCCTACCTAAATGGTCCCGCATTCTCTCAGTTCACTGCCTAACAAATTGGCTTCTGTTCTCGTCCATGTTAGGACTAAGCACGTCTCAGAATACTACATTGTGTAAATATCATACGGTGTCCAACTTTGTTTTGGAGTATCCATTCTTACTTGGAACAACCCTTGTAAAATGGACTATTGGGGAAACAAACAGCAAAATAGGGAAAAGCTTCTTTCATTTGAATGTGTTCACACGTAAAAATTCGAATGAATAAAACGTCAATACCACTTTGTACAATAATTGGTTCAAAAGCTTTTCAATCGAACGTACTTGACAGCAACATTTTATGATTCCATCCAAAGATTTCAAAGTTTGCGCCAGCCTAGATAGCGTATTAAATAAACAGTACCACAGCCAATCGAGCGTCAACATTTTATGATTCCACCAAAATATTTCAATGTTTGAGCCAACCTAAACAGCGTAATAAGAAGTACCACAGCCAGGAACGTTCTGCAAAGAATCATTCAGTTGAATGTCAAGAACTCAGGATTTGACCTATGGGCTTAAAGACTGTACAGAACTGTAAACAGACCCACAGCAAAGTTGACCTCGCAATAGACTTCATTTTAACGTTCACACTTTAGAATTCCATCTGCGGACTTCAAAAGTTACCAACCACCTTGTACAGCATTATAAACAGAACCACAGGAAAGTACTGCTCAGTAGCTTTCATTTGAACGGTCACACTAAAGGATTTAACCCACAGTCACAGAAGTTAGAACCACTCGGTACAGCTATTAATCCCACATCTCTGCATATTTAGCGGTGTGGTGTTGCGGAACAGCTTACACAAGCGGGATCGTTGGTAGAATTTAGATGTAAATTACTTGACCACAATTTCCAACGTGAGTAATTCTTTTCACGGGCAAGGCATCCCTGTAAAGCTGGATTTTTTTATCAGTTTTATTTTGTTTCCCTTTTAGACGCGTTTAGGTATGTGTTTTATCTATGTAACTCTGAAAGATTAACCATTTAAGCCCTAACAGTGATCAGCATCAAATTTCTCCTTGTAATCTTTAACAATTAGACGGCGAAGTCGAGGTTTCTATCGGCTGATAGCCAACTATCAAAGGCGATAGAAACCGAGAGCGAGCCGTCTAATTGTTTTAGCATACCTCAGTGATCGATCTATTAAGCAAAAAATCTTTTTATTTCATAAATTTTGATATATTTGTGCAATGATGCATGCTAAATCGCGCGCGCTCTGGCAAACTGCCGTCTATCGATCGATAGACGGCACCTGTGTAGCCAATCAGATTGCGCGTTACGCAATAGTCAGTCACTGAGGTATGCTAACAATGCTTATTCAACCCCTGAGGTCATGAGAATAAAGGATATGATCATCCAAGGTGAATTTTCTTGATATTTTAATAACTTCTCCCCAGTACTTTTATGAGAAAAGTATGAGGACAAGATAGGAGAATTTGTTCTTTGATATTAGGGGTTAAAGGGTTAACCATGGATAAGTAAAGTTGACTTACTTCCATAATAAACAACACTACGGGAATGTATACTACTCGTCGATAGCTTTCATTTGTACTGAGAGGAAACACATTGGGATTTCATCCATCGACATGCAGCCAGCCAATACAGTAAAACAAACAGCTCCAAGTGACAGATATCATTTTATTTTTAACTTCTGCTATAAGATTATTAAATTAGAAAAAGAGTTGGTTCTGATAAATTCTGGAATATTTTAAATTTGTTGCAAAAACATAAATTGTTCCCCGTGGAAGTACCAAAACATTTTCAAAACTTGTCTTTGGACCAATATCGATTTTGATATTAATTTTCTCTCCTTATATTGCTATGTAAAGATTCTACAGGTATGTGTAATTTGCGTTCTCGCTCCATGGGCAACTAATTTTTTAAAAACAAACAAAACAGGCAGGATATGACTTACCATTTGCCTCGTGCTTTAACCTTCTTTTTTTTGTGCCCAAGCAAGTAGTCAAGTTTTTCTATTTGCGGGTGGACGCTACCTTGTAATTACGTTTTCAAAATATCAATAAAATGTTATTGTTATTTTTGTTGTTGTCAAGATGCCGCAGATGCAAGCACCGTACTATGCCGTACTCTTTGGTCTATCGTTACATTTTCCTTAGTTTTTATGCGCATCAAGTTTACAAGAAAAAAGTCTAGACATGAGACCAGCAGACCATTGTGGTTCTACAGTCAGCGTACTTCAGATTAAGAGAAACATAATCACAAAAAAAAATTGTGAAATCTGTGAATACTGTAATTTGGCTGACATTCATTGCAGACCCTTGTTTTAATTCTAGCTCTCTTATTATCCTTAACACTCGGCCGGAGACTGCGAAGTATCAGATTTCTGCATCAGAACTGTTTAACGAATCACCACCAGACTGGACTGTTGAAAGAATATCGGCCATGACGGGTTTCCTTGGTTCTCTAGGCATATTAACAGGCACCAATAGGTCTTCATACGGTGTATTCCACGACTGTTGTTTACCCGAACCGAGCAGTAGGAATGTCACCCACCCAAGAACGTACATTCCTGCAGATATGTAAAATACCTTCTGCCACTGACCCCTAGTGGGCTGCAAGAAAAAAGGAAATGCATTTATGGAGTGGATATACCTGCGAGCTTTGTGTTTCTAATGTTTCAGGCTCGTTTCTATGTTTTCATTGCTAGGTTTCATTACATCCAAAAACAGCACGGCATAGCTTTCTGGCACGCAGCCTCATCAATGTTTCCGAAGGTTTAAAAACGTCTAGAAAGAAGGGAAGAGGTTGGAAGAGAGGGTTGGGTAATCAATTTCATTGTTAGGAAGAGGATTAAGATAACAAGAATTAAAAATAAAACTTTGGTTTGAACATGGACTCTACAACACATTGGTATGAAGGAGAAGTGCTCTAGCATGGACGCAGTCTAAGGTTGGTTGTACATGAGCAAGTCTTGCTTAACAATTCTACTTTTAACAAGTCCTATATTCTCGTGTGTACTCGATAGTTCATCGCTAGTTCACCCTTTAATCACCAGTAAATATACTACTGTATTATTCTGCTATATGGCCCTCCTGGCACTCATATTACTAAGTTGAAATAGGTGCAGAACGCCGCTGCCCGGCTTGTTATGGGTTGCCCACGCTTTTGTCAAATCACCCCCGGCTTAAATTCCCTCCATTGTTCACCAGTATATTATCGCGTTCAATCCAAAGTACTGCTTTTAACATGTACATGCCTGCATGGCCTAGAGCCAGACTATTGAACTAATTTAATTTCTGTTACAAAAGAATCTGCATACAGTCTCCTTAGCGGTAGTAGCATGCCACACTAGTTGACCAAGCATTTCACTCTGCCACCCCCCCCCCCCCCCCCCACGCCTTTGGAGAGCTCAAAACACACTTTTTTTATCTAGCTTTTTGTTAAGTTCTAGAATTTATTGTAGTTTTAAAATTACATTTATGTTAACTATATTAGATATTTTTCTTTTTAAGAATTTGAGTAATGTAAAGCGCACAAGAACATATTCAAATGTCATGTGCGCTCTATAAATTAAATAAATTAAATGATCATCATCATCGTCATCATCATCATTGTTGTTATTGTACGAGAACATGTATCAATTTTTCTCCACAAGTCTCTAGTTCAAAAATTGAAACGCCAGTTTTTGAACGAGTGCACTGAAAACTTGGTCTCCCTTTACACGAACAAGTCAGAATTGTCAACGAAAAGTTGCTCTAGTGAAACTTGCCTCACTGGTGACACGTTTGTCCTCTTTACATCATTATTAAAGGGAAATTGTCACGGAAATTGTACCGTGTTCTTGTCAAAACTGCACAAACTATCTGACATAGATCCTTTGCTCAAACGCGAAATTTCCTTTAGGAAGAAAATATCAAAGGGACTTTTCGAAGGAACAAATCAAAAACCGTTTAACGCAGTTTTCCACTACACATGGGAGAAACCTAAAAAAACAAAAAACAAAAACAAAAACGAAATTCCTTGCCAATCCGATCAGGTTTTAAATAGTTCAGTTTTAACTTACGAATTTTTAATGACTTCGTGGGAGGCTACTCTCGTCGAGTTTTTGGCGATTTTGTTACTTTGTACGTGTTTGCAGTTCCATTCTCTTGACCAACTGAGTGCAGTTCACAATCAAAATATTGACCTAGGATTACGTTTCCACTCAGTCATACAATGATGTTCGTTTTATTGAAACGTCTTAAAAGTGGATAAAGCCTACGGATTATAATCATATCTGTTTAAAAAACAAACAAACCACTTTTATTACTACCTCCTCGAAGCCATAAGGGGATTTTGTTTTCATAGACAATAAGGATTTAATAATTAAAAGTATTAGTTACAAAAGGGAAAGACAAAGGTTGATAACATTTCAGTCACAGTTAAGTACAACCAACAATTCGGAAGGACCGTTTGTCAATCCAGTAGAGATAAACAAGCTGGGTTATAAACCCTTTAACCCCTAATATCAAAGAACAAATTCTCCTATATTGTCCCCGTATGTTTCTTGTAAAAGTACTGCGGAGAAGTTATTAAAACATAAAGAACAATCACCTTGGATGATCATATCCTTAATTCTCATGACCTCAGGGGTTGAATAAGCATTGACAGTACAAGGAGAAATTTAATGCTGATCATTAATAACCAAGAGAAACTCAAAGTCCAGTTTTGGCCTTGATTGGTGTCAGATTTCCTTTAAACACTTCTCACAACACGGTTGATAAAGCTTTGGTCAAACAAAATTCCAGGACATTAAAAAGACAAAAACACTAGATCTCAAGTCACTTTATCGAGGCCATAGACATCCTTCGCGATCGTTGCTGTCAGAGTTAAATTTTGCTCATCAAATGTGGAAACTGGTTTACAAAAATGCACCAAGAACACAGCAGACGATTGCGCAAAACAAAACGTTCCAAGCAGCGCTTTTAAAGTCCTGTTAAGCTAAAGGTACTAGTACTGTGCAAGGCCCGTTCCTGATTCAAGGGCCTTTCCAATATCTAACAAGTGTTAAAATTTAAGAGCTCTTTGATTTTATGGGGGTTAGTTAACACTGAAAGATGCAAAAGCCACCGGTGGCCAAAGCTTTAGTTGCCCATCTCATCGCTTTCAAACGTAGGCTGGTGCTGAACCAATCATCAAATGAGACGGAGAGTGGTAAGAAGTGAGGAGCAAAATTGTACAAGGAGGTCGACGTATGAAAGACTACATGTGCAAGGATCCCTAAGAACTGTCTTACCAAGGAACGACAGGATCGGAAAGATTAATTCAAAGCACTTCCGATGTTGTTAGGTTGAAAGTGGTGTATTTAAAGAGTTGCAGCTCATTTTAAGAAGAAAGGTACCTCGCGTTACGGTACAAACGTGCATATCTCCAAATTTGGTTACATATAAGCAAGAAATTGTTGGTTGTTTGTTTTGTTTTATTTAATTCATTTTTTTTTTTTTTTTTAGCTGCGAAGTAAAAGTAAGCAAAGAACACAATTTTAGATAATGTTATTGACTTTTAGCTCCAACTAAAGCTGTTCTCGGACTGAACATAGTTAATTAAAGGCAATGGTTATGAAACCTGACAAACGGCTTTGTTATATGTATTATTTTGTTTGCCTTTTTGGCCTTGACCCTGCACAAACAACAATAGAATTTGGAATGTGTTGGAGCAACTGACCAATAGAAACGTTTTTGTTAAGATATTCAACTGTGGTGGAACGTTTAAACAATGAATTGTGCAGGGTCTCGGCCCTTCCAACATAAATTGCAGCAACATTGTTTCCTTGCAAGGTTTCATAACCAGTCCCTCAAGTAACTATGGTCAAACACAACTCTCAGACTGAGTAGTAAAACTGAAGTGGCAAGTACAAAGTCCGCGTTTAATTACATTAGTTATTACTTTTTAAATAAGACAAGAGGTGTATAAGCTTATAGACATATAGTTTAGCTGCTAATCTCGTTCAAACCAGACGCAAAAGATAGCTGACCTGACTCGTAGACTAACAAGCTCAAAACCCACTAGTCACATAAGTGTATACATATCAATATTCTCACAGTAACTTAGCTGTATCTGGGTTTGCCCTAGTAACGCGGGTTTTATTGCAGCTGTAATTATATTATTTCAGTTTTTAATTTTAGACTTAGTACTTTCTTTGTAGTTCTTTTCTCTTACCGCGTAAGTTGAAAAAATTAAAACTTACAGACTTGGTTTTACTCACTCAAATTGACATTGTCATCGACATTTGAAGAAAAACAACAAGGGAACTTTAATAAAATGCTAAGTCTACTCCCGTTGCTCCAAACTGCCCATTTCAACCCACGGCGTCAGTCATATTTACTTCAAACGCCTCGCTAAACATGAGAAAACATCTAAGTACATTGTACATGCACGGCTCCCCCTTTCCCTCCATGTTGAGTAGGGGAAGGTGGAGAGAGAAGTACTGCCAAAAAGAGTTTGAGAAATAAGAGGGAGTTTGAGAAGCCTGCACGACTCCCTCCGTGAAAGTAGCAACAATAGCAGCGACTTTATATTTTTACTCTTACAATCAAGTCTTAGGAATTTTCCTATTTTGTATGAGACCATAAGTGTACTTTGGTGGATCTCTTACTCGCATGTTTACCACTTCTATCTCAGTATTTTGACAAGCTTCTTATCTTCATATGCCGAATGTCTCCACCGCAATCAATCGAGGCGAATGGCAAACACTTTGCTTGCTTGATCACATGACCCCCGCACAACCTGGTAGGGGGGAGGGGGGGGTCGCATAATTACAACTGTCTTTTCCACAAGACCCAGTACTACTCGACTATAATGACCTCAAGCATGAGAGAGAAGGTATAAAAATGAATAAATATTTTCTGTACGTTTGCAGCGGGTTAACATGATGATTTCCACTGGGGCTGTAGGGTTTGAATGGGTACCAGCAACTTTATACGACACTTAAGGCTAAGTGCAGATTTTTTATTATGAAAATTAGCTTTCATTCATATGCAAACAAAACTAATTTTCACATGTTAAGCTTTGCACTTACCTTCGCTTTCATAATGAGGTTCACAGCAACTCGGAAATGGTCTCTTACAAGCTTACGAGAGCTGCTATGCTATTGCTTTTCATACCTGCCTTTGCGTATTTACTGAGAGCCAACAGAAGAAATGCTAACTTACCTGATTGTCTGTTAAAACTCCGACCACATACGGTCCAACTATCCCTGGGATTGTGGCCACTGCATTCGTGATCCCCATCAGCACCCCCGAAAATCTGGGGGCGATGTCTAGGTGATTCACCATATACGCGGATGCATTGAGATTTGAGAAACCCAAAGCTAAGGAGAATAATACAACGGCTAGAGTGGTGGACTCACAGCCCACGTAGCTTGTTGATACCATTAAACACGCTGGTATGAGGTAACCTGTGATAATAAAATAAGGAAATATTATCTTGCGTCCCATGCACGTAAAATACCCCTAAGACAAGCGCCATCGCTAGCAGAGTTTAAATTACAAACATTCCGACACAATTTCCAAATTCAGCTTAATGCAATTGCTTTTATACTGTAAATGGGGAGCTTACGGAACGACGAAGGAAACGGCCAACAACACTATCCAGGAATCAAATTGGTAGGAGTGGCGTACAAGTTAAGAAAGAAAATAAAAAAATTCACCGTCATGTGTTCACGTTCTCCGCAAAACCTTAAATGTGGTCATTTCGCGTTGTTGATTTGCAAAGGACAGCAAAGAAATGTACCAAAATGTAAAAGGCACGTGCAAAGCGATTGTTTTTGTTCATTAAACTTATTGTTTTGCGACGTTGTCGTTGCCGTCGCCGTCGTCGTTGCTTAAGCTCCCTAATAATTAACAAGCAGTATTGAATCATATTATAATTATATTCTCTTTGGTTTCCTTGTCAGTTTTCCTTTTCCATTTTAACACAAGAGCGTGGTTTCAATCACGCATGAGCAGAATATTATTTTATTTGCAGCAAAACACAGTTGGACAGTATTGCGCATGAGCAGACCATTATTTGTAGGCAGTTATTTGCAGGTCATGTGGTTTGCTCTCGGCCAATGAAAATTAAGGAAGAAAAAATGTATCGAATGATTTAAGCTTAAGGTTTAATGATTATTTAACCATCTATACAATGAAAGAAAGAAACAAACAAACAAACAAACAAAAAAGCTAAATATGGTTTCTGGGGCTACTCTCCGTTCATGGATATAAAACTTATACCGCTAAAAGAAACAGTCAACTCTCTTGTAAGCGACCACCCTTGGTGCACGACAAAGTGGTCGCTTATGGGAGGTGGTCGCTTACGGGAAAGATCAACAAACTAAGCCTAATACTGGATTGATTAATTAATTACAAAAAAATGTTACCTTAGCAGCTAAAATCAGGCAAACAGAAACTTATTTATTTGATTTTTTCACATTTATTCATTCTTCTTATGAAACTTTGTATAACATGGTTCATGGTTCATTTTGGAACAGATCACTGTAACAATTCCCGTTTACCTAAAGATCTAATTGTAGCCATCTTCTCTGTCTGTAAACTGTCATTATCTGTCAGCAGCACGGGGAAGCGTCATCAAAATTGAACTTTTGCCACTTCTGAGTAATGATTTACATGCGATCATACGAGATTATGTTGTGTGGTCGCTTACCGGAAACAGAAAACAAAAGAATATGTGTAATTTCTGGCCTAAAAAGTGGTCGCGGTCCCTTAAGAAATTTGAGTGGTGGTCGCTTACGAGAGAGCTCTTAAAACAGTATTTAACTGAAAAACAAAACCGTTGTTTACAAGGTGGTCGCTTACGGGAGGTGGTCGCTTACGAGAAGTGGTCGCTATGAGAGAGTTGACTGTATAATAAGCTGAGACTATTCACAAGAAATCTTAAAAAGGGACTTATAACAATTATGTTTATAATTATTGAGGGTCCAGTAGTTCAAAGCCCGATTAAGGTAATCCTAGGTTAACATGAAATTTGATTCGAGTTTAATAACCAATCAATAATCATTTTCCCAAGAGATTTTTGCCCTTCAGTTTCGACTTGAACTTTTCTTTACCTTCAGCTTAAAACCAGCCTTTAAAAACGAATTCAAAGAGAGTTTAAGAGCCTCGTCTTCACCACAACTTTACTCGTTTCCAACTGTCGTCGGTCTGTTGCACATTACGATGCACTCACCTCCTGTAGCAAAGACTTTCCTGACTTCCCCAGTAGACAGTATATGGTTAAAACGTAGCCAATCCGCAAACTGTCCCCCAGCGATACCAATTATATACATGCATAAGAAGGGGATGGCAGAGACGATGCCATTCTGAAAGAAATAAATACAGTTTTTTCTTTGGCTTCACGGCAGACCTTTTCTTGAAAAATTTAATAAGTAGTGCGTCCGAGGGGCGGTGCCCACTAATACAGGGATATTTTTGTTCGGTTTAAAACTATGCAGAGAAAGCAGAACTTAGCAGGCGCTCTGAAAAATTGAGGGTAACCATGCATTTTTCAGATAAACAGGGAATAAAGTTTCAATTTGGGAAAAAAACGCCACACATTTCTTTGTATTTTACTGCTATTTAGAATAATTGTTGCTTAATTATCTCTTAAAAATGACCCGCTACCCGTAATTTTCGTTCTAGTTTCCAGTAGCCCATACTAAGATCTGCTTTTCCCGCATAGTCACAAACCGTGCAAAAATACTTCTGTATTAGTAGGCAGCGTCCTTAAGCAGTTTTACTTTTCTTGTTTATCTAGCTACATGTACTGTACCTGAATATTTCTGTGACAACTCAAATTTTAAAGCCTCACGTATTTATGCTAACCAGAAGTAACGGCCACACTAAAGTTACTACTATCCAAAAGTTGTTGTTCCCTGGGAACAAGGTTACTCACCTGAGAAATTGAAAAGTTGAGTACTTCTTTAAAGTAGGATGGAAGACAAGTGAGGAACGTGTAGAAGCCCCAGTTGTTGCAGAAGTGTGCTACGATTAATGCCCAAACAGCTGGTGATGTCCAGATTGCAAGCCAAGGGGTATCATACTTCTGAAAAGAAAAATACAGGTGTGATCGTAATGTTGAACTGGTCCTAAATGACAAGGCCTGACTTTCGTTTTAGTGGAACCCCTGATAAAACGAGGTGCCAAGAAATGGTGTCCGTTTTATGGATTGCATGTTTACAAAACAAACCCCGTATAACGAATTTTTGCAAAAGCAACCTTGCTTTAAACAATAGCTCTTTAACCAAACAGGCACCATTTTCAAGCGCAATTCGAACTAACAGTCTTCAAACTGCAAAGATGAAAGGTTCTTGTTCCGGGTTTTGTCCAAGCAAAGATTCGTCTTCTACAGTATTTGCCATGCATGAAAATTTGGAACGCAGTTTAAATTGTCAGAAAATCGATCCTGAACATGGCCTCCATAATGCAGAGGCCCTGGGGTTCGTGTAAATCAGTGAAATAAAATAAATATACAAACTGAACATAACAAAATAATGTTCAAAATCCCAACTGGTGGGAGGCAAACCAGTTCGCTATTTACAAAACCTGGCTTTGAATTAGAAAACGGGGCTACCGTGAAACAAATCCAAGTGGTCAGAGCATGACTCGACCTGGGGCCCCGGATTTTGAGTCTGGCGCCCTAACCATTAGGCCATGCCGCCTCCCTAACTAACTGCGAGGGTCTTTCTTCTATTTAATCTAAGATTTCCACTGACAGTTTAAATACATGTGTCACATATTCATATTCATGTAAACTTACATGAACTCTTTTGCTTGTGTCTTGTCCTGCGCCTATGCTTGACTGAATGTATTCTTTCTCCTTAATGGATATTCTAGGATGATTGGCTGGCCTGTCGTAACTTAATGCCATCCAAATAACAAACCAAACAACACCTACTGCACCTGAAAAAAGAAAAACAACATTTATTTACTACCATTGCAGGGCCATTGTTTACAAATCAAGAAATTTTGCAATAACTTGATCAAAACTATAATTGTGCAGTTCCAGAAAATATCCATACTCCCTGTATGGAAGGTTTTTTCTTTTGCACCCCCACCCCCCAAATACCCCCGGGAAATTCCAGTTTAACTTCATACTTTGCTTGTAAAATTTTAACTTTTAAGACCTCCCTCCCCCTCGGAATTTCTGATGACCTTCCATGGATGGGGCGGGTATGGAAAAAATACATCTTGCAATAAGGAGATTTACACTCACATTTATGTTTTCTTGGAAAAAAAATTTGTACATTAGATGAGAATACATGTACAGGTACATGTATTGCAAAATAATTCTTGCCCAACATGCTAATGTAATTTAACTACTTAATTTTACTGAGTTAACTGAACACATTGAGCGGCAAATGAAGGATAAACATAGTCACATGGTCATTTCCGCTGTTTGCAGTTTGTCGTTTGCTGTAAAAATAGTTCTAACTAAAGTCTCTTTATTATTTTACAATACATCTTATAAACTGCACACACACAAACACACTGCACTGTATATGGAAACCCTCAAGATGTTCTTTACATCACAGAGACCAACATACTGGGACACTATAGACTATAGCATACATACACATAGACTTACCAAAAATATAAAATACCGAAGGCCAACCACCCCAGAGATTAGAAGAACACAAGATCCCTGCTAATGGCATACCTAGGATGGTACCAAGTTGAAGCCCTGCCAGATAAGAATGAGTTAATTAAACATTTTAAAATATAAATACTGTAAATAAACCTTACATGTAATTTTCAAAAAGAAATTTTTGCCCAGTTTGATTTTCAACTGAAGGGTTTGAAACTAGCACTCGCCCACTTGCCAATGATGCGAGTCTCACGCCTATTGGGCTAGTGGAAATTGCAGGTTACTCGCCCGGTTTCGCGAGTAGAATTTCCATGAACCTTCAGGAAAATAAAACTGTAACAGAAAATCTTTGACAAAATCTAATCTTAACATACAGTGTAAGTACTTTTTCACATTCTGAAAGCTTCAGAAACCTGGCACATACACTGTACATGTAAATGCAAGCTTTCTGCTTCGCAAATAAAGAAATGCCTTAGCTGTTGCAGTATCCCTGTCCAAATCGGACAAAGCTAAATAAATAAATAAATAATAATTATATGAAGCACCGGCTGGTAGTCATGATACGTCATAAACAAACCATGCCACTAAGAACAAAATCTGATGGCCATAGATATGGACTGAATTAAAAATTGGCGACTGTTAAGTGCATGGCAACTCTCCTGGTCTAGTGTTTTTCCTCACATGTTTTCGATTTGTGGAGAAAGAAGTCACTGAAAAAATGTCCCAGCCTCAAACTCCAAACCACCCACCCCATAACCCTAAGGAGAACCTTGCATGCCTAACACCTTCAAGTTACGTACCTGTATATGACAAGGTAACAAGTTTACTCCTCTCTAATGGTGGGGCCCAACTACTCCAAACTGCATGCATAGCTGGGAATGTGACTCCCTGTAGAAAGTATAACATGCGAATGGTTATTAGTGAACGAAATTAATATACATCGGATTTACTGTATTGTACATGTAACCTTGGATGCAATCAAACACACTCAAACATTATACAGCAGGCCCCAGTTGTTGAAAGAGCGGAAAACTTTATCCACTGGATAAGTCGCTATCCAGTGGAGCAAATGTACTCCAACCAATGCTTTTGGCAAGTTTTCCACACAATCCCATTCTTAAATTTGACATATACTTCTACTTTATTCACAAATTATAGGACTATCATGAAAATCTTGCACACATTTTATCTGCCAGATGGCAAACTATCCAGTGGATAAAGTTATCCACCCTTTGAACAACTGGGACCTGGTCTTCATCAGACAATGGTGTTGACTAGCTCTAAATAAGTATAAGTAGCACTGCCATTGCCAGTAACTTTTATCAATGTTTACAACCTACCAGTAACACAAAACATTAGATTTGTATGTGAGAATAATCAGGGCAATGTGACAAACTAAAAAGATCAGTTGTACTACAATGTACACTGCATTGTAGCATGTCTGCATTATTTTATTTATTTTATCATTAGGCATCATAATTATTCTAACAATAATTTTTTGGACTGCCATTAATACATGTAGCTGGCAGCAGTACGCAACAGTTACTATGGCTGGCCACTACAGTGAAGACAGTGGACAAGTGTTTTGTTTTGGAACAGCAAGATTACAATGTACAGTGGCTGTGTACAAATTAAAAGTTTGTACAAAACCAAGTCTTGATACAGTCATACAACAGCCAAGCCTGCTTAGCTTGGTGCTACAGTAAAATGAGCTCTGAAACAGATACTTTTGGATGGTGACTCCTTTTGTTACTGACATAAAGATGTACATATATGTTCTGTACATCTTGGCATGAACCTAGAAACTCGCGTTTCAAAAGAACGGTGACTACTAATACAGACAGAGGTATTTTTGCATGACTTGTAACATGTATGACCCTAGTTTAATGGCCTTAGCTCCCACGAGTCTCCTGTAGCTCAGTGGTAGAGCATCCAAACTACATGTAGTAATCGGAAGGTCTTAGGTTCGACCCCTGATAGGAGCACTCAGGTTTTTTTCCGAGTTTGCCTGTGTCATTTACTGATTAATACATCATTCTCGTTTATTCACCGGGCTTAAGATATTCCATCACATTATTTCCAACACATTTATGACTATGTGTAGGAAAAGCGGATCTTAGCAAGGGTTTAGTGGAAACCAAAAAGAAAATAGAAGGCAGCCACACATTTTTCAGAGATACATGTAATTACATGTACCTACATGTAAGGTGCATTTTCGACTAAAAATGCCATACATTGCTGCTGAATTATCTCTGTTACTTACAGTAATTACATTACATGTATGTACCTCTGAGAAAGACGTGATTATATACATGTACTCCCAATTTTCTTTTTCCAGCATTCCAATGGCCCTTGCTAAAATGACTATTAATTTTTCCTACATAGTCATAAAAGTGTGCAATACTTCTGTATTAGGAGGCACACCATCCTCAAATGAAAGTATGAATACTGATTTTTCTAACTTCCTTGGGAAACTGAATTGGGATTGATATATTGGGAGTTCCAAAAATCAGGGATAAAAATCTGACCAAAGCAAATCTAAGGGAATTAGAAACAACTTTTGGTTTGAAGAATCAGGAAATTCGAAAAATCAAGGGTCCGAGATTCTATTACATGTACACTGTACATGTATGACCACAATATCCTTAAGGAAGACTTAACATTGTAGTGTTACCTCTCCAAGGCCCTCCAGTATCCTCAGTAGGATCAACATGCCAACACTGTGACGTGCCGCAAGGGGGGTAAGCATTGTCAACACAGCTGTACAAAGCACTCCAAAACCAAACAAGTACTTCCCGCCAAGACGAGCTCCTAGCCAGCCACCTGGTAATTGTGTGAAAATGTAACCATAGAAAAATGAACCCAAAATAAGACCTGTGAAGACAAAAAAGGATACAGTCTAGAATGTTCTTTGTTGCTTTGCAACACGTCCACTATGGATTAGGGCGAAATACATGCATTAGTCCATTAATTAGGAGTCTCTCATTCGATTTCTAAACACTGAGAATTGGGTTGAAAAAATGAGGTAAAGCCGACTTTTCTTTTCTTTTTTTTTTTTAAACTAACATTGCACATGTAAAATACAGTTAACTCTCTTGTAAGCAACCACCCTTGGGGCAAGACAAAGTGGTCGCTTATGGGAGGTGGTCGCTTATGGGAAAGATCAACAAAATATGCCTAATACTGGATTGATTAATTAATTACATAAAAATATTACCTTAGCAGCTAAAATTAGGCGAACAGAAAGTAATTTATTTGATTTTTTCACATTTATTTATTCCTCTGTCGAAACTTTGTGTAACATTTTTGGAACAGTTCACTGTAATATTATCTGTCAGCGTCATTAAACTTCTGAGTAATGATTTACTAACGATGATACGTGATAATATTGGGTGGTCGCTTACCAGAAACAGAAAACAATGGGATATGTCAAATTTCTGGCCTAAAAAGTGGTCGCGGTCCCTTAAGAAATTTGAATGGTGGTTGCTTATGAGAGAGCTCTTGAAGCAGTATTTAACAGAGAAACAAAACGGTTGTTTACGAAGTGGTCCCTTACGGGAGGTGGTCACTTACTAGAAGTGGTCGCTATGAGAGAGTTGACTGTATAATGTAAATTTGTAAATTGTAAATTTGTTATGTACTGTATAGCGCATAATTCCATGATAAGTCAATCAAATGTGCTTTTACATTATGGGGACACTCTCCAGATCAAATTGGAATTGCGAAATGCTGTCTTTTGAGGAGAGGGAAAAACCGGAGTATCTGGAGGAAAACCTCTCAGAGCAAAACAAACTCAACCTACACATGACACCGAGGCCAGGAATCAAACCCGGGCCACACTGGTGCGAGGCTAGTGCTCTCACCACTGCGCCATCCCTGCTTCCCCATGTCCCCTTGCATGTGTATCTGTGCCAGTTATATTTTATGGAATCTCAACTACATGTACCTTGTGTCTTTTGATCCCAGTTAAACTCTCCATCCTAAGAAACAAGAACCTTCATTGTTAGATCTACAGTATCTGGCACTGTTCAGCAACTTTCTTCAGTACAGATCTACATGTAGGCAAGATTACTCCAACAGCCCCATACATTAATTATGTATACATTTTGCGACTCAAATTTTATTCATGTTCGTTCTTTGCGCAAGAGGATTAGTATGACATTTATGCATGTATAGTTAATGTATGGGGCTGTGCAGAAATCTTTCCCAGATCTATATATCATGTGTATAAATCCTTTTAATTTTTCAACATGGGCCCACTAGTCTGCATTCATAATAGGAGTGCAAAGTTCTTGGGGGATGATATTAGACTGTTCAAAGTCCCCCTATTTTTCCGTGGTATTCTCAAGACTGGTATGCTTCGATGAAGTCTAAACTACCAAGGGGAGCTGGAGTGGGGGTTAGTTGAGTGGGGGAGGGGGAGCAAAAATATTTTCCTCCCGCCTCCCAACTCCGCTCCCCTCCCCTTAGTAGTTTAGACACTCTCCCCAGATAGCACTCGCTTTTACAAACCGAGATGGCGACAGCTCCTGTGAAGTGTACCACAAACCAGTCTTGAGAATCGCACGGAAAAATAGGGGGACTGTGAACAGTCTAGGGATGATATTTTCAGACTTCAGACTTTAAGACCCTAAAGCCCAATTTTTGTGGTTTCAGCTTCTGAAGCTGAAACCTACATTGTCGTCGTGTTGTGTAAGTAAGTAAGTAAGTAGGTAAGTAAGTAAGTAAGTCCATTTTCCGTAAAGGTTCGGAATGCCGACGGTTCACCACGACAGGTTACGAGATCTGAGTCGGCTTTATTCGTACGGGAGATTCAAAATGGCTGCCAGGTCTCTCATGCTCACCAAGAGGGTGGTTTGTGGTTCTTGGAAGGAAAACACAGGTTTTCAATACTGTAAATCAAAAGAACAACTTCTAAGGAACACTTGGCTGCTTAAAAAGTCAGTGAGTTCATAGCGAAAAAATTCCTGTTCGAGATTGTGTGAAATCGAAAACAGGTGCGATCGCAAAGTGAGTCCATCTTCCGTCAAGGTTCGGAATGCCGAAAGCTCACCACGACAGGTTACGAGATCTCAGTCGGCTTTATTCGTACGGAAGATCTTTGTATTCCATTCAAAATGGCTGCCAGATCTCTCACGCGTGGATTTTCAAGGTGGCAGTTTGTGGTTCTTGGAAGGAGAACACAGGTTTTCAATACTGTAAATCACAAGAACAACTTCTAAGGAACACTCGGCTGCTTAAAAAGAGGAAATCAGTGAGTACAAAGCAAAGAGATTCCTGTTCGAGAGTGTGTCAAGGCGAAACATGTGCGATCGCAAAAGAAGATCTGCAAATCATCGCATGAGCTGTAGACGTTCTCGGAAATTTTTGTGTGCTACTGGAAATCCACTTTATAAAATACTACAGGTTTGAATGTGAATTTTACCGTGCTTTATGTTAAATTGATCGATTTGCCATATTTCAAATAGCTTTGGCGAGATTTTCGAAAAACGTATTCAGTTTAAGACAGTCGAGAAATTGTGCTTTACAATGGTGACTCGCAATTCGCTTGGATCGCTTCACGTAGCTTCACTCGAGGCGAAAATTGTACGAATTTGCTTTTTAGGCGTGAACACAGGTCTGTCTGAATAAATTTTTCAATTAAAAAAGCTTATTGTCTGTTTATCTGTGTGTCTTGATTCACGGAATTTCTTGTGACCATGCGATCTTATGTAAACAGCGATGTAAACCATGAGAGAGCCAAACCATATTGTCCCCTGTGTTTTAAAGTGTAAACAAACGATCAAATTACGCTGCACATTTTGGCACTGTCTAGAACTGTTCATTAATCCCTCTGAATTTTATATAACATTGTTTTTTACTACTGCAATATTCTACAAAAATAAGGCAGTAGCCACATGCAGTCATAGACTGCCTTTTATTTACAATGATTTTGTGTTGTTTTGCACTGCTTACTAGACAGAATTAGAACTCTAGAGCAATGTATTGGTTATTTGCTTCTAAAAGTTTCTCTTGGACTGCATGTTTGGCATTTTCTTGGTCACTGACTTTGCTACAGATCAAGAGATTCCCTTTCATTTTCTTACAATGACCTTTTATAGGGTCACTCGAACACAGACAATAACTTTTCATTATGGTAGCTGAAACCACATGCACTCCTTCGAGTGCCTATTTTTTCTTTTGTTGTTGTTTTTTTTGTTTTTGTTTTTGTTTTTTTTTTTTGTTTTGTTTTTTTTTTTATCAGGGAGCCTTTCTTGACCCGGAGGCTGGGCACGTGCTAAAACAGACCTTTACTAGTGCATTTTATCAGCTGAAGCTGAATTTCTATGAGGAAACTCTCTGTTAATCGGTCATATTGATTGAAACCTTACTGACATGCATCTGCGCTAAACACTGCCAAATATTGTGATTCAGGCCATGTTTATTAAAAAGCAACGATGACCGGCGTATTGAAAACCCAAATTTTAAGTTAAGCTTATTTCAGTCATAAGCTACAGCAAGCTTAACTTATCAGAATCAAAGATGGTCACACGTGAATCGAAGGTCGCTTAATTGAGAGAAGGGTTAACCTTAGGAGCGATTCAACTGCATTGAACTTAATCTTAATGCACTACCTTTTCAGTAGAAGTACTGGATGAATTCCTTTGACATTCTGGATTGTTCGCTGAAGCCTTGCCGTTCGCGTACGTAGAATTGACCATGGCCACCAGCGCGACACTGAGATTCACGCGGAGAAGATACACTACACAGAAACCAGAACAGGACAATGCCGCCAACACATATCGACATGGCACATAACACCCTGTATCTCGGTGTGATTTAGAGCGGTTTTTGTGCAGAAGAGGTACGCTTTCCTCCATGGAGAACGCAAGAAAATGAAAATGACATAAAAATTTGATCGGTCACGAGTTTGAGATTGTTTCGAAATCCGCGGCATTTCCTGGAAACTAGCCATGGGCGCGAAGCTCTGGGAACGAAATACTGTCCGTTGCCCACCCCCTCCCCCCTCGGATTCTCCCACTGACACTCTCATAAGCCAGCCTCCTGTTAGAATTTGACCCATTCTTTCTTTTTTCTTTACCCATTATTTTTCTTGTTGCTAAAAAAAGCATTTTTATATAATATTTCAAGTTTCCTTCTCAAATAACCTGAGTTGTATTGCTTGCTACAGCGTATAATTAGTTACGTCAATTCTTTGACTGTAGACCGAAGGCCAAACCGCAGACTGAGAGAAATCTTCATTTCGAGTGTTAAACGTATGACGAAGTTGAACAAAAGCTGCAATAGCGCGGATTATCTTAGCTTTTCACACGGAAGCTCCAAGTTTATCAGATTTACATTTGTCATATAGAATTGGCGTTCAAATGCATGAACTGATAAAAATCTAGTTTCAATAAAATTATATGTTAATAGATATTAATTTTGTGAAAAATAAACGAATTCGTTTCGTCTGAAGTACGTGATTGAGCCAAAACCAACGTCAAAAATTGAATCTATTATCGGTTTTAAGAATTGTTTTAAAAATGTTGAAAAATCCTTAGTGCTTTTTAATCATTAAAATTGGAAAGTTCAACTTCCTTTTCATAGCTATAAGCAAAGTTCTTTGATAAAGCAGAGCCTCTGTACTCAAGAGAATCTTTCATACATCTTTTCCTCTTTTAAAGCTTTCAAAAAATCAATGAAGGAACATTTTCTGCCCAGCTTTTGCAAGTAGTCAAGATAGAGCATCCAGCAGCCACTCGGTATATCAGTATCTTTCGGAATTCCAGCTGAACGCTAAACTGAATTATGTACTTTCATTCTCATTAAAAAACAATCTTAAAACTCTCGAACTTTTAATCACAAAGCGTCCGATCCAAGATCAGTTGGGTGTTAATCAGTATGACGTGTAGAAGCTGCCATTCTTAACCGGGGTGAGGGGGTGTGGGGAGGGGAATGCTCACGGACTTAGCTGCATCGGTTACATTCCCTACTCCAACAACTACGATTTCAGAGCTAGTCAGGGTTTATGGGCAGATTTAAATGGACCCTTATCATTTGGCGGCCATGTTGAGTCTCGGGGGAATGAAAAGCTTTGTTTTCGCACGGCAAGCCTCGGCCAGACGCGAATTCAGTGCGAGGCTTGCTGTGCAAAAACAGAGCTTTTTGTTCTCCTGAGACTCAACATGGCCGCCGTGTGATAAAGGTCTATTGCGCCGATGAATAAGTGCATCTCTGGCGGTAGCCATTTGTACAGGAAAAAAAACATTTAACAAAAGCTACGCGACAACCACCCCGTCCCTCTCTCCCCCTCCCCCTCCCCCTCCCCCTCCCCCTCCCCCCGAAAAAAAAGCCGGCAAATGCATTTACTCTTCGACTCGTTGTCCATCCTTCTACCCAAACGATCCCACAATCCCTCACTCGCATCAGTCTCCTCATGATTTCTGGAGTGGAGATAAGATTCTGTAGTTTACAGCGAGAGTTCAACAACGGTAATCTCCGTGCCAGGGTATTATCATTTGTCGCCATCTTGGATTTCACCGCCGAAAATCCTGGGACGAGGTTGTAATCAATTAACTACAAAGACGTTTGTATACATCTGTTTCGACAAAGGTTGTCCATAAAAAGCGTAAAAGCGCACGCGACAATGCCGAAAGTAGTCTAGAAAATACCCAATAAATTTCAATATGCCTCGACCGTACAGCAAAGACTTAAGATGGCGGGCAATATGGATTCTGAGCTTTTATTGAAATTTATTGGGTATTTTCTAGACTACCTTTCGGCATTGTCGCGTGCGCTTTTACGCTTCTTCTTTTTTGTTTTTTTTTTTTGTTGTTGTTGTTGTTTTTTTTTTTTTGTTTTGTTTTTCGGACAACCTTTGTCGAAACAGCTGTATAATATAAGCTTTTCTTGCACTTAGTGCTTACCAGAAATTTTTTTATTTATTTTTTTTTCACTCGTTAGTCTTTAAGTTGTTTAATACTTGTTGTATAATTTACATATCACTTATTAACATTGTACACTTTTGTAACGAGTCGACAATGTTCATAATGCCACTTGTCTAAATAAAGTTATACTTATATTGTTTTCTCATATAATATATAAGTTTCTTTTGCTTTACAAAATAGTGAAACAAAAAAGGGTTTATGACGCCGCTTTTTCCGTAAAATAATTCCTGAGAGCTCAAATAGAAATCAGTTAAATTTTATCCAATAATTCCTTGAGTTTGACTTTGTTGTTTCTTCGTGATTAATCAGGGTATTGCAGCAAGTCTTTACTGAGTCGAACAAATCATTCTTTGTCAAAGATTTCTTCTTAGTAGCAGTCAAAAAGCGAACAACCGACAAAACCCCAACAGCAATGCTTTCCAGGCAAGCGAATCACCTCTTGACAACTTTACGACTTTTACAAACAATTTGTGAAGAGCTCCAAGAATCGCCGTTAGTAACTTGTTCTCCAGGCATTCACTCCGTAGTTACTGGCGAGTTATTTGCAAGGATAAAATTCACACTATACCCAAGCAAAGTTTTGCCATTTCAGCTAACAGTCTTCTTAACTGTGCTCAGCTATCAGTTAAAACAATATTATAGTTAAATTCCCGAGGTAAATCATTTGATATCTACCACTTGGTAATAACTTAGAAATTTTCCTGTCCCAATTAGTACAGATCGCGCTGGAAGCATTTGACGCTTAAATAAAGTTTCTTAATAGTTTCTGGTTACGATTATTACATAGTATGCGTTCGTATACATTATTTTATATCTTACAAACGTGCGGCTGACAAAGCTCCCGAAACATTACTTTCGAACATCTAATTTTTAACCGTGTCACGAAGCCGTGGAGCCAATCGAAGACTTAAACGTACTTAAAGCGATCGAGAACGTAGAAAATTAAAGTAAATTATAAATGTCAGTTATTTTACTTATTTACTTACTTAAAATATGATAATATATTTGTCAATTCCTGCGAGTGCAAGCTTGCCTGGTTGATAATAAAACAGGAGTCCTAGCATAGGTTTCCGTCCGGCGTTTGGCTGCATCGGTAACTAGCTCTTTAGTGTTGTGGCAGACGCCTTTTGAAACATTAGGAACCTTAAGCAGAGACGACGACGACGCAAACGGAAACGGCACTTTAAAAAATTACCTTCGCGTTTTCTGAATAAAGTCGTGATGATTTACACTCTTTTAGTTTGTTTGATGTGGCTGAACTATCCAGGAGCTAACGTCGTAGGGGCGGCTTTAAAGTTCATAAAGAGAAAGGAAAATTAATCATAATCCGTTTACGTTCTCCATAAAAACTAAAATTTGGTCATTTTTTTATTTCATTTGTGCTACTTCGTGATTATTTCAACTTGCTCAACTTTTACAAAAATGGTGCACTATCCAGGAACCAAATTGGTAGGAGTGGCGTACAAGTTAAGAAAGAACGTGGAAAATTCGCCGTCGTGCGTTCATGTTCCCCGAAAAAACCTTAAATGTGATCATTTTACGTTGCAGTTTTGCAGAGGACGGCGAAGAAATGTACCAAAATGTAAAATGCACGTGCAGATCGATTGTTTTTGGTCATTAAACCTATTGCTTTACGGCGTTGTCGTTGTCGTTGCCGTCGCCATCGTCGTTGCTTAAGCTTCCTGTTGTGTTACAAAGGACGGCAAAGAAATGTACCAAAGTGTTTAACGCACGTGCAGTGCCAGTGCTTTCCTAGTTAAAACTATTGTTTTCTGATGTTCTCGTTGACGTCGTCGTCGTCGCTGCTAAGCTCCCTAACAAAGCTGTTACATACGACTGAGACAGAGATCAGACTTGGTACTGATAAACTGTGCCTTGGCACAGTGCCTGGGTGGCACCAATTGCAATGTCCACGTTGATAATTACGCATGTGCACCAGTGCCAAAACCTTGGCACAGTGTTGAGTCACGGGACACAAAGTCAAGACTTCATACTGGGGACTTTGAATCAGGTTGCCCGCTTTTGCTTTAGGGTTGTAATTTTACCCAAAGAATTACGCAGCGTTAGGTTAACGTTTCAAGGGCGACTTGAACTAGCTACTGATGATATTGCAGCGGTTTGGTTATTTTAATTGTTTCAATGAGAGCAAAGAAAAAAACAGATCGCTGCAAAATCCTCGAAGCTTACACAAGTGATTTGAAATTGAAATTAATTCGGCTCAAACTGTTCGTTACTTACGTGCCGGCATAAAAAATCGCCTTTGTAAAGAGCCTTGAAAAGAAAACTACTACTGTACCCAATATCAAGTGTGAACGCTGCCTTGAACGCGAGAATCTATGTCACATAATACTTTTCTTATTCCGGCTTCTCTCGGGCGCTCGGAAGTCCTTTGTTTTTTCTACACGTCGTTTCGGAAAACCTTCTCGTACATGTCGCACATTTCACACTACAGCACCAGACAAATTGACATCTGCACTTAATTTGCTTGTAATTTTCCACCGTTTGAGGCGTCAGTCTACAAGCCTGACACAGAGATCTGCATTTGTTCGTAGTGACGTCATCACTACTGCAAGTCCTTCCCAACATTCCTGGCGAGCCTTTCAGGACGTCTCGCTTGCAGTAATCTGGAGAGGGTTCAAGAAACACGAGCTTTTTGTCCATCTTTGTTGATGCGAGTTTGTCTTTGATTCGTTCTTGAAGCGCGTTGTCCACGAATACTACTCGCAATGCATTTCGGTATTTGAGCTTCAGCTTTGAACCGATGACGTCAAGAGGCTGAATCTGCCTCCAACAAGTTTTCAAATTACAACTTCCGGTTATGCCATGACACTTGCATTCTCTCTTTAGACTTAGTCGTACAACCTGTTAGACCAGTAAACAAAATGTTGTATAATTATAATTATGTTGCATAATTATAAGCATAATTATTAATTATATATGTATGTTGCATAATTATAACCTGCATGACACCCTGCATAATAGGCGTAATTTAGCGAGACGTGAAGCGCGGAGCGCGAGGCGAGAGGGAAACTAATTTTCCTTTCCCCTGCCTCGCACGCTGCGCTCGTGTCTCGCGCTTTGCGCTCGATGGCTTGCGCTTCGCTAAACAAACGCCTGATATGCAGGTTACCACGATTGAAGAAAGAATAAAAGATTTTACAAACCAAAGCAAATATCTTAATAAGAAGGCATTAAAAGAGATTATCCCAAGCACTTGAACTTGTATAGACCTTACGCAAAAATGGCTGAAATTTTATTTATTTATTTATTTATTTATTTATTTATTTATTTATTTATTTATTTATTTTTTATCTGCATTCAAATTACCCCCACTAGCCTTGTTCAGGGTGAAATATTCTTTTACGTTTTGAACTCAGGAACGAGGTAAGTAAAGCTAATTTGAAGGCAAACAAATAACTACTAAAACGTCAGCCATTTTTGCGTAGGGTCTTTTGGCTCCCTTTGAAGACAGATGGATCCAACATGGCAGGCTTACAAGCTGATAGCGGGCACGGATTTCAACCAGTTATTTCAAAATAATAGATTGTAGACCTAAGGAGTACAAATTATCATCTTTTTTAGCAATGAGGGATTAGTTACAAGGGAAAAGATTTTGGCTAATGCTGGGCTAATGCTGGGATAATGGCTCACCCAAAAGTGTCTTCAACAGCTTCGTGGTATTTAAAGTTAGGTATAAAAACTAGATTGAAATCATTATAGAAAATTCTATAGCTTGAATGTTAAATTCATCGTGTGACGGCCAGTCAATGGATCTAGGGGAATTGGGAGGGGCGCATTTGGCCGTAAAATTGGAACCCTAGGGTAAGCGTTTGTACCCAATGCTGGCCCAGGGCGGCAGTAATTCGAACAAGCAAGCTAATCTGCAAACACCCTGGTGTGCCTTGAACGCTAAAGTTTCAAATTTATGGACGTATAAACTGGACACTTCTCACGCACTAGTTGAAGGTACAAACAGAAAAGCCCGTCAAGTAAGGTAACAAAAGAAAATTATAACCTTTCTTCCTACTTCATTGTTGTGCAAGTTAAAAGCCGTTCTTGCGTCGTTTCCTTTTTCTAGTTTGTTGATAAAACGTCTCGTCTCCTTCTCACCAAACCTGATGTTATCGCTGCATCCGCCCCACTGCCAGTCACCATTCCCTTCTCGCTGTTTCGACGTCTCAGCACAACCACATCCGGGAATGTTGTTAAGTCTACACTGGACTAAGATCTCGTGAATGATACCAGCAGTGCTGATTGCGTGGATGAAAGCTGTCTCGCGCGTGGCTGAAAGAAAATGATCTTGAAGTTATGGTATTATAAAAGTTTGTAGCTAACGTGTTAAGAAAAGTTCTCCATGAAATTTTGGGCTCAAAATCCAATCTTTAATGCAAATAAAAAAACAAGAACTTCAAAACCCTTGCCAACTAAAAACGTTTTGTACGCGTAAAATGTACGCGCCATTATAATTTCAAATATCGCGCGTGTCACGTGACTACTCGCGCTACTCCTTTCAATTTTCAGTTAGATGGTTAAGGTATTTCTAACAAAGGTTTAAAGGAAACCTCCACTGTTGAAATAAATTAACGAAAATACAATCTAATTATAAGTTTTGTTTGAAATCATGGAAATAATATTTCTGTGTCGGACAAAACAAGATTTGATTAGATCAGTCATTTTCGCTTATAAATTTCCCGGGCGACGCCATGTTGGATTTCAGACGTAACATGGTTGCTCAATTATTTTACACAAAAGAACTTCCGCTCACTGACAATAGCGGCAACTGGATGACGTCATAAAATCCAAAATGGCGGCGCGCAGGAAATATAAAAGCGAAAAAATAGACGATTATCATTTCTAAATTTTAACGCAATTGAATGTTAATTCTACTTTCCAAACTAAACTTTGGAATTTAGACATTTGCAACCATTTAACGCCAAAGTTTGCTGTCAGAGTGGAGGTTCCATTTATTGAAACTGATGGTTTTAACATACACCATCACTTTATTCAATGTGGTCATTTGGTTCGTCCTACATGCAATCATTCTTTTTAACAGGGTTACCCTATTGTGGTGTGTTGATTGAAAGAGTCTCATTGGTGAGTCAAAGAAGTGAATCAAAAATGAGGCGTGTAAGTACAGGATCAGCTTACCATAAGGCAGCGTTGTCTTAACAAAGATGGGCAGCTCTTTGTACACATGTTTGTTATCCAGCGTGCAGTTCCAAATCTCGTTCTGAAACTGTTTTTGGCATTCCTGTATGCCACGTTGCGCACCTCCTTTCACGATGCTAAATAGCAACGGATAAGCCTAGAAATAAATTAAAAGTATACTTGTGAACGTAATTGCATGTGAGAATGATGTATTATTCAATGAATGACACAGGCATACTCGGAAAAAGGAAATCCGAGTACTCCTATCAGGAGTCGAACCTAAGACCTTCCGATTACTAGTTCGGATGCTCTACCACTGAGCTACAGGAAGACTCGTGGGAGCTAAGGTCATTAAATTAGGTTCATGAGACAAACATCCTGCATACTGCTAGGACTGGAATGTCAAGGTGTTGCATATGCACAATGGAAATAATGTGATGGAATAATTATTTTAAGCCTGGTGAATCAATGAGAAGGATGTGTTATTCAGCGGCTCAGGGATGACAGAAATGTTGGTGAAAAGTAATAGTGTGGGTGATTCAATGAGGAAAATTGAGGAATTTGAATTTTTTTAGTGTTTCTCAAGAAGTTTTGTTTAGGATTGTAGCTCTGTCTTACTGATTTCATACTCGTCCAGTGTAAAGTTTTGACATTGTTTTGACATTGACAAACGCCTTTCTCTGATCATATTAGGCAAGGCCTTTTGCTGTTTGGTGCATGCGGGGATTATCTTTGGTCAACAAGTTCTTCAGGATTAGTTAGCTCGCTTGAATGGTGTACGCTGGAACAGAGACGTGTATAAACATGGCCTTGTTGCTTTTCAAATTTCATAACAACCTGGTCGGCTCTCAGATTCCACCTAAATTTGTTGCTGGTAAGAGATGTAATCGAAGACATGGGTTAACTTATCCCAAGTTCAAGCTAATTTATTGTGCTACTCTTTTTAATTTTTCCCAAAAGCAATCAGATTATGGAACAACTTACCGCAAGAAACGGTAAACTACTGACTCTTTCAGAAAAGGAGCTTAAACGGCGATACCTAGTCTTAAAGTGCTCTGTCACCTAAAGCGATTCTAAGCCTCGAATATTAATTAACATTAACTTTAAATTAATTTTATGGATTCATTGTGAATGTATCTTAAGAACCTCCTGCCTGGGATTAGCGCAAGCTATTATAGGAGTGTAATAATCTAAGTTACTAAGTTATGCAAACTTGCTAAACGAAAGAATGTCGGAATTGTTTGTCCCGGTTCGGCATTCTGTGACAAAACCCACTTGGACAATGGCGACATTCCCGTTTGGGATATAGCGGCCCTTTTTCTTGCCCAACTTTGTTTTCAAAATCCTGTTTCCAAGCGCCAATCTCCCAATTCCTTTTTACAGTTTTTACAATTAACTCTCTGGTTTACTCTCGGCCCAAGCATCGCAAAAAATATTTTCGGTGTGATAAAAAGGGCGAATTTACAAAGATGCCAAATCCGTTGTTAGAACAGTTACTTTCATTGTCGGATTAACAGATTAAATAAGATTAAGCTAAACGTAGATTAGCGTCTGCTTTGAGGGATCACTGGCGATTTCCGGATATAAGTTGTACTTAATCCCTGGATAAAAGATGCAATTAATTTAACATCGTCTCTTAATTTGACACATTTGCTCAGGATGCCGTCTAAACGGTTAATTAAAAATTTTTCAGGGACGTTTTTGTTGCATAAAACATCTTTCTGGTTCATGCCTGTTAAGATATTCTTCGTCCTGGAATCTCACAAAATTTTCTTTGCTGTCTCTTCTTCTTCTCTGTAAGCTTTTCTTCACAGGCGTCGATCCAATTATTTTACCTCGCCGTTGTACAACGGCGAGATTTCAGTCTCCTTTCTATATAGATATTTAGTCACCTCGCCATTGTGCAACGACGAGGACGTCGTTCTATAATACTAAAGTTGCTAAATTATACATATTATGAAGTTGGCGAATTTTGACTTGTTTTATGTATTGAGACAATCACAAAATATGTGTTTGTCTGATCTCCAATTTGCGTCCGCCCAAACGGGTTTAGCTTGATTGAGAGCTTGTTTGACAGCATAAAAATTAAAGGTTCTTTTCCGACCAATCCCCAACGTTAAAATAGTATTAAAATATTACTCAAGCTGCCGTCTGTGCTTGCCTCCTTACAGTCTACACACGCAAGCTTCTTTGGTAGAAATGACATGGTCTGGCTAAGCACTGGAAAACTTTTTGGTCAAACAAGATGTTAGATGAAATGTTCTAAATGGCGGCTAGACGTTCAGATATATTTATCAGACGCGATTTTGGATGGAAATTAAAATGTATCGTTTAGCCGGGAAGTTTCAGAATCCTATAACGATACTGATCCGAATTACTTACCTACGACCTCGCTATTTTTAGGCGTCATTCTGATGCGCAGAAATAGACAGATGGACATGTATGGCATCTTAAGTACGGAGAGTAGACTCTCTTCAACTTGCCCGAGAGTGAGCAGTATAGCGAAAACATCCGATTTCCCGACTGATGCCGAACCGATTGTGTCTAAGTGAGCTCCAATTTGTTTTCGCTTCTTTTTTCGGGAGGCTTTCATTCGCTTCTTTCGGCCGCTTGAGAAGGAAACGACTTCTACACATGCTGAATAGGTCTTATGTGAAGTCTCTGGATTTGTGTAGAAATTTTGTGATTGACGGTATGAGTCAATGATCGTATTTATATTTAGAGGACGCACAATAAACCTAAGTGGATGAATAACGGGCCCACTTTGAAGTCTAACCGTATTTAGTCTTGCTCGTTCTTGTATGCTTGTTTGGTTATTATTCAAAAAGGTCCTGAGCCAAGTGGGGAAGGGCGAGGAGGGGGGAGGACATTGTGAACCTCCCCCCTCCCCCACGTAACTTCAAGACCATTGAAGCTATGAAAATGAAATTTAGATGACACATAGAATGCCCAAAAAGGTTTCCCGTGATGTTATATTTATTACGTCTGGTTAGTTTCTGGTTCCGCCACTCAGATTTCTCGATTTCTGCAAGACCTCCGCAGAAAACCGTACAAATTGGCTCAAAAATAATGAAAATCAATTTACTACCAAAAGGTACAAAAATTCCGAAATTCGAAAAGCGCAGCTCTCGAAATCATGTTGCCAAGGAGACATCGAATCAAGTGAACAATAGAATTTTAAATCAAATTGTTACAGGAAAAATTTTAAGAAAAGTCGCAGAGTTTGGTGGTATTTGATTTATTGAGCTACAATGTTATGTTCAAAGCGCGGAGTCCTTTTCTCACACTACCCCTCCCCCCTCCCTTCTCCTCCCCCCTACCCCTCTCCCGGATGAACGGAAGGCGAAAGGCCTCTTTGCTAGTTTTCGTCCCTTTCCTCAAAACGAGAAAAATTAATATGATCGCGCTATATATCCTCGACAACCTAAATGCTTAAAATAGAAACAGGGAGTGAAGCATTATAGAACATGATCAAATTGTCATATGTGATCTGTTAACAGAGAACTGCCTAACTTGGTAATTAACCAGTTCTCTTTAATCTCTAAATACACCTTATGCTTATATATAATCTTTCGGTTTACTTTTGGGAAAAGAAATTAATTCACTTTTTTTTTATGAAAATCACTATTAGCGGAGAGATCAAATTTGCAATGAGAAGTTACCGACTCGAATTTATCCGATTATTGGAGAATTAAAAGTCAGTATCTGGGCGTGTTTAGAACCGCTTAGCATTAAAAGCGAATCGTTAGAGTATAACTAAGATATTTTCTATTATGTTGCATATTTTTATTTTTCTATTTAACAGACAACACAAACCAAAAAAATCAGGAAATTGGTTCCGACATACCTTTTGCTCAAGAACGTTTCCTAGTTCACTTTTAGATCTATAGACAGAAATATGTAACACAAACTTAATTGAAAAACAGGCAGGAATACCAGACTACAAGAAACATATGCTAAGGGCGTTTTCCATTTGTCATAACTTCCTGGCCAGGCAAGTCAGTTCGTAAACGGACTGTATCAATTTGAAGGATAAGTTTTACCATTTTTCGAAGCATTCATTTTTTGACGCATTAGACTTGCCGACTGACCGCGCTCTGACAAAGGAAGAGCGCCCTAAAACTAGCAAAAATAGCCAAACGAAGGTAACAACGACTGCAGCAACAAAGACAGAGATGATGGCAAGGAAGGACAACGAAAATACAAAACAACAAGGACAACAACAACAATAGCAAAGAAACAAAACAAATCAAAACAGAAAACACCAAAACAACGAAACTGAATAGGACTCCTCCCGGGAAATAAGTGACAAATTCATTATTTTTAAATCCCTTGATTATCCCCTTTACTTGGTTTTCCCCACTAGTTTTGTAACGGAAATTTAGGATTAAGGTGCCCCAAGGTTTAAAAGGAAAAAAACACCTGCTAAATTTTGCATTCCTTTGCTCGTAATCTTGAGGCATTCTCCTGCCACTTGTGCCTCATCTTAACCTCGGCAGACTGTTATTTATCAAAATAATGAGCTTTCCTTTAGTGTTAGGAAGACTAAATTCATTACAACGAATTCTTTGGGCCAAATTATTTTAAACACGTTGTAAGTGTATCCGGAAAACATTTGTAAACGCGTAATGTTACGGTTCATTTTTTTAACGCCACTTGAACTACAGGGCAAAAAAGTTTTATTCCCTCAAAGATTAAAGTTCAGAAGTGTGTTATTGATACCTTTATCTCTATATGTTAAGAGTACAAAAATTTTACCATAAGGACAAACATCTTTAACATGAAACGAAATACAATTTTACTGCACCGGAGAAAATTAAATTACATGAAATGATACATGATATCTATCTTGGCTAATATGTGAATTGCAAAATCCAACAAAAGATTTAATTGAATATCTGAGGGATTTACAGCAAAATCCTGCCATGCGATAGCAGAGTTTTGCAAGCTAGTGGAAAATTTCCTTTCAAGTGAAGACCCAGTGATGCGAGAATGGTTGATATAAATGCATATATAAATAAATAAATTCTTGGTGTAGGAACGGGAAATATGTCACCTTCAGATAGTCCTGTTTTTAAAAACAACTTTAAAAACTAATTGGGTTTTGTTTTTGCTGTTGCTGTGTTTTGGAGAGAGATGTGTAAGAGCAAGATCAACTTTTATATGACCCGGCGGAGTGACGGATTTCAACTCATGCAGAGACTCTAGGAGTTATAGTCACGACACATGACAATAAGGAGGTTTGGGGCGTTCAGTTTAAAAATGGGGAAAACTGATAAACTAAAAGCTACAAAAAACTGAACTACTTACTCCGTGACGCTGTATCCCAACTGCTCTGACAAAAATCCCACAAAAAACATCATGGAAAGTGAACGTAGCTTCATGTTGTACTCTAGAAAATTGGAGTTATAAGTCCCTTGAGTGCTTCAGAATTTCAGTGATCTCCTGGACGATTAAGCGATTCTGTTTTCTGGTTAATGATGTTTCAAATGCTGTGCTGGAATAAAATGTACAGTCACGTTAGATGATGTATGAGTTTCTTGGCCGGCAAAGCGCGGTGCAGAAAATTCTCGTGTGAGCAAGTTTTGCTGCAGGTTTAAACGTGGATCCTTAGAATGCGAGAATGACAAGTTGGCAGCGAGATTATTAAAAGCAAATTAGAGAACGAAAACACGCATGTCGAGAGGGTCTTTAACATTCCAAGTGGCTTAAACCCTACAAATATGTGAAATATTGTTATTCACAAGAGCCTATAACCATGTCAATGCCAATAAGACGAAGTATGATTTAAGCTCTCTATAAACTTGGCTTCATGTCAGATGTTTTTGTACCTCTACGTTTAAGATACGCCACAGGATTTGAATCAGTATTGTATCATGCATTCAAATGTATTTGATTTGAAAGATTTAATAATCTCTTATGACGTCAAATCACGTGGCAACCTGACGTTATGAATTACCAAATCTTGGCAATTCATGACGCCTGGAAATTATCAGCAGCACATTACATCGTTTGCTGTTGGTCGTTTTTCAAGATGAAATCAGCTGCAACTAGCAACATTTCTTGGCAGATTTTAATAAAACTAATTTATACCACTCGCCCCTTTTAGATATGAGATGATTAAGCCAACTCTGCGCTACGCGCCTCATTGGCTATCTACCATCTCGTATCCAACCCTTGCCCGGGAATATATTCCAAAGCGTAAAGGTTTACATTCACCTCCACACGCCCCCCTCTTAATCACTCGATCATAACTTTACAACTTTGCATAATGTTGTACGATCTGAGGTATGACTAAGCCTGATATTCTGAGTAGCGTAGCGATCAGGCCTCGGTTTCTAGAAAGCAGATTGGCGTTAAGCCTCAATTAAGTACCGCTAATGGGGGATGAAACTTTATCCGAGTTAGATTCTCTTCTTGAAATCTCGGCTAGCACTAACCTACGGACTAACTAAAGGTTAAATTTAATCCACCTAGCAAGAACGATGAACTGACTAATCAGGGCAAATGTCTTTGGGTCCTCGCTAAGTATAAGTACCCACCACAGTGTAAACGTTCGATTGCCGAGCGCAGTGTAAATGAGAATTGTGTTTGTTTTCTATCAGTACCAGTCTCGTCTTTGTTCCGAGGGTTTCCGCTGAGCTCCACACACGGCACTTTTTTTACGCTCTCTTCAAGATAGCAGATACTGACCGTGAAAGACTGGTAACTAACAAAATAACACTCCCGTTAGCCCACATAGCACTCCATTAAGCCCTCCGGTTAACGTAAATAGAACTCCGGTTAGCCAAAATAGTCTTCCGGTAAGCCTAATTTAGCCTAGGTAGCTTGCGGTTAGCCTTTATATTTAGGGTTAGGATACCTTCCAAAAAAATTGCAAAACTTGGTAGCTGGCAGTCGTCTGTAGTCTAGTGGTCAGGTTCCCGCTCGGGAATGCAACGACCCGAATTCGACTCTTCTTGGGATCATCTCCTTTTCTAACTTAAACTGGATAGAAAAGAGTAGCTTAGTGTGATCATAGTAGCCGCCAAATCGAAGTGAAATTCCCAAATTTTCTTCCCCTTTCAAAAACAACGTGCACAACGCTCCAATGGCGACCTAAATACCCATGGAGTTTAAATTAAGTAAGAGCTATTACGGGGGCCACGTTCGCAAACAGTAGCAGCCCCAGAACCCTCTCGTCAAACTGCTGTGCTTTACTCAAACGTGCAAGGGTAGTTTTGAATAATTTTTTATCAAAACCGCGCAGGCTTCTGCTTGTATTCGGTCAGCCAACTCGGACAATCATGGACTTTGCGAAACCTCAAGGTCAGGGGCGATACGAGCCCTGGAATAAAGCCGGGGACCCTCGATCCCCAATTTTTCTGTCTTGCAGTCACATGCAAATTACAATGCAACGAAACGTCAAAAAACGTTTGGTCGCTTCTAGAATCATTTCGCCTCCAAGAACATACGAACGAATATTCGAGGACTGATTCGCGTCAAATATAGGCTTCCACCACAAGTTATGATCACGATCTTGAAGAAAGAACTATAAATTAATTTTTGATATAATATCAAGTACAACACCCTCGCCAGCCGAGTTGAAACCGATCAAGTGGCCTACGCTCCGTCCTATGTTTTTCAATTTGGAAAGAAAGACACAGAAATGACTGCCGAGCTTAGTTCTGTAAGTCACTACAACTATAAAAGACACAACGCCACTTAAAAAAAGAGTAGGCTAAAGTTTTTCTCTTAATCAATCGACAAGAGGTGATGACAATCAGTAGTAATCGACATTGACCAGTTGACATCAATCAGTGATTTTCAATAACAATCGATACGGATTTAGACAATCGAGAAGGAGTTGTGAGTTCCGCGATAGAGTGGCATCGCGTTTTTTTATGTGTACCAATCAGCAGTCTGCTTTAAAAATTGGCGTCAATTGGCATAAATTGTGGTCATTTCAATGGACTCCAGTAATTGCAACCGTTGAAGACGCATGGAAAACTGCTTTTCTGTTAGGTATAGCGAATTCAAATCGAGTTTTCTTTGAGCAATGTGTCTACGTTCCCCTTACACACTTGAATCAGCAATACCGGTCAAATGCTTTTGTCTGTCCTTATACACTTCCAGACTACCCAAGCAATTTTGAGAACGCTCAGAGAACGCTAGAAAAAGGTATTAGAATCCTCTCAATTGTTGAATTTCAAAACAGCAACTTTTTTCTGTGACTACCGTGACGACCCATAAGCACCGTTGTAAGTTATAACCCCTTGCCCCACCCCTCTCCCCAAAAGGAGGTTTTTGGACTTATTTGGCAAACGTTATACGCATCAGGGAGGTGAGTATAAAACGAAATTCACTTTACTCCTGTCCCTCTCCTGCCCCAAATCCCTTACAGCTGACATATCAAGGTACATGACATATCAATGGCTCGTTTAAAAGCTGTGTGTCAAATATCATCTAATAACTAACGATTTTTCGCCATAACTAACGATTTGTCCATCCATGTACATGAAACGATATATTCTCCACTTATTAGAACATTGATTTTCTAGAATACTCACATTCAAAACTAAAGTGAAAAAATTCGAAATCGCAGCTGTTGGTGTAACATGGTGAACGGCAACCAATGCCACAGAGCGTCTACTGAATGTTTAGAATTTCGTTCAAATGCTTGGAAGTTAGAACCACGAAAAACAGCATAATAAACAGCATCAAACAGTTACACTTAAGGATTTAATTCTAATACTCAAAATTTACAACCATCTTGCGCAGCTTAGAAATGAACAGCACCACAGGAAAGTACTGCTCAGTAGCTTCCATTTGATCATGAAACGGACTCACACTTAGCTTTAGGCTTTTATCAAGAGACTTGGAAGATGGAATCGCCTGTACAGCGACTGCATAGTAAACAGCACCACAGGAAAGTACTGCTCAGTAGCTTTCATTGGAATGGTCACACTTTAGGATTTCATCCACGGAATCAAAGGATAGAACCATCTTGCGAAGCTCTATTAAACAACACTACTTGAAAGAACTGCCGAGTAGCTTGCATCTAAACCTTCATCCCACACTCTATATAATTTGCCAACAGAATCAAAGGTAAGAATCACCTCGCAGAGTTACAGTACCACAAGAAAGTAATGCTTAAACACGCAGTCTCAGACATTAGCGCCTCATTATATAGGTTTTACAGCTCTACTACAGAAAAGTAAAGTTCTGGTCATTAGCTATCATTTGAAGGTCAACCTTTAGGATTTCATGCGAAGAGTCAAACGTTAAAACCGAGGCAGTCATCAGTACGTGGCTCGCGGAGAAGGATTTGTGAGTGAAAAGATAATCCCGAGTAATTTGAAAAGCAAACAGGGTAAAATAACATTGTATCTCAAAAACGCTACCAAGTCGACATATTTCTGGGGACGCCATTGAAAACGAGCCCCTCTTTGAGAGATCTCTCTTCAGAAAAGTTTTGTGAAGACAAATTAACTTGAATATGAACTTGTTTAAAACGTCTTTAAGTTGCGTGTGTTTTAACCACAATCTTTGTTGTTTTTTTAATCTTGTGCGGATAAACATTAGTTCCAATGTTTTCTTTTGTATTTTAGCAGTCTTCATCTTCACTTAAGATAGGTGTTTCTATAAGCTTATTAAAGATATTCAGAGTTCCTTTTCTTTCCTTATACTGAAGGTCATAAGAAAAGCCCTTAGTTATGCGACCACGAGGTTACGATCAACAAACTGTAGATCTCAAAGTGGAAGCTGGATGTCTAGCATTGTTTAGCTTAAATATTTGTTTATTAGCTACTGTCGCTACTCAAAGAATTTTAAGCCCTGACCGAGAAAATTAGCTGTGGACGCTCGTGGAGTTAAATGGCCTGCGTAATTTCCGCATTAAGTAACAGTAGCATAACATTTTGTCACGTGCAACAATTTTAAAAACAAATTGAAAACAACTGACCAAGTGTTCTTATGCATCAGTAATTTTAAATTTTACAAGCGTGTCAGGCCTTAATTTGTATAGGCAGGTATTAAGCCCGCACTAGCTACAATCAATTGAATGATTCAAAATGCCAGTTAGGACCTGTTTTCATATACTGAGGAAAAGTAATCAAGATTAACAAAGCTTGTCTTTGTTTTGTCGTAAAATCGTCAACCCCTTTATCCTCTTCGAGTGACAAGCTTCAAAACAAACTTCTAGAACTTCGAATTCCTCCTTAAAAATTTCGAAAACGACGACATCGTATAGTAAAGCAACTTAATTGGCATCTCATGATCATAACCTCCGTTGTTCCGTGAATTGTCACACCTTAGGATCTCATTACAGCATAAAGCAGGTCAGCATATTAAGTTTAGCTTTAAGCAAAAAGAAGATAAAAACTTTAGGATAAAGTTTTAAAATTCGTTCTGTTTGGCCTTTTCACCTCCAAAACACCCAAACTGTAGCCAAAAATACACCACGACTAAAACTGTGAGAAATGTCGAGAAGAAATTTAAGCATTACCACTGAACTTTGAACTAAACGGCCAAACGTTTGATTTTCATCTCCATACGCGGTAAAAGTTAGATCCACCTGTGTATGCTCTTTGGGGTGATTTGTTAATTCACTCCTGTAGATTGGTATATTTACAAGGGTATAAATGAAAAAGAAAGTGAAAATAATTGTAAACAATGAAGTTTCGTCTACATGACAACCTTACAAGGAAAGATAAACATTTACGCGTGCGTACCTCGCGATGACGACACTGACTCCCGCTACACTTCACTCCTCCGTGCCGCATTTTAAAACCAGCATATTTCTAAGAAGTTGAACTCTGTGCACAACGGATAATTGATTTATGTTGTCAAATAAAACCCTTAGTTTCCCTGTAGGTCGACTAGCACGAAGGGGGCCTTCGCTTTTCGAGTTCACGTGTCAACAGCATTAGGCGTTAATGAAAACGGATTATAACACTTTTGCTCTTACACATCACGAAATGTTTTTAAGGAAGTACCAGGCCTAACCTGTCGAGAGCTTGGTCCAATACCCTGTGGGGGAGGGGAGGGGGGGTGCTATTCTGGACTGGAATGATGTAAGAGTATTTAACGCACGCCATAGGAGCACCAGCCCTCCCTCCCCTGGGGCCCGCTACTATGCTATCTCACTCCCCACCCTCTCCCCCTTCCGGAATTGTTGGTAAATACCGCAGATGAAATTTCACATAATGATAGAACTGCGCCTTGTAATATCATGATGTATCTTTGGTAGCTCTGTATCATTAAAGAATTAGTGAATAACACTATATATTTTTTAATTTTATTCCTTTGTGAAAGCTGATCACAATTTGTCTATCAACGCACTAACTGTTAGCTTCAGAAGGGGAAATGTCCATAGTGGTAAAAACAATAGCGTCACCCTTTTAGTCCTCACGTAGAGATATAAATCACGACGTTCTAGGATTGCTAGCATGTTTCAGGCTCTTGGTAAACAAGTGAAAATTTAAAAGAGATGCCGAATCGAACGGAGTGAAAACCAAAACAAAACAATGCAATGCAATAAACAAAAAACAAAACAATAAAACAACAACAACAACAAAATATGATAAAAACAAAAATAGAAATAGAAATCTGTGAATGCTCGCCCGCTCTTTCGCGTCCACACTCGTACAGTCAACTTTCGCCTTGCGGACACCTCGCTATCACGGACATCCCGATAATACGGACAGCAACTAAATCCCCGGCAAAAATAAATTATAGATGTTTGACTGAAATAAATTCCCGCTATTAAGGACTCTTGCTATTAATGGCACTAACTCGTGGTCCCGAGGGTGTACGCAATAAAGGGAGTTGACTGTATACCGAAAGCCTGCAAGTCAGTGAGGGACTGTTTAACTACTGTTAGTCTACATCGGGCGATGAGGTTGTCTTGTGGGGTCGCGAGGTCGATGAGTTCTTATGACAATTTGGTAGTCTTTATTTCTTCACCCTGTTATTTGCATAAGTGTTTGGAAAACTGAAACCCGGAAACCCTGCAATTAATTTCGATTTAGAAAAGCTCTTTGCTAATGTACGTTGAGTGACCTAAATGAATCAAAAGGACGAAACAAATCACGTTTCTTGGGGGATAGAACGTTTTCATTTTTTCTTCAATTGACTAAAGTACTTCTTCACTAAGTTCAAGTTTATCAACACGATATCGCCCAAGTACAAAATTCCACCGATATCTTATACTACGTGTCCGTGAATTAAATATTCGCAGTATGATCCGCAAAAATTTTCACCCAATCATTCAATTAGCCAACGTGGCAATCAAAAGTAGTTTTCGACATCACACTGAAAATGACTGGCCAGCGAGTCTTATTCACTCGTTCACTGTACGCGAAGTTGATATTCACTACACTGACCCTAAAATCTATTTCACGGTAGTTAGACTCACGTGACAAAGTCCGCACGTGAAAATCGAAATGGCAGATTTAAAACGGATTTAGTCCAGGCACGACAAGTCTCTACGAGTTTCAAGAAATGTTACTCTGCTAAAAGATTAAAAACTTACCTGAATTGGGTTAAAGTAGCTATAAATCTCGCCGCGAGTCACGAAGTCGTCAAAGTATGTTTTCCGCTAGATAGGCGTTGCTGACTTTGTGACGCTTCTGTACAATTTTTCTTCTGAGAGAGAAATTCAACTCGAGTGCAGTCTTGTTTAGCAAGAGTTAATTCCACTTATGGGAATGCAAAGAGCGCCACACATTTGCACTTCTGAATGTCAGAGATCACAAACCATCGCCGTTTAAGGTAGCGTCTAGCTACAAAGCCTCTGCAAAATGCCAGGACGTTAGAGACCGCTTGAGTAGCTAACTTTTCACGCGGCGTTATCGAAATAGCAATTGTACTTAAACCACAGAGTCTGTGTGGCTGTAACTATCATATCTTTTACATAATTCTCGAATCTCATTGGCTAGTAATGGGATTGCGATCGCGCTGGGTGTCCTGTTACACTTGTACTATCTCAAGCTAGCGCAAAATAAGGCCTCTATTTACGTAGTGGATTCGAATAGCTTTCCTTTCCTGAAACTGATAAGGTTTTCTTTTAGATTCTTTTGGTTGTCATTGTTTGTTTTTGAATCGTTTTGTGGCAATATTTACTTATAAAACGCTGTCATCTCTTGCGCTAAAGGAAATATTGTCTTTGTAAACCCATTATCTGACTTATATAGGTTATCAGTGGGTGGCAGGAGATTATTTTCCCCGCCCCACTTATTAAATTGTCACTGGAGTTACGAAGCGGATTTAGACGATCTTTCACTGCACTCCTCGTAAAAACTTCGATTTCTTTCACTCCAGCACTTTTAGTATGATCATTCAAATCCGCCAAGGAACACTATTCTGTAGTGCCGTTCGGTATGTTGCACAAGGTGGAGCCCTATCGCCATATCACAGTGACTTCGTGTTGTAACTATTCAAATGAACTATATAGTTCACTTGGCTAATATATATCAGCCACCGAATCATTCTTTCCTTGGGGTAGGGGAAGGGGAGATAGTAATTCATTATAAAAGCTGTATAGAATTGTGCCGTCCCGCAGTTAAGGGGAACAATTCTTGATAATGAGCCGTTTTGGGATAAAATAGGTATAGATTTCAACCGTTTTGTTATGAAGTCTAAAAGCGGGTTTGAATTAATGTTACAGACCACGATGCTGAAAAATTACATATTTTTGGTAAAAGATATATCTAGGGTCAGGGTTCAGCGAACCGCTACTGTCTACTGTGCTGAATAAAGTGGCTCTTACATTTTTAGTCTATTGACAAAATCTTTAGCTATTGAGAGAAATTGAAGCCATTGATTTGAACTGTGATCCTGTGAATTTGTTTACTGTGCTATACAAACTAGGAATGTCTTTCAGTCTCTCTATTAAAATGATGATCGATGATGACCTTAAGCCTTAATACTGTTTACTGTGCTGTACAAGATACGTCTTTCTTTTAACGCAAATACAAACTAATCACAAGCCTAGTTTGACGTTCTTTTCGTTTAATATGCCAGGGTACAAAGAGGATCCTATGGACTTTTGATTCTTTGAATACCAATATATTGCCTTATCAAATAATAAAAACTGTTACGTAGCTAGCTTGGATTCTCAGCCTTTGAGGAAATGGAATTTAGATAGGGTTTGTTTAATTCTAGACCAAGGTACTCTTGGATGGGAAGTTGAAAGATTTGTGAATAGCACAACATTTACAATTCTGGCATACAGTCATTACTAGCTTATCTTATCGCATCTTTAGTTTACTACAAAAATTCAAGGTCCAAGTTGACGTAGTAGGTCGGCCCGTCATCATGTAGTTTAAACAATTTTGTGATTTTCCGCTAGGTCACGTTATTGAAAGGTCACGATATTTTGACCATATTATCGATATCGTGACAGCAGCGTGTAAACATGTCACGCGCTTCTATATACCAGTGGTGCGTCTGTTCAAAGAACATATTACCGTAATAAAGGGGAATATAGGAAAGAACTGCTCAGCTGCTATCATTTAAATTGTCATAGAAACGAAAGGTTAGACCACCTTACATAGCATAACAAAAAGCAATGCAGGAAGGAATTGCTCGTATGAATTGTCCCTGACTTCGAGATTACTTCCACAGACTGCCACACCAAAAAAAAGTTGAGTGCACGAAGAGGTAATGGGCTTCAGCGCATGATGAACAAGATTTTAGACGGTGAACAAATCTCCAAACTGATGCTCATTTGCGTGACTTCAAGTGTTAATTACATTAAAATAGTCCAATTTGCTTGAACACCTGGCGAGATAAATACGTTGCAAATACCTGCACTAATTCGCGTCATCCGTGGGCTTATACCACTAGTAACGATCCTTGAAGAAACCGGCTTATTGCTGACTAGGGGCTCAGATTGTTCGATCCGGTGGAGATTATATAGAGTTGACAAAATGCTTAACATTGTCACCGCAGCTTGAATTACATGTGAGTCGCCCATGGGGTTGATGGAAATGACACCACGAAGCAACCAGAGCAGATTGTATCTCGGCTTCAGTTTACTTGGACCATTTGGCCAAAGAAGGAACTGCAGAAACGATAACAACAACTTGACACTGATAACAAAAACAACAGCAACTAAAAGTCACATGAAGTTAACCTAAAACGCGAATAACTCTCCAAAATTATCTCAATTTCAGGTCGGTCAGGAGAAAAATAAAGTAGGAAAAAATTAACGTATGCCCTGATCATCACTTTCGCGTCGTTTAGCCAGCGATGTTTTTTCTGCTTTGCAATCTGGTTCCAACGTTAAGTGTACGGGTGATAGAATTCCAAAGTTTGAACACCTTAACGAAACCATTGAGTACCAGTTCCCTGTGTTATCTACAAGTTGAGCTATAAAAAGGTGATGTTACCATGAATACAAGGTTTAAACGTTTGAACCTTTGGATAAAACCGTCACCAATTCCAATTCTATTAAAAGGTACAGCTCTAATGTACTGTTTGTTTTTTCAGTGCTTGTCAAAAAGATTTTTGATAATTGTATTTCCTGTTTTGAGCTTGAGTCAGGAGTGAATGGGTTGCAGATTACGGAGATTTTATAACGTATAATAATCTCTCATAACCCAATCAATTTTACTCACTGTTCAAAGCAGATGTAGCTTAATATTTGCTTAAGCTAATTTGTACAGGAAGCTCACCTGGATAGTAATAACATTGGCTATGCTATAAAGTACATCGATCCATCCTGAATCCAACAAAAAATTCGGGTTAAGTACTGCTTTAATTTCTGCAACTTTGGGATGAGAAATAAGGCCCTTTAAAAATATCACGTGAAACTCCTCAACACCTTATTACGGTATCTGGAGGCCGGTGACATCGACGAATGTATCAAGAAACTGAGAGGAACCACATTTGTAGCTGACCGAGTTTAATATAGCGTGTGACGTCGGGTGATGGCATTATTTTGTGTCAGTCAAGTTATTGACTTGATTGTTCAATTAAGCCGTGACTGATTATTGGCTGCGAACAATCAGAACAATGAATGGACTCTTTCTGTCCTTTTACTCTAAGTCAGTTCATATTCTCGTTGTTCTGCTGTTCTTTGCAAACGTTCGGTTCAGTCTAACTGAATGTCTACTTGTATGTTCCAATTAGCGTTGACTGATGGGTTTGGTGTTCTTTGTTATCAGTCGACATATATATCACCAACAGTGTTCAGCTTGTCTTGAACCATGGTAATCACGAAAGCAGACAAGTAACTTACTGGGAGGGGACTGGTTGAGAGTTGAGACTCGACTGGAAGGGGTTGTTTAAAATGCAAGTTAATGAAAGAACCAAGAGTCTTCACTTGGAGGATTGATCGACCAGTATGCGGAAGTGTTTCAAGAAGGACTTGGAACATTCACTGGCCCGAGGGCGAAGATCCATGTGGAAACAGAGGCAAAACCGAAGTTTTTTTTCAAGGGGAGGCCAGTGCCGTAAGCCACGCACAGGGAAGATTGAGGCTGAACTCAAGAGGCTACAAGATGAGGGAACAATCGAACCTGTTCATGCACTTCTCGGAATGGGCAGCTCCCATTGTACCTATCCTGAAACCAGACGGCTTCATTCGCATCTGTGGAGACTACTAAAAAACTGTCAATCAAGTGTCTTAGCTGGACATGATCCTATCCCGAAGGTTGAAGACCTGGTGAAAAATTCGCTTAACTGGACATGCGTCAGACCTATCAGCTGTTACTTCTGGATTAAGAATCTAAACTGTGCACTACCACCAACACGCACAAAGGATTTTTCCAGCACAACCGTGCGTATGCGCTACGGAATATCGTCAGCACCAGAAACATTTCAGCGGAACATCATGATGGAGAATCTACTGCAGAACATTCTATTCCCTATGTAATCTTCCGGGTGGATAACATCCTAGCCTGTCCGGAGTCTGAGGAGAAGATCTCTTAAACAACCTGGAAGAAGTCTTGAAACGAATAACACGCGCAGGTTTACGACTTCACAAAAACAAGTGTGTGTTCATGGAACCTCAAGTAACCTACCTGGGTCACAACGACAACAATAAAGGCATTCTAAACGTTAGAAGACAAGGTCGATGCTACAGCATCAACGCCTGCGAATGTGTCAGAGCTCAAATCATACCTGGGCATAATTAACTACTATCAAGAGTTTCTGTCTAACTTGTCAAGTGGGTTGGCTCCATTGCATGAGTTGCCAGGCAAAGAGACTCGCTAACATTGTGGTAAAGAGCAAATGCACGCATTCCAGATGTCGAAGGTACTCCTGAAGTCTCCTAGACTACTGATCCACTACGACAGCCAGAGGAAGCTAACCTTGGCATGCGATGCATCACAATATGGTTTACAAGCCGTTCTCTCTTATGGATGACGGCTCGGAGCATCCAATCGCATATGCTTCCAGGATTTAGAACGAAAAGTCCTAGCCCTAGTTTTCAGCATGAAGAAATTTCACCAGTATATTTACGGCAGACATTTAAGTTTACTGACTGACCACAAATAGGAGTCATTGTTTAATTACAAGAAGGCCTACCATGGCAGCAGCGAGAATTTAGCGTTAGGTCTTGACACTGGCTGTGATTACCAATACTCGATTGATTACAAACCAGGACCTAATCACGTCAATGCTGATGCCCTATGCTGACTGCCCTTGCCGGTTAGTCCACCGACTACACTGTTACCTGCAGAAACTGTGTTGCAATGAAACTCCTCAATTCGACACGATACTGTCTCAAGTAATCGAGTACGTACGGCAAGGTTGGCCTAATTACAACTCAGATGAAGTATCCAAGCCAAGTGTTCAAGATGAGTGTTTGCTATGGTGGTATTCCCTAAAGAAAGAGGAAGCGTGGTGGAGGAGTTACACGAGACACACCCTGGAATTTGCTGTAGGAAGGCGTTAGCGAGAAGTTACGTGTGGTGCCTGAAAATGGATGCAGATTTGGTGCAGAAAGTGAGTCAGTGCAGTCTCTGCAAACAAAACAGGGAGTTACCGCCAGGAGCTCCTTTACATCCCTGGGAATGGCCTCATAAACCCTGGGTTCGACTTCACCTAGACTATGCAGGTCCGTTCCTTGAAAAAATGTTCCTCATCATGAAAGATGCCCACTCCAAGTGGATAGAAGCATTTCCAATGAACACGTCGACATCAAGTGCGACTATTGAGAAATCGAGATTAATAGCTTACGCAACACATGGTCTGCCGGTAATCGTCGACACAGACAATGGCAGCAACGACACAAGCGAAGAGTTTGAATATCGACTTCCTCAAACAAAACGGAATCCATCACATTAGAACCTCTCTGAGTTTAAGGTGCATTGCAACATAAATTTGCCGGTCCGCAGATGTTTCTTTGAAGTACCTTTCGTAGCATTGTTATCATGGTGACGTTCGGATTTTTTAGAGGGTTTTGCAAAACTACATTAAGCATTTAAAAGGGGAATTATTACTTTTATTGGCAGGAGATATGCACATATAAATCTGTTGAATGTTTCCTGTTCTGCGACAGTGCAAGACAATTGATGACGATTGGTGCGGCAAGTAAGGACTCCATAGGATTTTGAGCCAGATCTTACGTTATACGAATGATCAGCAGGTGTTGATACATTGACGTCTCATCGACATTGGATCACTACAGATCATCTGCATGGCGGTTAATTAAAGAATAAGGTAGCTGATTGATGTTATGATTGATACTTCAAAATTTCAGACCTCAACAAGGAGTGGCGTATTAGACAAGGAGGCTCCAGAATAAAAAGTCGGTGTGTGATCTTGGAGTTCAGTTTTTCAAACCGCTTGATCGACTGCTTGGTATAGTAGTCTCACCACCATCGCAAATAATTTGCACAGTTATTGTTTACCATCTTTTTTTTATTTTAGCTGCTTTTGTTTGGCATTTTTCGATCAATCACTTTTTAAAACGGTACTAAGGATTTGGAGATCGTGAGTTGGGAGGGGGGTTGCAGCTTAATAGGGAGGTTAAATCTGAGCATCATATAGGCTGCGTAAACATTGTAAGTGTATAAGTTGAACAGAAAGAAAGAGCTAAATTACATTTGACGCAAAACATACTCAACAAACTACCGGAAAAACAAGTTTCAGTTACGCAGCCTTTGTGTTATTTGGCTGCAAAATTAGGTTTACCAAAACATCAAATCTCAAATAACCAATTAAAAACAAAGTAAAATGTTAATTCGGCGTCTTGATTATGTTATAATTGACGCTGATGAAAAAGCTTTTGATGTAAGCTATTAACTAACAATGAAGTCATTTTATTTCGTATTTTGTCACAAAATACTTTTTGGAGCAAATGTTCTTCGATTTACAGAAACATTTAACACGCTTAATATTTTCCTTCGTTTGTAGCCTCAATTTACACGCCCTGCACAGAGCAATAAAAGTTTGGCATTCCCTGTTGGTGACGTCATCGCTTCTACATTTCTTTCCTAACGCTTCGTTTCGTGCGCAGCGATCCTGAAAAGGGGCGAGATAAACAAGCCTTAAGTCTTCGCTTGAGATGGCTTTGAAACTGTCTCCTTTTCGCTCATACAGCTTGTTGCCCACGACCCACACTCTCACTGCATTGTGGTATTTCTGCTTTAGGGCTGCTCCAATGTTTTAAAATGGTGGCAGTATCTCCCAGCACTTTTTAATAGCACAAGAAGAGCTCCACCCAAGACATCTGCACCATAAAATTAGACTTGTTCCAACAACCTAAAAAATGTAAATAGGAAATGAGCTTGCCATGACATGACCACAGCCTCGACGTTCCTGAAGAGGGTCTTAGAGACTAGACCGTCTCAAAGAGCCTCTTCAGGTTTTGTAGGGAGGAGGAAGGGTTGGGGTAAGTGGAGGTATGCATGTCAATCCAAAATAAGTTTACACCACCTCCATAACCTCTTAATGTATGAGGTTTCTAGCCCACCCCAATCCCATCCCCCCAAAAAAGTGTGTGTGTTGGGGGAAGGAGGGGGTGAGGGGGAGGAAAGAAGAAAAAGAAAGAAGAGGAGAAAAGGGATACCGCGCATATTCTCATTTTAATTTCTTTCTTCACCACTGAAAATTGTCTCAATGAACTATTTGGATATCGCATCATTGGCTCCTTTAACCTCCCCTTTGAAGTCATTTTAGTTGCTCCCACTATCCCTCCCGCGCTTATCCAGTATTAGTTACCTTTTCTTCCCACTTTGTTGTTGTGCAAGTTAACCACCGTTCGAGCGGCGTTTCCCTTTTCCAGATTTTTGAAGAACTGCCTGGTTTGTCTCTGTCCATATTTAAAGTTATCCCCACAGCCGGTAACAGGCAGCTCACACCCTGCCCGAAATGTGTGCTTCTTTTAGAGGCACTTGCATCCTCGTATGTTGTGCCGGCATTTTAGAGTCAGTTCGTAAGTGATGGCGGCAGTGCTTATGGCGTGAATGAATGCGGTCTCTCGAGTTGCTGCAAGGTAATGGTGATCAGTTTAGTTGTAACCTCCTATGAAGGTGCCCTTTGAGCTCGTCACGCATTCCCCCTTCCCCCGGCCCCCCTCAAAAAGAGGAATAGGTGACGAACCTATTGTAGCATCTGAGTGGGAGACTAGTTGCATTATGAATGTATAAGTTTTTTTCGACCCCTCAACCTTTGGGTGTCTATAAATGACTTCAAGACGAAATGTATCTAACTAACAGATTGATGATCTATTGTTAGTGCCGTGATCTAGAAATCGAGCTTTCTGTCTGTTTTTGACTATGGTGTGTATAGAGGTATGTTAAGCTGCTAGTCTGAAGTAGATTTTAACAATTCGATCTGCATAGTCTGAAAGGCTAATACGGATATGATTCCAGTGAACAGGCCTGAAAATGTATGGATATAAATGTTAGAGTAAAAAAGTAATGGTGCCGACAAATTACATATTTTGGTCTTAAACAGGGTCAGGGTTTCAAAAACTCAGCCTCATCCCCTATCTTTTAAGAGAGTAAGAACAAATTCCTCGGCACCACATATAACCCGAGAGATAGTAAGAGAGCTTATGCGTGGGAGAGATCAAGTCAAGAGGATTGCTACAGCCTCGTTAGTATAAATTCTGCAAAAACTAGAAATGGAGTAAACCTCATTTGGGGTGGTAAGAAAAGTTATTATTATGTTTTCTTTGACTAAATCTACCTCTGAAATGGTATAAATCCTGCATACTATGTAAACTCTATATTGGCGAAGAGGGAAAGCATGCAAGTCACTAATAATTTAAGTCTGACGTTAGCAATGTCCGCTTAACTGATAATATTAGATCAGCAACTGACTTAAGTATGTTCAAATCTCTGGCGAAACGCCACTTCAAGCGCTTCTGCACAGAATCCCATTAATAATAGTGCGTCTATGTATTTTATTACTGTGCTATTTTGTATTGATTTTCTGTTATTTGTTTATTTCCTATTTAACCAGGACTCTAGCTATGCTAAACCAGATTTCCTGTATAAATAAAAAAATATATAAAAGAATAAAAAAATTAAAACAGGCTCTGCAATGCAAAATGATAATTCACTTGATTTGAAATTGCTGAAAAACGATGATTAAGCTTGTCAAACCTCTTATTCCTTCACGATATCCTCAAAGTTTTCATTTCGTTGAGCGCTGTCTTGCTGATACATGTCTTCATCAATCATAGACACCGGAAATATACATAATGATTGGAATTGTTAGTCAGAGTAAATCCAATGCACAGAGGTGATTCAAGGCTTGATATAGCACATAATAGACAAATATCGGTCCAAAGATTTTTTTTTTTAGCCAATCATGCAAATATCTTGAAGATAACAGTATTCTTACTAAATTTTAAGTAGGCTTTGACCACTTGGGCCCACACAAACCGCACTTTTTGGCGCCACTAACAAAGGGTATGTAAACATTGCCATTATTTTTTATCGATCTTCAACAGGCTTTTGATACTATCTGCCATAAAGTACTTTTAAAAAAGTTAGATTATGGTGTGGCTTGAAGACCAAAGCGCTTCAGTTGTCGAAAACACCTGTAGGTCTCTTAAAGTAAATAGTTTACGTGGTCAATGATGTAAAATAATTATAAACCGCCGGGTGAGTGTAATAATAAGAACGTACAGAGTAGGTATATAATTCAGGCATAAAATGAGTCATATCTAGCTAAAAAGCATGCAGGAGAACGATTCAAATATCGCATTCCCTTAGAAATTCTCACCGTAAGGAAGTGTTGTGTTAACAAAGATGGGCAACTCTGGATCGACGCTTTGGTTGACAAAAGAACAGCTCCATGAGGAGCTCTCGTTAAACTGTTTCTGACATTCTTTTATTCCACGGCGGGCTCCTAATTTCACAATGGTTAACAAAGGCAAATAACCTAACTGGAAAACGAGAGTCAAAATTAATGCTTTGACCTCGTCAACTAAAAGAACTGCTTAAAACTCCCGGTCAAAACCAAAAGAAAATTGCATACTAGGTTTTTCTCTCAGGTTATTAGATTCTGAGAGAGGATAGCACCATCGTGAGTTCTGTCCGGTGACGAACCTAATCAGACTGTCTCTTACCCGGGTCTGAGCGTACACAAACGAGGTGATGTTAACTTTAAACACGGGGGGGGGGGGGGGATCCCATATAAAAGTGACAGGGGCCGGGTGATCGTCTTACGTTTTAGGGGTAAAAATTCGTGGTTTGGTACCCCTTATGGTACAAAATTCTGAAATGACTTCTGTCAGAGCCGTGATGGTGGTACCTTTTAGGGGTATTAAGCTGAAATATGTGAGAAATATAAGTTAATGTCAGCCAACTGTCAGTTATTGTATTTTTTAGAGTTGATACCTCGTAGGGGCAGAAAACAAATTCGCACCACGCCCAGAAAACAGAATTCTGGTACTTTTTATGGGTTCTTTTCAAAATTCCCGACGATCACCCCCTTCGAATCTGAAGAATGGCTCAGCAACGGGTCGCTTGAGCGGGTAGTTAAGTGTAAACTTGTACATCTGGCCGGTAAAGCGCATCTTACAAGCTGTTGTAGTCAACTATGAATTTGGATTTGCTGAGCTTTACAATGAGCTCGGCATCTGATGTGTCAGTTTGTTGAGATGTCAAGCCGCCAATTTATTCCAGTCTCACTAAAGTGAAAGCTTGTACACAATATTTAAGAAAAGAAAACTGAATGCATGTAATTTCAGTGACGTTATCAATTGGACTCTAACTACAAAATCACAACGGTTTATAAAACTGCCATGAAACAAAAACGACATGTTGTCTACCTCTCTTGTCCTGTTCACCGTACTGTGGGGAAAAATGACGAACATGTAGCATGGTTAAAAAAAACACACACACACACACACACACATAAGGTTTACAAAATTACGTGCAAATTAAATATAAATGTATGAAAAATGCGTTACAGCACGGCACGAGACTGAATGTTGTCAGATGTTTTTAAAACTGGGCTGAGCCACGCACTTCCCGTAAAGCAAACTGGTGACTCAGAATAAAAGACACAAAAGATGTAATTTATCAATTGACACGGAAGATTGTTCCCTCCGGTTTCCAAATACCGATACGTGGTCTGAAAGGGTGGGGAAGCCGAGATTTTTCTAACCAACTTCCTGGAGAAATTCAGAGTAATGATATAAATTAATACCACATTTCCAAATTTCCTTCACGGTAGTGATTTCCATTTGTTTGAGAACAAGGTACATGTGCATGGCGCAATTTGTTACTGAGTGTGCTGAAGTGCACTGAGTTTGTAAAGACTGAAATCGAGTGATAGCAGTTTGAATTGAACGCTTGGCAACTTACTAGGTAGCATTAAATGGGTGAGCTGGCCCGCATGCGTCTACCAGATGCACGGACAACAAACCAGCAACAACCACTGAGAACATCCTGCAGAAATTCATGCTTCAAGCTTGTGGCACTATGATGCTAGAGAATTCTGAGCAGCGATCGCTGCTGTCTGAACCTGGTGTTCAACACAACTTCTAAGCTGAAAGCAATTTGAAACTATGCCAAGCATCGAGCAAAATTCTGCTCGGCCAATCAAGAGAAGAAAAAACTGACATTATCATTCATCAGTAAGATAGTATAGTCAGCCTAATATTTCTGTCGTGTTCTATCGCGCCACATTCATTCAGATTTTCACAAGTGATTACAGGTGATGAATAGATATCACTTGTCTTTCAACCATAAAGGAAAACAAAATCAATTTTTGACACGACGAGAGCGCGAGAGAGAGACAGACAGACAGACAGATAGACAGATAGAACTGAACGTTTGACGTTTGATTTATGTACTCCCAGCAACAAAAAGTATATATTTCTAGCCTGACTATAAATTTAAATGTACTGAGCTAGGAAGAATTTAGGGGTCACTGTGAAAGGAAATAAATGTCTTAAAAAGTAAGACGAAAATCACTATTAGCTGAAACATTCTTGAAATTATGTCAAATCTGCTCTGTCCTCTGTTAGTCTGGGATGAGCTATTCAATTGATAACTTACTCGACAGCTGAAAGACTAAGGGATAAGCAGTAATCATTTTTCAACATAATTATTTTTTCAGACATGGATGATTCAGCTGTTGTCAGAATATTTCCGCCCGTTAGCTGTAGTTGCTAATGATCATTATCAAACTTTCATCTGCAATCAGTCATAAGAACCTACATGGCAGCCGTGAGATGCGCTTCGCCAGGGAGGCGGGGGAGGGGAGAGGAGAAAGCTCAAGGAAGCTCCAATTCTTTCCTTTCAAATGCAGATGGGAGAAGCTCTGGTTGGAGAAGCTCTGGAAATGATCATTTTAGATGACATTACGTCTTTTGGATCTCAATTGTCAGACACAAAATATCAATTCCCAGTAGCTGCCAATTGTCAGGGGATACTGTATTTCGTAGACTGGACTGGAGTGGACTGCACTGCTGTAAGATGCGGATTTGTAAAACGAGGATTTGCAAAACGCAAACTTGTAAAACAAGCCTTGTAAAATGATGATTTGTAAGACGCGGACTTATAAAACACGGACTTGTAAAACGTGGACTTGTAAAACGCGAACTTGTAAACGCGGATTTTTATATTTCTCTTTACTGAAACGATAATTTCTCATTCAAAGAACTGACCTGGTAATCAAATGTAGGTATCACTGTTTCTGTTAAGAATAAGTTCATGCTACAGCTGTGAAAGAAATTAAACTATATTTAAAACAGTTATTGAGCACTGAAGTTACGCTATTGCTGGAGGAATGGTAACGCAAAAAGAATAGATTAATTGAATGGATAGTTGCATCAACTATTTTCTTGCCTTTCATTTTACCATCTTGTCAACAATAGTGTACCTCCACTGTGCAATATAATACCACGCACAACCCACCAGCCTTAATTCATTCGCTTTAGCGAACAAGGCCCGAGCTAGCGCTCGAAACGTCAGCTTTCCAATCTCTTTACAGTTATCAACACAGTTGTTTTTCAGTCCTCCAACGACGCAATACCGCAGTTTACGTTCTGTCTCTTTAACGTCCCCGTTGTACACGTTCATAAATCAGTACCCAGCTGGTCTGCCTCCAGCCAGCTGGGATTCATATGTCCATGTTATGCTCTATTTGAAATATTTTTTTCTGTCTGGCTTGTATCATTATCCCTGAAAAGCCACTGTTTGTGTTTAGAGCCGCGACGACCGCGTGTTTCTAGTTAATTTTAAGAGTGAACATGTATACCTAACAACGGCAATAACAACAACAACATATTTTACTCGAAAGACTCAGTGTATCTCAAGTGGTACTTAGAGCATTTGGCACAAATGCATCCTGTTCTTGAAACAGACAACAGTCAAACAAAAAAATTAATTGACACATATTCTAGGTAGCAAAGTAATTTTAACATGCGAATCACAAGGTAAATGGAAGCTATCGAAACCTATCTCCGCTTCCAGCTTCGGTCATGCGAAATTTAATTTCCTGGCAGCGGGCGGTTTACGGCGTACACTTGGTTACAAAATACTTCCTCGTGCATGTGTTGCATTGGAAACGACAACACCACACAAACTTACACTCACATTTAACCTGCTCATAATGTTCCTCTGTTTTATATCGCAAATCACATGAAAGGCAACGGTATTTGAAGAATTCGCAGTTGATGGCATCGGCGTCATCACTCTTGCAAGTCCTTCTCAGCATTAACCCTTTGGAGCCTGTGGCATTGTCTCCTACGCAGTAGCCTGTAGATCTGTCAAGATAAAGAAGTGCCGGCCAATTGAAGCGTTGGATCCTAGCGTCTGAGATATTTGTGAATTGATCTCCCCATCGAACTTGAATTTTGTTGTCAACGACCCGCGCTTCTAACGCCCTGTCGTAATACTCCTTCAGCTGGGCTCCAATTCTCTCAAATGGTGCCAATTCCCTCCAGCAAGTGAAATATACTCTACTGAAGGTAAAGGTGGCTTCCCTACACATTTTGATAGCACTTGATCGAACAATCTGCGAGAACAAACGGACAAACTAGTTACGGCTTCTTGATATGAGCCGTGTAGGCGGGAAGAATTTTGTTCCTGTCCATATGGGATTCTAATCCCGGTTACCGCGATGAAAAATGTCCAAAAGGACAGACTTGTCAGCGACCTTACAAGCCATGCGCAGTTGAAAATGTTTTGTTACGGACAGTTCCGGTATCCGGGCTGGAGTGTTCATATGGGAAAAATTTCCAGCTCGGTTTCCGAGATCTCGGTAACCTGGCTTGCCCCCCTTCTCTTATGAGCACATCGAAATTTTTGTCAAGAAAATGTCTCGGAAACCAAGCCAGCCCAGTCGACCTGGCTCATATGAAGAGGCCCTTAGTGGAAATGATCTGGTAAAGCCGTGGTGTTGCAATGGCAGGGAAAGACGTCGTTGCTCCGAATCATTCGTTCGAGCTTGTTGGGAACTTGTAAGTGCGACCCACCCAGTTAAAGAAAAATGAGATGCTCTGAAAATTTAAAATGAAAATTTACCACGCTTACCTCTCTTCCAACTTTATTGTTATACAGGTTAATCACCGTTCGGGAGTTATTTCCTTTTTCCAGTTTGCTAAAGAAATCTTCGGTTTCTTTTTGTCCAAACTCAATGTTTTCACCACAGACTCCGGGCAAATGGTTAATTGTTCCTCTAAATTCCTCCGTGGGAAATGAACAATTACACCCAGGTGCATCTATTCTGCCTTTTGTGCACTGACGGGTGAACTCGTGTGTAATAGCAGCAGAGCTGATGGCGTGGAGAAAGGCTGCCTCTCGAGTCGCTGCAAAAAATGATGACGTTTGCCGTTAGCAAATCAAAAACTGACAATCGAATCCGTAACATTGAACCCGCAGCAAGCAGTGCCAGCAAAGGTTCCGATTAGTTTTGGTTAGCTTTGGTTTTACATTTTTTACTTTGTCGTTTTAAGAACAGGTTGTGAAAATCGAGCCAGATGTTTGTAAAATGAATTTATAATCAAAGCAAAGACGAATGCTTTGGACCATCAACCAATAGATTGCATTAAAAGACTATGTATCGAACGTCAGTTGTGGTCAACTGAAATCAATATCTATTCGTTGCTCTTTATTCACGTGACAGAGACGCTGTTTGTATATGATTTTCAAATTTGCTCGCAAAACGAAAACCGAATTAATCACTTTATCCAATCACAATTGACGCAAAAACTGTGATGAACTAATCAGAACTCGAAGAAAATAAAAGTAAATGGCGTCAAATGCTGGAAAATTCGTGCGAGAAAAGTATGAATTCTGGTCAGTGACGAGAAGTGAGAGACGCGAGTTTCTTTTAACAATCACACCGAGCTAAATTAACCAAGACAAATCCTGCTGTTTGTGTGAGTTTCAAAATCAGAGTAATCAATTAACCACTCAGAACTCGAGTAATTAATCAGAGTAACTAGCCAATCACAACTCGAAGCAAAGTCAAATGGCGTCCAAAGTGGGAAATGCTTGCTAGCAAGTTATGATTTGTGTCTGGACGAGCCGAAGGGACGGGAGTTTTTTTTAACAATGCCAGCTGTGTCCATTAACCAAAACAAATACAAAATTTCCTTCTACACTCAACTGAAAGCAGCAGGGTGAAAATTTTCCACCCTCGTGTTAACGACACAATCGAAATCAATCTTGCCATTAGCTTCTGGCGATTACTGAATACGTTGACACTGCGCAAGCACTAAGACAAATAGCCTTACCTGAAGGCAGAGTTGTGTTCACAAAAATGGGTAGCTCCTTATTCACTGGTAGGCCGTCGAGCTCAAACTTCCATATCTCGTCCTTAAACTGATTTTTGCATTCCTCTATTCCACGTAGGGCTCCTTCTTTCACTATACTCAAAACTGGGAGATAACCCTGTTAAGTGAAAACACCCACTGTGTTAATGGGTTACCAAAGCAACAGTATACTGAAACAGCCCCTATTTTACCTCTAAGTAGTTATAGCTCAAAAGCGAGCTCCGTAACCCCCATGTTTAGATATATTTTTTGCAAAGTTTTTAAAAACTTCTACTAGAGGACTCCAGAGCCAAAAACCTTAAATTTTCGAAAATTTAAGGTTTCAAATTATAAGTGCTGCAAAGTGTTGGAAACCATTACCAAAAGCCTAAAACAGGTTTAAAATGGGATCATACAGCAGAGACTCGTCAGTAGGGGTGGCATGACGTACCGGCTCTAAAATCGCATTTATTCAATCTCGAGTCAGACGGCAACAAAACAAGAAGAAGAAGACTGAAGAGAAGAAAAGAGTGGAAGAAGAAGAAGAGGAAGAGGAAGAGGAAGAAGAAGAAGAAGAAGAAGAAGAAGAAGAAGAAGAAGAAGAAGAAGAAGAAGAAGAAGAAAAAGAAGAAGAAGAAGAAGAAGAAGAAGAAGAAGAAGAAGAAGAAGAAGAAGAAGAAGAAGAAGATGGAGGAGGAGGAGGAGACGAAAAACATTAGCAATATTTATTTATTTATTTATTTATTTATTTATTTATTTATTTATTTATTTATTTATTTATTTATTTAGCTTTGTCCAATATATACAGGGATACCGCAACAGCTAAGGCCAATTACTACGGACCCGGGATATACGGAATATACGCACAAAGACCAGACCACAACACCGGGAGCTACGTCCCCTACTCTTTGCGAAGAGTGAGTGGGTTCTTAACGTCCCACACAGTTATTTACAAATAAGGTTTGTGAGACGGGACCTACGGCTTATCCGAGAAGACTAGAAAGTCTAACCATTTGCAGATGTCAGAACAAAGGCAGCACTTTCTCCTCAGTTATTTAAAGACCCTGAGTGGTGGTCCGGCCGGGGTTTGAACCCGCGACCTCCCGCACGGTAGTCCGGCACTCTACCAACTGAGCTAACCGGTCGGCGACAACGAGAACAAGAAGCGACAAGAACAAGAACAAGAAGATCGAATCACTCTCTGACTAATGCAGCCACGTACTACACACCTTTCTTCGATAAAGTTGTCCGAGTTCTCCACTTCCGTATCGTTTTGTTCTATGGAAAAAACAAACAAAATTATACGAATTGAAATTGTAAAGAAACAGAATTGAGCGCTTACTTCGTGGGAGAAAAAAACACATTGGCGGCATGGCGGAAAGGGTAACACAATGGCGGTTAGCTGTATCTGGTTTGTCGCTAAGTTAGAACTTTCGAACATTCTTCTGGAAATTATAAGCTCACATAATTAAGATAAACGAAAATGACAGCTAGTCAACTGGTACGACTTCAGGGACTGTTCCTATCTCCTCTGGTTTTAGGCTCATTCACAGGCTAGACATGGAACTTATTCTAGATCCTTCTTCATCTGGGTCCGCAATAGGCTAAATTACCAGCCGCTGTTCGGGAAAGTCCCCTGCAAGCGTCTCTTCTCGGGTAGCAAAGCCGGACCCGAGGGAGCCTAGGTCCGTAATTACAATTAGTAGCTTTCCTAAAAGAAAACACATCTGGTTTTTGATATAGTTCACAACTACGACTGGATTCAAACTGGTTGCATGCCTCATTTTAAAATAATTTACATCCCATCTGTTTAGTTCATTAGCTTCTCGATTCAGCCATTGAAATTTTCATCCCAAAAATTGTACCCCTTTTTTCAGCATGCACGGGACAATGTTACCAAGCTAATTATAGGTTACTAGTAATAACATTTTTGTCAGGCTTATCTATGATCATGATTTATATCGTTCTGTGCTCTGGTTCAATAAGTCAACTGACTTTTTAACACTCTTTTGTAAAAACTGAAATTGTGCGCCTAATGCTGAAGTGAGGAACAAAACAAAAATAGGATCAATTTTCCCCGTCAGTCACGAAAGCTTGAAGTGTCATTTTTCACAATTCTTTTCAATTGAATCCGACTTTTAAAGAGGCAATCCAGGGCTTCCTAAAACCTTTACATGACGAAGTAAACCGTTGGATTCCCTCGAGATTGACCGCAATATTTAAAGCGCAATAGAAATTTAGACGTTTGTGAAGACCAAGTCAGTGTTTAACGAGCCATTCCTGAAGAGTCCTGTAGCCCCAATTATTTTACTCGTGATAAGCCAACGCCTAGCCTTATTCTAAGGCTTATCCAAGGCTGAATGAACCGGGGGTGAGCGTTCTAAACGCTCAATTAATTTAAGTCTAGTGAACTTACTTGATTCCCTTCAGTGGTTGGTATAGACTCACGCGGTATGAAATTGGTCCGCACAAGTCTCCCAGCTGAACGAACATCAAGCCCACAAGGATCCCAGATAGGACCGCCAAAATGTTCATGTTTCAAGCTTGCAAGACTAAACCTTTAAAGAATTCTGTGATCACTGTATGGAGGGAACAGAATGTCTAAAAAAGCGAGACGAACATGACTATTTAACATACGTGGAAACAATCTTGAAATCGTGCCAAATCTGCTCTGTCCGCTTTAAGTCTTTAACTAATGAGTGATAACACTTGAACAACTGATAGATTAGAGAATAAGCATCATTATTCAACATATATTTTTCAACAGACATGAATGATTCAGTCGTTGTCAGTTAATTTCCGTCCATTTGTTGTCAGCTGTTGTTAATCATAATATGCATTATCTGTCTTTTCAGTTGCTATCCATCATCATTGGGACACATATTGTAAATCCTCCACCGTAGAATTCCGAAAGTAACAGGGCCCGTTACTTTCGGATTTGGTAGGCCGCAATATTCGGGTAGCCGTTACTTTCGGACATTTAAAAACGTCTGTCAGTCATCAATTATTTCTAAAAGGACGACACGTACATGTAACGGCATGATATGAATAGTTTATTCAGTGTTACATGCAGGTCATACGATACGAACTTCACCGATGCGAAAAGTTTTGCTTATGACGTCACTGTCCTTCCGTACGCAGCGCTACAGGACAACCAATATGAACGGCACAGAGCTCAACTTCACCCTTGCCTGCAACCCCCGGCTTTTCGATTGGAAGTTGGATGGCCAACTGATTTTTAGAAAAGCAAAAGAAGAAAGAAACGAGAAAACTAGCGACTGAGAGCATGAGCAAACAGGTGAAATATCAATGACGAGCAACAGGTGAAACAGCAAGACAGAGCACGAGAAAAGACAGGAAATTATAGTCACCAACAGCGGGTAAAAGAACAAGACAGAGCACAAGAAAAGAGATTAAATTATAGTGACCAACAGTGAGAGAGACAAAACGACAGAGTAAATGAATCTTTCGGCTCTTCAATAGACAGCAAGTAAACAGCTTTATAGCGAATATCAGCCGTGAAGACAGTGGTTTGCTGTTTCAATCGTCTCTGTAAACCTTGTGGAAGCGGAGATATTGTTTTTGAATTTGGTGTGACGCCACAAAGTCACGCTCGCCGGTGCATGCTAAAAATCAGGAGTTCTCAACGAGCATAGGCGGCGAGGCGGGAGGGGGGGGGGGCGTGGGGGGTTCAGAGAGGGCTGTAGCTTGTGATACAAGGGAGAGATCAGTCTCCCTTCTCCATATCATAAGAAATTCAAAATGTAACAAACAAATAAGTAGTTTCTATCAGCCAAAATTAAAAAAGAAAAAATAGCTAAACCTTATTTAAAGGCACTGAAGCATGTTTATACACATTTTTAATTATCGGACGTGTCAAACCAGATTTTCATACAAAGGAGGCGATACAACTGAAGTAAAAAGAATAAGCCTTGACAGTTAAGTTAAATTATATTAAATTAAAACTCACTCTAGAACGACAATAGACATTATAAACTCAGAAATTTAAATCAAGCTGTTCATTATAGGCATATCTTTTAATGATCTTTATGGTTTACTTGGGTCTTTTCTGAAAAATCTTCACTTGGAACCTCTGGAAATCTTCATTAGAACGCAGTCACTTGTTATATTGTTAGCTTGTGTTAGGATTAGTTTAGCGTTATAACCAGCTGCATTAACAATGAAGAATCCGGACATTCCAAGTTAATTTACTGGTCTTGTTTCTATACCAATTGATTAAAATTTACTTTATAAGAATTATTCGTAAACAGCTTGGTTTAAAACTACAAAATATCTAATTTTCCATAGTATTTATTTGGAAAATGTGGAAAGTGTTTTCACATGACGTCACGGCGGCCATGTTGGTGTCCTAAAACAAAGAAATGGCAGCCATGTTGGTGTCCTAAACTAAACCTCTGGGAATCGAACTCTATTTTTATGCAACTACTTTTTTGTTTTTGTTTTAATAAACCAATATGGCCGGTAGTCACGTGAATGGAAACGCTTTATACATCCACTATTGTTGTTGAATTTCTACGGAAAATTTCTGCATAACATTCAATTACAACCCTAGCTTAAATTGTAAAGTTGTCAGTGCAAAAAATGTTACATTTACCCATTAGCGCTTCAAAATAGGCAATAATTGAATTGTACAAGTCAGTGGCGAAATAAAAACATTAACTAGCAACAAGAGAGGATGAAGTTTGTCCATAGTTTTGTATTCCTTTACTCTATTTTTTTCCTCATTTTCCCTCGAGCTCTACTTTCAAATAATACAATTAATAAAAGCCAAATTTTATCTGAAGCGCGCTTAATTGCTGGTGAAATTAAACCCACGCGGCTCGTTCAACGAGTATTCTTGGCTTCATTTCAACCGTAAAATATTATTCAGAGCTTTTTCAAGGTCACAGGACACAAAATTAGTCTGAAATGTCAGCCCTGTGGGTTAGGGGGAGGAGACGGCTGACATTTCAGACTAGACTCAAAATATAATAAAGCTAAATTGTTTTAAATAAAAAAATTGTCAACTGATAAAGAAAAAGACTTACCTTGATTTAATTCCTTTGCGTGAATGAACACTGTCCCTTGTAAGCTTGGCAGATTCGATGTTTCAATACCACGCGAATTCGTCTGGACATGTGAGTTGCTGTTCGACTTGATTTCACTGGCTTCCACAGCCGTTTATTCTGTTTTAGACAGGAACTACACGTTAGTATCTGCTTGATAATTTGCAAAGCTACAGGCGTCGTTCAGCGAGGAAAAGGACAATTTTGAGCCTCTCTATGGGTATATCCGAAGAAATCGAAGACGCGAAGATCACCGCTAAAAAAACGAAGAACTCTAGATTGAAGGGAAGATCTGAAAATTTACCAAAACTTGCGTGATCAAATGGAACACTCAGATATAGGATCCGTGGATTTCTTAACTCGTGAATTAATGCTTCTGCTATTGTATCTCGCTGCGTGAAGATTGTATGTTTTCTCTCACTTTCGAGAGCTATAGCTTCGTTCAGGTAGCGCTGTCGTTTAGCTCTTTGAGTTGCTTCTTATCTGAAAAACAGCTATTGTGTTCTTAGAGCTGACATGTACCTCCATTATTTTGTGGCTTAGCTCGCGTCCGCAGCAGATATTTTAAGCTAAGACAGACAACTTTCTTGTGAGTCTCTAGGATATTGGGGAATTTCTTTTGGCGAGTGTCTAAGATTGTTTCTCCTGCAAGACTGCGGTTTCGATTTCTAGGAATCTCATCAGTTGCTAGCATGTTAAAATGTGGTTAAAACGTCGCCAAAGAATCCAACAATCCTTTATTGTTTCAATAACTGTTTATATTGCTTTTCGTGAATTTAAACAGTGAGTTATGCAATTTCCTATTGAAGTGAAATATTTATCAATTGTGAATAACACTGAATAAACGTTTAAACTATTTCAATCTGAAAAAACGAAGATCTTCCTAAAAAAACGAAGATAAGCGAAAAAATCGCGAAGAAAACGAAGACCGTGGGTACCCATAGAGAGGCTCAATTTTCTGAATTACTTCCATTAACCGCGGAATGAGGGCAAATGTGCATTGCACGGTGAAAACTGGCTAACTGACACTTTACCTGTGTTTCAATGGCTTCTTGAGCTGCTTCTAAAAATACGTTTGTTTCTTGTAGATAAGCTAATAAAGAAGGAAGATTCAACTCGCCATTTCTCTTTCGTCTTGTTTGCACAGAACAGTTCCAACATGGCGCTGCTTCGTGTTACTTCGTCAACTCACTAAATGAATTTTAAACATGGCGCGAACGTGCCAACGTGATTAAAATTCTCTTCACTAATTGGCTCATTTCAATCAAAGGCTTCAATGTACGGCGCATTTTTAGTCTGAAATGTCAGCCGTCTCCTCCCCCTAACCCACAGGGGACGCGCCCCCTGTGTGTTAGGGGGAGGAGGCGCTGACATTTCAGACTAGGCGCGTTTTCAGGGTCAAAACTCTAGTGTATAGTTACCACACAAATTGAATTTCCAAATAAATTGTTAACTTACAGGGTGATTTTCAGTTATTGAACACCGTTGACGTGCTGTCTTGCAATGGAATCGTTTCGTTGCGTGACGTTCAAATGCGCTCTTTCTTACTGGAGTTAATTTGAGAATGGAATATTTTTATTAAGCATTTTAAATGTAATAGTTCATGAAAATTCTTGATGTAAATTATTTTTTAAGATACAGGGCCCCTATGGAGACCAGCCTTAGAGCTGAATGGGCTATCCTGTGTAAATAAAATTTTACTTACTTACTTACTTACTTACTAATGGGTTACGCGCATGCATTATTACTTTTGAAATCTCTTTGTATGCTTACTTGTGAAAGATATAGACGTAGAATTATTTGATGATCAAAATAAAGGAAGCATTAAAACAAAACCGACTCATAAAACGATGGCGATCTCTACCCGTGTCACATTTGCGAATAGGATCGCGACTCGCGATGACTTTGAATCCACTTTCGTCACACTAGAATGACTTGCGTAGTTTCAATCAGCTGCTACTCCATGTACTCACTACAGGGCGCGGGAAGAGTCTGGAAACTTGAGTTCCTCCCTAGTGTTATTGCGTCAAAAATCAAAGATCGTCCACACAAGTCTCTCAGCTGAACGAACATCAAGCCCACAGGGATCCCGGTAAAGTTCGCCGAAATGTTCAGTTCATGTTTCAAGCTTGCATGAACTTGCGTTGTAGGGCAAATTTTTCTAGACTCTTGTTTCCCTTTAACAGCTTCAAAGAATTTTGTGGTCCGGACCGGACTGTCTGGAAGGAGCAGAATGTCTGAAACTTAAGCGAGACGAACATGACTAAATAAGTGGTTTGCGAATGAACAGCAATGAGAGATAGCGGTATTCGCAAGGCACATTTACCCATAATTCTCTAATTCTCTAAAAACGCTCATAAAAACGCAACAGAAAATTTTTAAACACTTCAGTCAAACCTAGCATACACAATGTTGTTACCTTCGCCAAAATATGGCTTTCTATGTGCCTAACGGCTGTGTTAGGCTCTTGACCAGCGGTTGGTCGCCAGGGAC
>NW_028145698.1:1162500-1350000 GCF_977016875.1 Pavona decussata
CCCTACTTCTCAATAAAACATATAATGAAGACAGATTTTCAAGGTTGTATTTAATGGGTACCATAAATTGCCCCTTAGGCCCATCTACCTGTAAACCCCAAAATACATCCGATTGTAAGCCCCCCGGATATAAGCCCCCTCTAGTTTTGTTCAGGTTGTTAGTTTTAATTTTGTTCCACATATTGACGTTTTCAAGCTTAATTAAAAACCAGGAAGTAAACCGTATTTCGATCAACACTGCTACAGCTCATTTCAAAATGATTTGTTTATTCCGGTTTTAAGCCCCTCCATTTATAAGCCTGTCTTAAACTCCCAGCTTACAACGTTGTATTAAACCCATGGCTTACGAGCGGCAGTTTACGGTATCTGTACTGATAAACTCGGGAATGGAGATGGCCATGCTATTTAACTTGTTTGAATGAATATAATGGCGCATAAATAAGGTGGTGTACATGTAGTTACATTGCCATAATATTGTGGTGACCTGGGAGCTTGCTGTGATACCATGGCCATTCACATGTTTTCATTTTAAGACTCAAGATAATATTTTATAGCCCAGTTGTTTTTTTCCTGGCCCAGTCATCTTCGTAAATAATGAACTGTCCTTTTAAGCTGAATCATAATTTTGTTCTTGTACAGGTTTACAAAGCCTGGGTGAACTGCTGTCTAGCTGAATACGATGACAAAAGAAGAATCAATGACCTGGCTGAGGATTTAAAGGATGGAATGGCATTATGCCAGTTAATTAAGTTAACTACAGGACATGAGATAGATCAACTTGACCAGGTAATTATTTGCCAATAATATTGTTAACAGAACCTGATATTTTATCAGTGACTTTCTTAATGGGACCATTCTGTGATTTTTTTGTAGGATTAGGGTGGGGTATGTGAAAATTTACCTAGGATCTAAAAGATAGTTATCAGACCCCTTAAATCTTGCCCTTTAAATTGAAAAATGCCTATAAAGAGAAATGTGCATAGATCGACATACAGCCTGTACATCCAACTGAATGCAAAGGTGCGCACGCATATCTCACATGGCTTCCTTGTGACATGATAGACCGGTGATAAAAAACAATCCCTCTTACTGAGCCTTCACTGTGAAACATATGCATCTACTTGTTCATGCAAATCCAAACATAAAGTGAAACCAATTTCAGTTTGTTGGTTACCCTTAATAAGGCTACCAAGGCTCTCGTTAGGCAAAAACATAAAGTTGTGAGTACTAGGTTCTGAGTACCTGAGACCATAATGAAATGTTTTACTTCTAGGTTAAAGATGTACCACAGAGTCAACAGACTATACAACTTGTTATTGATTACATGAAGGGTAAAGGAATTGATATCACCTGTCAAGTGGAAGGTAGATGTTGTTTTGTTGTTGTTTAAATAATGGCTCTTCTGTCATACACGTCGCTTTTTGTATACAATGCCTTAATTTATAGTTTCAGGGTTATTTTTTTTTGTGTGTCAAATTGTTAGTTGTTGGTGAGGGGCTCACCACCAATAATATTGGAGATGCAATCTCTAAGTTTTTGAAGAGGGGTGAGATAGGATTGAATAGTCCTGATGTTTCCCTCAACTTCGTCTCGTCCTCCCGAGATGAAGTCTCAGGACTCTAAGGAAAACAAAACTGTTTCCCTCGGGACCATACATTAAGTGCTATGTTAATTATATATTTAGACTTTCCCTTCAACAATCACAGCAAAACAAACAAACAAACAACTAAGAGGGCAACAACTGCGGTATTGTATCCCCGTTGGGATACATTTGTATTTGATCAGGGGCACGCGCTGTGACCAAGAATCAACCAATCACAGTGCTCGTTTTGTTGGGTGAAAGTCTAGGTAACAACAGTGTTTGTGTCATGATGGGAGGACCGGAAGAAATGGAGGAAAAAATTACAATATTGCATGTCTAGTGTCCAAGAGCAAATTAAAATCACCAATGCGGAAGTGACTGGAAAAGGATCATAAACTACATGCACGAATACACATTTGGAGTATGGAAACATTTTTTAGTCAACTCCCCACCTCTCCTCCCTTTTCCACCAGTTACCAGCTTTTCCTTATATTCATGTGGTGCAGGGTTTTCATTAAAGTCAAGGACTAAGGCACTGGCACCCATTTATTCTGAACATGCCGCGGTACCTGCCTTTAAGGAAGTTTTAAAGGCCAGCATACACGTGACAAATTCATTTACAAGTGCCGTTACCCATCTATTCATCATTTACAAACCTCCTAAAATTAATGAAAACACTGGTGATGAATAACGTCCGGTCGTGAACATGTATGTGTAGTGTTTCTGTAATCAGGCTGATAAGAATTTTTAGGCCTTGCCTGGATGAAATAAATGGATAAATGCATGAATGATTGAAGGAACCAGTGAATGAATGAACAAACGAATGAATGAACAAATAAATGAATGATTGATTGATTGATCGATCGATCGATTGATTGAATGAATGAATGAATGAATTTATGAAGGAATGAATGAATGAAGGAATGAATGATTGATTGATTGAACGAACGAATTGAACGAACAAACGAACGAACAAATGAACGAACAAACGAACGAATGATTGAGTGAACCAATGAATGAATGAATGAATGAATGAGTGATTGAAGGAATGAACAAACAGATGAAATGAACAAACCTTACTTTATTAATAAACAAAGTTTTTTTTAATTAACCATTTATGTTTTCCAGACATTGCAAGTGGAAAGCTGAAATTTATCTTGGATATCCTGTGGTTGATAATCCTGCATTTTGAAATCCACAGTGCAAGTGAGTATTAAAGTAAATAAATGTCTTTAAACTTATTAAATAAATGCTCAATAATTGGCATAATATCTTAACGTGAATTTTTCAAATGGTGCACTTGGCTGATGAAAACTTGAGCACTTTTCATGAAATGACACAGAAGAAGGGTTTTTATACAGGCACTGGGAATCAAGATCAATGCAGATTGATAAAAAAAGAGAGAAGAAAGGTGAGAGAGTGGAGGGAAAAAATGACCATGCAACCTTCTGTTATTGCATTTATTGGCAACTTTAGAGATTTGAATGAATGACAAAGAACCTTTCGTAACGTACCATTGAGGGAAGCATGACAAGCATATCTTGAGTAGACCCAATTTTCAAACTCCAAGTTGATCAATAATATTTCTGTGTATGTAACATTACAAGAAGTGATTGCCTATAAAAAAGCACTATTTATACCATTCTTATGCCATTGGTCAATTCCAGATCGTGCTGCATATCAAAGGACTGTGAATTTGGGCAAGAGGTTTCTTCTAGAATGGTGCTGTACAGAAATTCCAAACTCCGCCATCGACCCAAGAGGACCATTTCTGGATTTGTGAGTCGACCTTGACATCTTTTGATTTCCATAATTGCACCGACTGTTTGAAATCCATTTGTTAGTCTGTGACATCCAGGGGAATTGCAAAATTAAGGGTTTTTATTAAACATCACCACTGACAATTTTACTAATTGACAGTGCCAGTCTCCCTATCTAGTTTAGGTAGATAGTGGACTTGTAACATTGTTGCTACAATGTGGCCTTTAAATTAATTCTTTACTAAAGCCCCTCACCCTGATAAACCCCATTCATGAGACTTGAAATTAAATAAGCTTCTGGGTGTTAATTACAGTTCAATAAAGATCTTTTTTAACAATTAAAGCAACTTACTGTAGATCTATGCATTTTGCACATTTCTGCACCAGCTAGCTGTAATCTAGAGAAGATATTATAAATTTATCAGTTCAGTGCTGGAAGTCTTTAAAAATCTTTTTTTTTTTTTAAGTTTTATGTGAAAAAGGCTTTGAATTTGTGTTTAATAAACCTGTATTCATTGACAACTTAGCCGTCATTAGCTCTGTAACACCAGTATTGAGTTCACTTTGTAAATTAACTTTGTGAATGTACAGATTGAATGGCTGGGATTGGAGGAATGTAATTTGATTTTTCTAAATTAAATGCTCCTAGTGTCCAGAATGGTGTCCTGCTTACCAAGCTTATAACCAAATACTGTCCAGTTGATGGAATCAACCCAGATGATTTGCAGGTGATTATTTTTTAGAGCCTTTGATCAACACATTTTTATGGTATAAAAATTTTGTACTCTTTTAAAAAAATAGGAATTGTAAAAATAACTTTAGTTAATCATCAAAATGTATATAATGTATAATAAAATTAGTGCAGTAAATACAGTAACTAAGTACTATCTTTTATTACCCCCATTTTGAATTCACTGGTGATCCTTGCAGTCTGATTGGCTCTCAACAGTGCGATTCATTCACAAATCGCACTGTTTTTTTGCTCTAAATAGCATCCTTTTTTAGAAAACTGGCTGAAGTGGATATAAATAAATATGTATTTATAACATTGACAAAAAAATGTGTGATTTCAAAATGGGTGTAATAAAGTGGTTTATTGAACTTCTTGTCATGCAGTTTTGGTCTGAAATCATACTTGTGATTTCAGAAATCCCACATACATGTATGATTCCAGACCAAATTGCACTCCACTTTTATTAGCTTAGGTTTTCTGCAAAACAATTTGGTCAAAGTTGTACATGTTTCTATTTCATTTTGTGAATTAAAAAATGTTGTCTTTGTACGATATTATTATGGGACAACTAGCTCTTATGAAACATTTCATGCAGATCAAATCTTCTAAACAAAAGCCACCCCTCTGCTAAGTACCTCAACCCTTCCATTGTGTCCTGCCTCAAGTGCCTCCCACACAGGAAATAAAAGAGCAAAATAATTAATTATTGAAATCAAATGTCACACATTTATGCCAAAGAAGAAATTAGTACTAACATTTTTGTGATTGTTGGGTCTTGAACATCTGCATTCTCTCCCCCTCCCCCCATCCGTTTTCTCAATTGTCTGCCGCTGCCGGCTCTCCCACACAGATAGAAATAAGTTTCTAATAACAGTGCTGTGTACATGTATACAAAGTTATTAGATGTTAAATAAATTTAGTTTTTATCACAAGTTTTAATCATTATGTTACTTATCATTCATTTTGGTTAATTCCAAAGGTTTTCGACAAGAGCTCCCTTCTCAAGGTTTTGAAGATGGCTGAAGACCAGCTTGGAATTCCAAGAGCTATATTGAGGTCTGCCAGGCCTGCAATGCTAATTATTCTGTACTTAATACATGTAAACCAAAAATATGTCACTTATACAACCTTTCAAAGGTTGTGACAATTTAGCCTGTGGGTGTTTCTTCAACTTTCATCTTTTTCTTCCACAGCCTGTAAATGTGTAGGGAGGAGATAAGTCTGTGCATTATAAGCATCAGTGCTACTGGCAGTTGTTTTATAAATTTATATCAGAACTTTTTTAGGAGACATCTAGCCGTTGATCAGATATCTAACCTGGTGTATGTTCAATGGAGCAGAACATGTATGACTATGTTAACCCTTTAGGCCCCAGGTGGGAGGGAGGGGGGGTGGAGGGATGGCGCAGTAGGGAGAGCTCTTGCCTTTCACCAGTGTGACCCGGACTTTGCGTTTCATGTGGATCGAGTCTGTTGTTGGTTCTCGTCCTTGCTCTGAGAGGTTTTTTCTGGGTACCACCGGTTTTCCTTTCTGCTCAAAAACCAACATTTCCAAATTCCGATTTGATCCAGAATTTAAGGCCTAGATGAAAATTACTCGTGTTTAAAATTCTAGCTACCCTATCTATGTGTCTATAGTGGCCAGCATCTGATTTCGCAATGGGTAAATGTACCAGTTGCCAGATCATTTTTGGTGCGGTGGATTGGTCAGCACATCATTATTCAATAAATTACTAGTAGACTAGACAGGCTTATGGTAGATTCTAGACGCATATTGTTTTGTCGAGAGTTAAATTCTCAAACTGATATTAACATAAGAAAATGTGTTGAGGATATGAATATGGAGTATGTATTACCTGTGTAATACTTTAATGGGTTGTGTACTCTTTAAAATACATCTGCAATATATATAAGGTGTTTTTCTTGACCTGTGCATCACCATTAATAAATTAAGTTTTGAAGAAGTAATAGTTTTCGTCGGGCATTGAAAATGTTTTGAAAGTTCAGACGCTTCAAGACTACTGTCTCTTCGTCAGTGAAATGAGAACATTTACAAAATTTTCAGCGCCCAACGCAAACTATTGTACATGTACTTCTTCAAAACTAAATTCTTGAATTTATAGTTCGTCAGGAATTCTGGATGACGACACATTTGACGAGTATGCAGTGATTATTTATATGGCTGTGCTGAGAAGGAAGGTATTAGCATTAATAATGATTGATATTATATTGACTGTCACAATGACTATGACAATGCTAATGGAGGGGTAATGCAAATGATAAATGATAGTGCGTCTCTTTTTTTTTATAATTGAACGTCGTTACGTAAGTAATTTCGCGTTTGTTTTGGTTTTGCTTTACTTAACTAACAATTTCTCTGTGATTGGTTAGCAAACTTTGCGCCACTATCTGAACCAATGAGAAATAAAACCAAAACAATCGTGTCACACGCCTTTTCCCGCGTTTGGCACCGGTTTCATGTATTTGCTTCGAATTTTCATTGGTCCATTGCACTGTTTGTGTTAGTTCTGATTGGTTGGTGTTTAATGGCTTCAAATGACAAGCAGAAAATTAATCCTCGCTTTACGACCGGGTAATAATAGAGTGTAATGAAGTGTTATAGCTCGGACGCTCCCTCGCGGTCTCCCCTCCCTGATGTATATTTATCGATTCCCCCACGAGGGTGCAAGGTCATCATAACCCATTTATTTCGTTATAATAATAATGTTCACTGTTCAGGCATCAACTTGATGCAACGTCATCACCCGTCATTACCCGTTTAGTCCGTGCGCGCTCTGTTTAGGCAAAGTCGAGATTCCATCCGGTATACGAACTGCATGAATACTTCAACTGTAATTACTCGTGACCTGTACTTTTCAACCGTAAGTGCTATTAGGCGGGGTCTCCAAGGATTCCTCTTCGACTGCGGGGGCAATAAACAAAAGCATTTCCACCTTAAGGTCGTCAGGTTTTTAAAAGCAACAATTAAGACATAGCCCGTGAACAGACTCCCAAGTGGGGTATAGGGCTAAAAGAAAAATAGGCGAGCCGGGCGAGCGGATCGCGGCATGGGGGCGAGAAGGAAACGAGCTCGATTTTTGTCTTCGCCCTATATCCCACTTGGGAGCCTGTTCACAGGCTATTAAGACATAATCTCTCCCTCTACTTTTGTATTACCTGCTACGATGACTACAGCTGATAAGATTCTGAAAGTGGATGTACCTGAAAGGAACGAAAGCTACAAACCTCCCGTTTGCAATACGCCACTTGGCAGTCGTGTCCAATACTTGGGAACTTAAGCAACGACGACGGCAACGACAACAACGCAAAACAACAATCTCTCTGCACGCGCGTTTTAAAAATTTGGTACATTTCCTTGCCGTCCTTTGCAAAACAACAACGTGAAATAACCAGATTAAAGGTTTTTGGGAGAACGTGAACACACGAGGGGGAATTTTTTCATTCTCTTTCTTAACTTGAACGCCACCAGCTCCTACGAAATTGGTTCCTGGGTACATGTAGTTCGTCGTTTCTGTAGAAGTTGAACAAGTTGAAATAATCGCGAAGTAGCACAAATGATATAAATGTCTATTATCAAGTGACGTTTTCGTTGACGTTGCCGTCTTGCATTCGTAAGTTCCCTAGTTCCCTACATTCGCCCTGATAAGAGTCGAAAAACTGGTCAAAGTCCTTCCCTTCATATCGACAAAATGAGACAACCCTTGAAGTGTTTGTCGATCTGCCTTCGTTTTCAAGCTTAATTTTCTATTTTCACTTAGATCTGTGCAATGAAGGGCGAGGAACCTATCAAAGGTGGAGTTAGACCCGAGCCGTCGCCTTCCAAACCAAGAAATCAAACAAATGGCGACACTTCACTGAATTATTCTCCGAGCAAGTTTCCACACAACAAGTCTTCGCTTGTAGACTCGCCTTGTGAGTATTAAAACTCTATTTTGTCTCATTTATATGGCTGCTAGCTGTACGTTAAGTTTAGTTTTAGTTTAGCGTGTAGTATTGTTAGCTTGATATTGTTGGTCCTTGTTTGTCCCCCTGTAGCTCGTCTTGACCGAGGAATTGTGTTGAGGCATTTGTCATTTTAAATAGCGAAAAAATATATTTGTATCGCCGGATGGAAACGTTAAAATTATTGTCCAACTTTGTTAAAAATAACCCTACTAGTACACAGAAACTAGTATCAGTCATTTTTGTCTGCGGATGGCTAGGATGGAAGTGGATTGCAACTTGAAAAAAGATTTTTTGAAAAAAGAAGTTCCTCCTGTGAGTTTTGTAGCCATAACCAACCACAGGAAAGCTGGTCAAGCAATCAGGAAAGCGCGCTTGCCATTTTTCCCGCCCTTTCTGTGCTGCTACGTTTGGACCTCCAACCCACCCCCTCCACCCCGACAAAATGGTTTTGTTTTCTTTTGTGTTTGTATATAGTTTACGAAAATTAAAGATTCGAAAATACAAAGATATTACACGTTGGCCAGAACGCAAATTTTCAAATGTATTGGATAACAAAGAGAGCAAATTATGGTTTGCTTTTGGTGATTAACAAACAAACTCTCAATTGGTCTCAATGGATTGTTTTTCTTCGCCTTTGTAGATGACTGAAACAATCTTGCTAAAACTAACAAACCACCGCCCAGATTCGAAGTAGCCTGAGAAAGCACGTCTGCTCTCACAGGCTAGATTCGAAGAAAAGGCTGTGAACAGGCTCTCAAGTGGGGTTTAGGGCGAAGAGAAAAACCAAGCTCGGTGTGGTGAGCGAAAAATCCGTCCCTTTCGTTCTCGTCCCCAGACCACGCTCTGCTCATTCCGCTCCTCTCTCCGTTCCCCACGTTGGGAGCCTGTTCACAGGCTATAAATTATATTATAAACTGTACTCGAAATTATAGTCCCAGAGGGTAATAGTCTTTCATGACAACGTGATCCAATTCAATGAAATTAGAGGTTGCAACAAGGTTCGAAAAAGAGTTTCGAGTACAAGGAAACTAAGCCTTACGTGAAAATAAAAGGCGTTTAGTCCCCCTAACCTTGTGGCCCGGGAGCTTATTTTAAACCCGTATTGTCTTTTCTTTCTCTGTTAGTGTCTCCTAAATCCTTGAGAAATCTTGTTGATCAACACACCAAGTCTCATGCAGCGATTCAGGTAACACGACAAGGAGCTTCCTTAGTTTATAAGCATTGTCAGATACTTTTACCATCTCTAACTTACTTTTTAAAATCTCGCGTTCAAAATCTCTGTTAGTGTTTCGAACTTCTTAACGACGATGCTTCCTGATGCAGAGGTATTTGTGCGCGATTTATGAAGCAACAATAATTCTAAAACCTTTTTAAATGCATAGCAATGAAAATAATTTCTTCCAATTTGAAGTTTAATGCGCAGAACGTATGCGTAGTAGCTAAAGAAAGTATTGTCCTGAAGCTAGCCTTATTGAAAGATCCAACAAACAAACAAGAAAACAACGACAACAGCAAAAGCAAACAAACAAACAAACAAACCTGAGTAAGTTGCTTTTGCAAAGTTCAAGATCAGAGCAAAACTCTGCATCATTTAAAGCAGGGTCAGTTATTAAAAGACAGTTTAAACGGTGTTTAACAATACCACGAACTTCAAGTTATTTTAAATTTTGCCAACAGTCATACCTAAACATTGGCTGCTGCTGACGGCAACAAGAAGGCTTGCATCCCAGACTAAAAAACTATTTATCTACTTAAAATAAACCACCACTTATAAACAGATTGGGATGCCTAAATTTCGTTACCATAAGAAATATTGATCTAAAATGGATTACTTCCCAAAAGTCACTGAGATCGCAATACCTTTGTATCACTGTGAAAAACCAATTGCCTCCAATAACATTTTTAAGTCTTCGTCCAACTCTAGGGTAACTCTTGGCCAGCGTTAAGTTCACCGTTGTTATAGAAGTTCAAACGAGCCGATTAACTCGGACATTTTCTCAGTCTCTTTGGAAAAACAAAAGGGCAAAAAGAAGACTGAGAGAAATTAACTTTACTATAAAATGTGTTCATGTAAAACGCATATGATGTGTATTTGTTTTATTTTTTTGTTTGTTTCAATGTATTTTATTGGTGGCGAAATAAAACAAAAGTGAAAATGAAAAACATGTTGCCTGCACAATAACGTTATCACATGTTTTTCATTTTCACTTTTGTTTTATTTCGCCACCAATAAAATACATTGAAACAAACAAACAAAAAAAAAACCAAATACACATCATATGCGTTTTACATGAACACATCGTTGCCAGTTACCGCTGGCTATGCAAATTCTTTTCGGAGGCGTTGTAAAGAGACTTAGGTCGTGAATCCAAGGTGTCCAGTTTTGGATATCATCCAAAGAATCCCTTGGTATGGATCATACCTATTGTTAATCCGGTTATGGATGTTTGCAAAGAAACACAAAAATCCGGGTTTAGATTGAAAAACGATAGAAGTCTTTGCACAGCCAGCATCTCGTTTGTTTTTCTATTTTTGGATCAAAATATACTAAAATAGCTTTAGCGAGCACTTAAAACAGGCGTTAGCAATTACAGTCATCTGATATGACTGTGCTCTTACAATTTACAACCCACGCCCCTTCAAGCCCCAGTTAACCCTTTAACACCTAGAATATCAAAGAACAAATTCTCCTGTCTTGTCCCCATACTTTTCTTGTAAAAGTACTTGGGAGATGTTATTAAAATATCAAGAAAATTCACCTTGGACCGTGATCATATCCTTAATTCTCATGACCTCAAGGGTTGAATAAGCATTGATATTACAAGGAGAAATTTGATGCTGATCACTGTGTCACAAATATCTCAGAAGGGCAAACAATCATAATTGGTAACTAGAGAACTTGCAAAATTTTCACTGCCAGCTCTGAAACGATTTTTTTTAAACGAATAAGCAGCCGAGAAATGTGAATAACTGTCATTAGCTGGGATGACCTCAAATCATGATAGTTTAGCCAGGTGTGTGTCGAGATAATGACGGTCAAGAAATGGCAGAAGTTTCTTGCGGAAATTTAAATCCGGAGTCACGGAATCGCGAGTTGTTGAAACAGTTCCTTGCTAGTTCTTGTCCACGCTTGAGATTAGGAAGAAAAACGTGGAAGGATTGAGTTCGCCTGAAGGTAGCGACTTACAAGGTACTCTTCACAGGTAACCCAAGCTCATACTGAGAGGTGTAGTGACTATGTATAAGACTTTGTATAAGAATTCAATGAATACAGATTTACAGCTAAAACTACAAACAGAGGATTGATATGCAAAACATAACATAACATGACACATTCTTGTTGGGGCTTGTTTGAAACCTTTCCGTTGCGGGAAAAAAAAACGCTGAAGAAAAGGCTGAATTTTTTCAAAACACGCCACTAGAACTTTCGTTTCAATAGTCACACTTTGGCGTTTCGAATTTGAATAATGTAGGCCCTATAAGTAATATTCACAAGTTAAGGTTTCGTTGGTGCATCATTCACGGATTCAAAGCCTATAGACCCAGTGTTTTGCCATCAAAGTTTGACTTTGTCAACGACAAGGTCAAGCGATTATGGCATTGAAATGAAAACTTACTGAAAGGGCCTTTAATCCCAGCCCAGTTGCACGCAAACACCGTAGATGGTAGGGGAACGATGATTTTTGTTCGTAAATTATTCGCATTTTAGTCGTAGAGTATGCATTGATAACACATCTTGTAATTTATTAAGTCTCACAGCATGAGCTTGGTCAAGCTGTGGCTTCTCTACTCACCGAAGCGTCTCCAAATTAATATCTTTTGCAAAACAATACTCTTTATTTCTTGCATATCATATGCTGTTAATTACAGGTAATTCAGTTACAAGGCAATTTTGTGATGACGCATTTTCAAGTGAAAAAAGCCGAACGCTTTTAACTCTTGAGTTTGTGATGGTAATGCGAATGAAAGCTCTCTCGTACAGTACAATCATGACCGATCGAAGGGTATACTTTTCATTGTTGCTGGTTGTTTTTTATTAATTAATTTAAAATCAATTGTTTTAGCGATGTGATCGGATTTTGAGGTATTTTGTTCATTTGAAACGCGGATTCTTCTGGTAGGAAATGTTTTTGGACGGCTTTCAAATTGCAAGTTCCTTTTACGCCATTGTACTCCCCGGGTGTATTCGGATGAATAAACCTCGTCTTTGTTTTATCCATGAAACGCTTCACTGCAAACCTTTGCGATTTCAATAAATTTTAGAACCGGCATTCCTTGGGCACTGTTGTTTGGTTATTGTCTGCGAACGGCTCGCCACTTTTAGCACAAATGGAGAGCGATTTTGCATGTGATTGAAAGATTCATCGAGGTATTTTCCAAGGCACAGTTTTATTTGTTCATTAGTGGTATGCTTCACCTAGGTAAGCGATAAAATCGAGTTCTGCTTCACACCTACGAGCAAACCGTTCCCGTTTTAAGTGTTACTGATGGAATAATATTAATGTGGTTTTAATGTGGTTTTAACTTTTGTGTCTCAGTTTAGATGAAGTACTTGTGCCTATGCATATTTAGCTCATTTTGCAGTGCTTTCCTGTGGTGGTGTTTACTCTGTTACACAGGGTTGTTCAAACTTTTGAGTCACGATGAAACCGTTAAGTGTAAGCCGCTTTGAAATGAAAGCCATTGACCAATCCTTAATTCCTGTTGCTTTGTTTATAATGCCACAAAATGTGGTACTATCAAACTTTTGTGTCCACCAGTGAAGTCTGTACTGTTGAGAAGACCTTTCCTGTTCTTTTGTTGAAATGATTAGATCTATACTTCTTGTTATTGGCGCTGATACATGTACTTCATGGACTGGCCATTTTGACATGTGAAGAAGGACTTCAATTGAGAAAGTTCGCGAATGCTCTAACGTTACGTTTATATCGACACGTTAATGTTTTGGATGTTCATATGTTTTACACCAAAGCAAGTGTTCGTCGGCTTTTGTAATGAGTTCTCATTCAAGTCAAATATTGCACTGTGGTGTAAACCTTTCGAGATATGTGCCTTTAAATTTAATATCGATGAGTTTAATCACGCCATGTAAGTTTTCCCACTAGGAAAAGAAAATAAGTAATAATTGACTCGACGAAACGCACTACAAATCTAACACGCAGATTTACTTCTTACAAACTCATCTATCACCTAAACTTTCACGACAGTAAAACTGTCGAAGAGCCATATCTGCTTGATTTTTGTTTTGTTTAACGAGTAGTCTCTTGGCTATCAATATAACTTGATTTACGTGATAAGTATTTAATCTGCTACCAAAGCATTGTGGCATCTAATTATATGTTCTCTTTCCCTCACGAAGGCTTTACAAGAACGAATACAAGCTGTGTCGAATCAGGCGAGCACTCCACGATTACAAAAGGTAATTGTAGTTTATTGCTAACCTGCTGTGACATGCAGATGCTTTGAGATTGTTTGAAAATCCTTTGGGTCTGCTGATTATCGGTCATAAATAATTTTAAACCCATATAGTTACTAAGAGTGTCAGTATAAAATCGGCAAATGCTATGAACTTTCCACATGGTAAAAAATTGGTGAAAAACTAGTATTGCCGACGGAGGGAAAATTTTACTCAATAGCTTCGTTCCATTTGAGTCGCCAGTCCAAAGATGTTATCTGCAGACGCAATCGTTAGAACCTCCTTGTATTTCGTTAAGTAATTTTTTATGGTTGTACTTAGTTTCAATGGCTAAAAAACAGGATATAGAACCACATGGTACAACGCAATATACATCGCCACATGAACCTTCTGTTCGGTAGATTTCATTAGAGTGGTGAAACGAAAGGATTTCATCCTCATGCTCGAAAATACATCACAAGTATTTTTTTAAATGGCTTTAACTGAAATGCCTAATTGCACATTCCTACCAAATCAAGAGCAATATTAGCTTTCACTTTATGTGTTTTTGCTTTATAAAACCCTGCCAGTCTAAGCACATTTCGTGCATATAATTGTAGTCTGGTTTTCGTTTGCTTTCGAAGTAGTTAACTCCTGAACAAAGATTAAATCGTGAGAATTATTGAACAAACTCTGACCCTGCAGTTGAGACAATGTGTTAGTCCCATTCGTTCTCGTTCTAGTTTGTTTTTTAGTGCATTGTTCTATTGAATGGTCAGTCTTATTAGAATTTCTCCAAGAGTTTTTTGCTATTAATAGCAAAGTTATGATGAAGAGAAAATGATTTTTCTCTGATTGACGATCTTTTTAAGCACTCTTAGCGTGCAGGTGGGCGATTTAACACACCGTGAGAAAATATTGATCTCCTTGGTCGCTTCCGCTGCTCAGTTCGTTTTAATTATTAACTATGTACGAAACACGTTCTTCCTGGTTATAAACTGAAGCAAACCCAACAGAGCACAAAATATGAAACATGGCCCTTCGCTGTGTGAAATCCTGGTCGCTTGTTAAAAGTTAAGACGTGCAGGAAGGTGAATCAATTAGTTACGGAGGTTGCTGTGAACAAAACTCTGAGATTGTGGCCATAATTAGGTATACAATTATGTTTTCTCATACCCTGCATGTTACATATTATATAGCCTTGGGGATATTGCTTGGCACGTTTTTATTGAGGAGTATTTCTGTCACAGCCGACAGTATGTTGTGTTCGTTCTACGTAAAATCCTAAAATGCATTCAAAAAAAGTAATTAAATTATAGTACTTGCGGTGCTATTTATTATATACTTACAAAGTGTACAGACTGACAGAATCCTAAAGTGTAGGGAATGAATTAAAACTCATTGTTAGACTGGTGCCATTTTTATTAATTCTGGTTTGTAATTAGAATTATTGCTAGTTTGAACATGATTACTTAAGTGTGGTATGCTTTCTTGTGGTGCTTTTTGTTGTGTTTCACAACGTGATTCGAAGTGTTCACCGTCATTTAAATGTAGCCATCCCTTTATTTAGAGTAAAGTTGTTTTAAGTTCTGCTCACATCATTACGTCTGTAAATAAAATCGTGAACTGTGACCAAATTAAATCTAAGGATCAACACATTCCTCTGGTACCATGTGATTTTAATGTTTGAGTCTGAGGTAACATCATGAATCATAACTCCTCTAATAGAGTTACTGGGCGCAGGGCAGAATTTCCTGCAGGGTTGTTTATTATGATGTACAAGGTAGTTCTTGAATTTAATAGCGTGGATAATTAAAATCTTATAGTGTGACGAAATGAAATCTACTGGAATCAAGGACTGGCTGAAACACAGTAAAGATAGCAATTTAATGTTTCAACCAGCGAATATATCGTCTGCCTTTCACTGATGGAATATCATTCCTCTGTTTGTAACGAAACGCTTCTGAGTAGTACTATCTTGTAGTATAGGGCAGCTCTTTGAGAAAGAATGTCCAATGTATTTGTCACGATTCTCAATTAAGAGAGGTCTGGGGGTATGATGCTTCACAATAGACCTTAAACAGGTCAGATTTTGGTGGAAGTGAAGGATAAACTGGAAGAATTAAAAGGGTCATTAGTGACTGTGATATTGCTATATGGATTAATTGAATAAGCGTTAACGTTTAAGTTGGCTTGACAGAATTGCCGTCTTTCATTTGTCATAAAAAGAATTCAGTTGTACAATTTGCTTTCTGAAACAGCCGTGTAGCACTTTTCCCACTGTTTTATAGCATTTTTTTTTTTTTTAATAAATCTCGGTTTGTTTAACTTTCCCCAGTTGATATCGAATAATGTCGTAGTTGATATTGCTTGTCGCGAATTCTCTCACAGTGGTCCAGCTACGTGTATGTAAAACTTCCTGCTTCGTTTATGAAACGTGAAACGTCGTTTTTGACTCGAGCTAAGAATGTCTGGTCTTAAAGAAATTCGTGTAAGGAAAAGCACTGTCATTCGGGTTCATATGAGGAAAATAAAATCAAAGCAGAAAACCGAAGTAAAACCGGCCAAACCGCAATACGAATTTAAGGAGCATCAAACCGTCTTAAAATCACATTATTTCAGGTTCCACAACTGCTGAACGAGATTAAAAATTCGTCGTGCTTTCCTCGTCTTATCTGAACACAAGATTTCTTTTCTGTCTTTATACACGAGGTTTTCGTCTGACTTTTCCGTCGGTCGAAAAATCGATGGACATTAGGCGACCACAGCGAGAATGTCACAAACAAACGATAGTTTAATGAGCAGACCTGTGGCTTCTTACGTGCGTTGTAAATTTGGTGCATTACTTTGCCGTTGTCCACTGCGATTGCAACGTGCAACAACCAATTTGAAGGATTCATAAAAATCGCGAACATGAGACGTTATATTTTTTTCCTATTTGAATTCCAACGTCAGAAATTAAAGGAGTTGGGATGATCGTGAAGCACGTTTTCTTTTTTCGAATATACCTGTGTTACTGACTGCAAACCTTTTCACCAGGATTAAAACAAAACATCACATTTCGTTCACAATTGTGAATTACTTTAGAAGATCCCCAATACATTTTTCAAGTGGTGTTTTCCATTGTAGTTGCCGAAGATCTGTAAGGGGAACTGGTCATTACAAGTTTGTAAGAAGAGGACCCACCTTGTCTGGAGAACACACTACCTGTCTCATGAACATTACCAACAAACTTTTATTGGCTTTAAAATTTGAGTTTACAGAGAAATATGCAGCTAGCAAGAGTCAACATTGCTTGATAAATTCGAAAATGAGGTTTGAATCTCATTGCCATCTTTTACTGCTGGATAGGAGGGTGGCTATGCGGTGAAGACTCCATTATAGAGGTTGAGGAAGGGGAAATGCAGGCAGAGACTACCATCTATTTTGTGATTTGGAGGGTGCTGTTTGAGTATAGTTGTTTTGACCAAATCCCTAATTATATTGTAAATGTAGTGCAATGGGTTTAATCGTTTCATCACACAAGTCCTGGAGTCCTAAGATGAAGTCCTTATCTAATATACGGCTCGTCGGTGTCTTTAACTTATTTAGTTACTAAAAAACAATTTTATATTTCAGAAACTTCCAGAAAGCTTGCTGATTAAGGAAATGGCCCCGGCCCCCACTGATGGTATGTCAACATCGACATCTACGACGGACGGGGATGTTGCCAACAAGACAACGGAGAGCTTTCCAATTGCAGTTATCCCAGCTGATCATAACGCCAACTTTTTAGCAGTTAATGAGGAAGAGGCCTTTCCTCTTCCACCAACTGATGATCGTTCTTCCCAGGGACTTTACACGAGTGTTGACAAGCAGTTTCTCGAGCTAATGTTGGATGCAGTTCAGAAGGGGTTCATGCCTCCCGAACTTGCTTCAACGAAGACGTGGTTGAACAGCGATGGCACGACGGTGGATATGGACGGTTCTGTACAGTTGGTGAACGCGGATGTGCCTTCCGCTGTTACAGATATCGATGGAACAAATGATGAGGACTTGGCAAAAGACCAAATCGAGGAAATGGCAACCTCGGAAGATGCGGTGGACGATCACGTGTCGCCGTCGTTGGGTAGCACAGAGCCAATATCTGTTGCCGAGGGACCACCATTGGACAATGTTGGACCAACGAGTCTTACAAAAGAACCATTATCGGCCATCGATAGACCAGAGACTGTTGAAGATGAACCCTCGGAAGTTGTTGGACCATTATTGGCCAGCGAAGAACCATCATTGGCAAGTGTTGGACCATCACTGACCGACACCGAGCCGGTTTCTGATGCAGGGGAATCAGTAGCTTCAACTCCAAACAAAAAAGTCCAATTTCTTGGGCTCGATACTGTGTTTGGCGAGAAATCAAACGTTGCAAATGAACCCCTTGATATTTCGATGTCCCCCAGCCATCCAGCGAATGACACTGCCGAGACTGAGTTCCTTGACAGTGGGCAGCTGCCTCAATCGTCCCCCAAAACTGTTACTTGGGCGGCTTTGGATTCGCCAGCTCGAACGCCGAGATTAGCTCCAAGTAGCACTGAGAAGGGTCTTTCAAGCTTAAGTCCAGCAGAGGGACTCTGCAGGTTTGAGACAACACGTTCTGGCAGGGACTTTGATGTTGTATCTGAAGGCGAACAGGACGATCCATTCATGTTGTATTTGAACTCGATCGAGCAAACGGCTTTGAAGTTCAAGCTACAAGTGGAACAGGCCAAGGTGGATACCTTGGAAGCGCTGAAGGAGAAGTTGGAACGCGCTTACGAAGGAACACCGTTGGAAGAAATCCCACTAAAATTTCGAGAAAAGCTCCAAGAGACAATCGCCCAAATCGCTTCCGATGAAGTCTTAAAGAAATACCAAGCGTTAGTTTCGCAGGATGAGGAGATGAGTGAGGAGGAAAATGCGATTTTAGATTGCATGAGAAACGAGTTGGACTCGGTGGCGGGCGAAAACTTTGAGCTACATCAACAGATTGAATTGCTTAAAGATTACGAGAATAGGTATTTTGACCTCAAGGAGAACTTCGACAACCTTAACAGTGGAATGACGACGATCAGGAACGAGTATGAGAAGAAGAACGGAGAAAGCGAATTTCTCGCGGAACGAGTCGAGTCGCTGGAGAAAAGCATCGTAAACTTGCGAGTTGAGTACAACAACGAAATCAGGGATTTACAAAACGAGAATCTGCAGCTACAGACAACCTGTTTTGAATTAGAAAACAAGAACAAAATTTTGCAGGAGGAAATCGCACTCAACTCCAGCGACAGCCAGACAGAGGAAAACACGCGGAATCATGAGAGGAGCTCAAATAAAAAAATTGTCAACGATCGGGAATTTGAAATGTTGCAACTACGTCTGGAGGAATCCGAGAAACAAAATAATGCACTTAGAGCGGCGTCTCAGGCCGACCAAGCCATGATTCAGTGCGTTGAGGAAAAGAAGGAAGAGCTGGAGAAAGCTATTATTAAAGCACAGGACGACCACAGCAATGTGCTTCTAGAGCTTCACGAGGCCCAGCGACAGATCTCTTCGGATAGAGTAAAGCTGTCCAGTTATCAGGAAGAAGTGGATGCGCTGCGGCGCGAGAACAAGTTGCTAAAATCGAGTTTGGAGATCGCGCAGAGCGAGCTCGAGTACCACTTAGAGAAGAAAGACGCGAAGAGCGAGCCGTGGAAGAACAACAAGCGAATGATTTGGAGAGAAATCCGAGAGCTGGAAAAGATACTAAAAGACGTCCACCGCGAGAAGAGGAGCCTAGAAAAGAAATACGTGACTTTTAAGCAGGGAAACGATCAGTTAAATGGATCGCTGTCATTACATAGCTACTCCTCGGCTGAGAATTCTCCAGAGCGTGAAGTGGATAAAGATGACAAAGAGCAATTGAAAAGTAAATCTTGGCACAGTACAACGGAGATGGAAAACAAGAAAGCATCTCTTAATAATTCTATGAACGATGATGATGAGAACTACTCCTCACCACCACGCAAAGTGAAAAGCTGGTTGGACGGTCTTCACACCCCAAATGGTCTGGGAAAGAGCGAGGTTTCTTTTGACCATGAGAAGAATGAGAGGACGCCAGTTCTCTCTGAGAGGTGAATAATTTGTTTTGTTTCTTTGTACACGATTTTTATTTGTTTTTGTAGTTGTTGTGAATGGATAAGGGGGTTAGTTTCCAAGGAAACTATAGTGCTGCGTCGGTGGGGAGTAGAAACGAATGTTTGGTTTATCAACAGAGTTGATAACTGAAGATAAATTGGCCACCGTAAAGAGATTCGTTTCTGCTTGTACATTTAAAGAAGCAAAACCTTTAATATGGTATCTTGGAAGAGGAAAACGGGACGACATATGTGGTCGTGAACGACAATTAATTTTCTCTGAAAACTGTTTCATCAAGGGAACTGTTTTATCCTGGAACTAAGTGGAAAAATTACAATTAAAGCCTTGCATAAATTTGCATCAAACGACGTAGAGGTGGACCAAAAGAGAACTGCAGAAGAACAGTAAAGAGCCGGGAAAGGGCAGAAGTAGGTTTCAAAAGTTGTGGTGCGACATCTCTGCGGATACGGCCTAGCTACTGGTCTCAGAATATTTTTGCCGTCGCTGGTCACAATATAAACTGGATCAATTTCTGTACAAGCGCAAAATTGCTTCAGTGTAATGAATTGCACAGGAATACCATGAACCAAACTGAGTACGACACTAATGAGCTCCTTAAAAGTTATTAATTTTTTTTTCTATCCTCAGGTCTCCTTCTAGTATGAAAGTCGCAAGTCCTCGTAAGGAAGAGAATGGATTCCGTAACGAGGTGAGGGAGCAGTTTGTCTGTGTCCTTATCGATATGTGGAGGTGTGACGTGCTACGCCAAAGTCATGGCCAGTTTCAATCTCTACCCAGAGTCCTCAGGCTCTTTCGCCAGCGGTTGGTTGGCAGAAGAGACTCTGGGCGGTGAAACAATGCAGAGTCGTTACTGGGTGGCCAATCCAAAAATTGCAATTATTTTCGATTTCCCCAGAGTCTCTCCTGGCGACCACCGCTGGTTAAAGAGTCTGGGGACTCTGGGTACGAGATTGGACTAGTTTCGAGGTATGACACCACCATCAGCATGGGCGCATACAAAAGGTTTAGCAGAAGAAAGCTACATGTAAACTAAGGGCGATGCAAGGCTAATTGATTTGTGCTTGTGTCTGGGTTCATCCCTTCTTGAGTCATTCCGTCGCACGTGCAAATCGGCTTAACGCAAGAATAAGCACAAGTGCCAAAACAACAACAACAAAAACAAAGCAAAAGGCTTCCGTTCTGTTTTCAATTTAAGATAGCAGGGAGGAGTTTTATGAACGCCTTAGTGTCGGGGACAATTCGAAGTTTTCCTGTCTTGTATTCCCCATTCCCTCACCCACGCCCATCCCTTACATTATCGGTTTCTTGAATCATTTGGCTCTCTGGCATTGTTTTAAGGAGACTACGTTTGGATGAAAACAAATGTTTTGTTGTTGTTGTTGTTTTTTTAAACCAGATTATTTTGCTTACTTAAGAGACTTTAATTGTGCCAACACACTTCCATTTGGTTGTTTCTTGTCTGTAAAGATTGTGGTCGATAAAACAACGTGGCAATATTTTCAAAGGTTTTCTTTTTCTCTTATGTCAGCTTGAGGAACCAGAATGTTTGTTTTTGTTTTTGTTTTTTTGTTTTTGTCTTTTTTAACCAAATTAGTTTGCTTAATTAAGAGACTTTAATTGTGCCAACACACTTCCATTTGGTTCTTTCTTGTCTGTAAAGATTATGGTCGATAAACAACGTGGCAATATTGTGAATGTTTTTCTTTTTCTTTCTTTTTTTTATGTCAGCTTGAGGAACTACGGCACCACGTAGGAAGCTTGGAGGCCGAGAAAGCTGCAATTGTCAAAGAACTCAGTTCACTTCGATTCAGTCGAATCACCAGATAACAAGCAGAACTGTCCTTGTCTCCATTTATACTCCAATTGCAGCGTCACGCTCGCTTTTAAGTGGATCCTTTGGAACTCGAAAGTGACAGGAAAAGGATTATGGCGCTGTGTCTCTAAAACTGATGGGAAGAAAGTGAAAAGTTGTCTAAGGGAGCTGGTCAAAACAAGTATATTCGAAGAGGATCTACCTTGTCTGGGGTAGGGAAATTATCGAAGACACTACCTATCTCAAGAACATTACTGACAAAATTCTATTGGCTTTAAAATTTGAGTTGACACAGAAAGGGACAGTATCACGCTATTTTTAGTAACACATCGAAAATCGGAAAGACGCTATTCGGTTGATAGCAGCCAAGATATAATGACAAAATTCCATTAAAAGACTATCAGAATGCAAAGAAACTATCCAAGGATATTTTCGCCGGCAGATGACCAAGATAGAGAGGGGTTCAAATTTGAAAACGTCTGGCGGACGTTTTCAAATTTCGCTGTTGTAACGCACTAAAAATCGCCGGTTGTACTATATTTTGGTTCAGCCTTTCGTCTTAGAATCACTATTAATATTTCTTTAAATTAGCGATTGAAAAATTAATTAACACAGTGTTCAAAGTTTAAATTTAGTGAATTTTGGCCAAAAATCATGATATCTCCCATCGATCTCCCATGATACTGCCCCTTTAAGAACCTCCAGGCTGAAATTCGTCATTTTAGACACCTGTTATATAACAACCTTACAATAAATATATGAAGACTTGTTCAGGCTGACATTGAAAAAAGTAGGTTCTTAACTGTATTACAAAAGATGTAATAATTGTGTTGCTTTTTTTAACGTGGTCATACTTGAAATCGTTTTGCATTTTTTTAACTCAGTACAAATTTGAAAAATGTACACATCAAATTCAAGCCGCCACCGGAACAGATTATAAAAAGTTCGATATTTCAAAACAATATTCATTTTTATACCACCAATTTATCATCGATGAATGAAAAGCTGTGTATAAGAAATTCAAATATCTTGGGTTCCCTATTGTGACTAGGGGTCCTATAAAATCTCCATAGAGAAACTCGCTGAAACCTGGCAAACCAGTTTCTAGAAAAAAACCTAAGGGCCCGTTTTTTTAAACAGAGTCTAACTTAGGCCGCGGCTTAAGACAATAAGTGGGCCTCGAAACCTCTTCACAAGTGGTTGATTTTAAGTAGATAAATAGTTTTCTAGTCTGGCATGCAAGCCTTCTTGTTACCGTCAGCAACAGACAATGTTTAGATATGACTGTTGGCAAAATTGAAAATGGCTTAGAACGTGGTTTTGTTAAACACCGTCTAAACTGTCTTTTAGTAACTGAGCCTAAATATTCCAGGGATTTGAAGAAGATTGTCAACAGAAACACTACTAAAACAGATTTTTTTTTTCTTTTTTTTTTTTTTTAAGGCAATTTCGGAATTTATCCACGTTTAAACGGGAAGTTCCGTTCAGTATAAAAGGGGCCTGGCCTCGCCATTCTCACCTTCAGTTGTCAATCAACCATCAGAGCGTAAACAATTGACAAACAACAAACGTCTTTTTCTGCAGCCCTTACCGATAAAATTGGCTTTGTTTTCAGAATAAACCCTGTTAAACAAATTAGAACTCGATATCTCATACATTGCTGTGGTGTTATGAAATTTTAAGACATATTTTTCAGAGGACGCTTGAGTCAACAACTTTCCACGACTGAGCGAAGTCTAAATTTGCATCTCACGCCCACAAAGGTGTGACATGAAGGAGGGGCTTGCCCTTTTTATAGCGAAACTTCTTGTTTAAAACCTGCAAAGTGTTACGATGTAGGTTCATTGCAGGTAATATCCCTTCGTCGGTTGTTGCGGTAGACACCATACGACTTCTACGTTTGAGTAAGAGTACGAAATTGAGTTCTACTTTTTGAATTTAGTCCGCGTTTTTAAGATAATCATTTGTTAAACCAATCTCCTCCCTTACTGGCAAACTCGGATTTCTTTTTTCCGAGTCGAGGACTCGGAATGCAGACGCCATCCGGAACCTGAAACTGCACCCGAAGAGTCTCTCACACTCGGGGTAGAGTTCTAGGGACGTGACGGATTTGAAATGTGAAAGTCGTTCTCGCACTCAACTCTAAAGTTCCCAAATAGCGGCAAATTCTCCTGAAAGAACTTATTAACTGCTGTGACAGTTCCGGAAGAGTATCTTTTAAGATACCTTAAAAGGATTGCAAATTTAAACTCGACTTGCATGCCATATATCACAGATTGTATTAATAACATTCTGCTTAATAGTCTGGTGTAAAAAGTCGGTTATTTTTAATTCCTGCATCCATTTATTTTTTCAATACGAACTTTTTATTTATTGTGTGCAGTTAAAACTTTAACAGGGTAGATACAAACATGAATTTTATTTAATAAATGTAACATCTTGGAACAGCAATGGCAAATGTACAGTTTCGTTTTCTTTAACCCTCTTACCCTAATATCAAAGAACAAATTCTCCTATCTTGTCCCCGTACTTTTCTTACAAAAGTGCTGGGGAGAAGTTATTAAAATATCAAGAAAATGCACTTTAGGTGATCATATCCTTAATTCTCATGACCCGCTCAGGGGCTGGATGTAGTAATATTACAAGGAGAAAGTTGATGCTGATCACTGTTAGGGCCTAAAGGGTTAATGACGGCGATAACAAATTTTACGTTGAGTGACGGGTCCAATAGACCTCTTTCATAAATGGAGGGCTTAATTGTTATTCTTTTGTATGCATTTAAATTAGCCTTCCTGGCCTCGCTAGCATGTGTAAAAACAAAAGTATTTTCACTCAAAAGCGAGGTCAAGAAGGCTTATTTGCATGCACATAAAAGAATACTTATTATGCCCTCCATTATGAAAGAGGTCTATGACACTTTAGCACGCTGCTTCCGAGATGGCAGCCATTTGATCAAGTAATTCATGATAAGGTACCTCCATATAGTCACCCTTCCCTTACCATGAAGTATATGCCCAGTAGCCTGTACGTCTGTTCAGATAGTGAGAGGGTTGCGAAGAAAATTTCGCGCGTTAAAAAACGAGACAAAGAGTCCTATCCATTAAATAGAACTGGACGGCCAGACTCTTTGGGATTCACAAATTCCTAAAAGATTGACGAAGGTCTAACGCTCGAAACGTCAACACTGGAATCTCTCAGCGGTGGCAAAATTACCTTTTGAACTCTGTTAATAAATCCAAATATTTGCTTCTACTCTCCACCGACGCTATCCTTCGAACACAGACGTATTTCCGGCTGTCGCTTCTCTCCGCCGAAAAATAACGTCTACGAACCCAAGACGTCGGCGGAAAGAAGCAACGGCCGGAAATAAGTCTGCGCTCGCAGGCTACACCGACGCAGCACAACTGTTTCTTTAGAAAGAACCCCCTATCTTTTGTAAGAGGATTTGTTAAAGACGTTGGGCTGAAATCTCACTTCCCCTCCCCCAGCCGGGCTAAACCCACCAACCACCGAAGTCTGTGGTGTTATTTTTCCCAGTCGAAATTCGTTTTGAAGTTACAGGAACAAATTGACTTTGTGCTAGTAAGGTTACTTTTCAAGTTGAAGCGTTTGTTCGCGTTTGTAGCCATTCAAAAAGGTGACGACCTTGTGCGTGTCGTGTATCCTTTCTCCTTTAGAAGTTTCGGGGTCTACCACTTATGCTTTTCCCTTCGAAGCCGTTGAGGTAATAAACATGACCTATGAATAGATCGTGTAAACCAAGTAGCTCAACTCCAAGGAAACCGGCTGGCAAAGCCAACGGGCCAATGCTATTTCACTCCAACAAATCCAGGAAGGTAAAGGAAGATCTCATTCACCCTAAGGTGGAAACGCTAACTAAAAGTGGGAAAAACAATTTAAAAATTTCTATAAGCAGACATGACGGCACATAATAATAGTACAGTGTGTATAAGAATAAAAATGAGACTTAAATAATTCTCACCTTTGATGTCTCCGAAGTGGATAAACTTTACGAAAACGCCTCGTGTATTTAAAGTGCCCCTAACCCTTCAATTTGTTTTCTTTTGGTAGATTTCCATATCTTTCAAGAACTCATTTTCAAAAAAAATTTGAGAAATATTGAATCCTTTTTTTTTTACGAGCGGTAGAAGTGAAGGCAGTTTTGTCGATATTTTCACCTATCGTTCGCATTAGTCCCCCACTCGCCCAAATATGGAGCGTGATGTAAGAAAAAAACATCGTGCAAAAATATCCGAAGATTCGCGGTAATGCTTCAATTGTAAACAGAGAAAATGGTTGAAAAATGTGTGGTTTTTGGATGCAGCAACTCTCAAAATGTAGAGAAAGGAATCAACATGCATAAGATTCCTTCTGAATCCTTCTGGTGTCCTTTTCTTACGTCACTGCTAAGAAAGTGTCAAATATCGGACGCTTCTCATTGGCTCGTTCCTAATGAGCCCACGAGACAAAAATTTGCCCAGCGGGGCTTAAAGCGCGCAAAAAGTTAAAAATTTCAGTAACTTTTAGCGCTCGTAAAATAAAAAGGATTCAATATTTCTAAAAAATGTTTTCGAAAATGAGTTCTTCACAGATACGGAAATCTACCAAAAGAAAACAAATTGAAGGGTTGGGGGCACTTTTATTAACACTTGAGAAGCATCTGCGGCTGCTACTAGACGATTTAAATTTTCCAAATTCCTGTCTTCAGTGAAAGCCTTTAGAAAAGACAGCAAAGTTTCGATGCCCATTTCAGTGCGACTGAATAAAATCTTACGTTCGGGGAATGTTTAAGTCCACATTTTTACCCAGCACCCTTTGTGGGTGGTGACGTACACCGCCAGCCATCGATGCGAGAAATTCTGGGGCACGATGCATTGGGCCAAAATTTCCAATTAGGATTTCCGAAATTTCCGCTTGTCGTCCTCGACGGATGATTCTGTATCGATAGAATTTTAATTTTATTTTCATAGTATTAGGACACAGAATTCTCGAGCAACTAAATTTTAAGATTTAAAATACATGTGATAAATATTATCGATGCAATTGCTAATATTTGCGTACATTAAGCGTATTTCTAGGCTCGATTTCCGCCGCTCTCTCAGGTCCGGCTTTCCTCGCGGCTGGTTATCAAGCTTAGAGGATCTCTCGAGTCATTCTTCTTTGTTGTCGACTCCCCGGCAACTGATCAATGGGAGGTGCAATGTTTCTTTCGTTATCAATGCAAACAGCTTGAAGCAAGAGACTATGAGGTAAGAGAGCGAATCCCTGTGCCCCATGATAATTATTTTCAATCTTTTTTTAGTTTGCGCCATGCTATTTTGGGAAATTTGGGAAATTTGAGTTTAAAATTAAATGACGTCACTCTAACTGACCAATAAGATGTCGACATTAAAATAGCAACGCAAACAAAAATAGATTGAAAAAAATTTTCATAGGAAGAGGGGCATGTATGGGGGATTCTTTCTCTTACCTCATAGTCTCTTGCTTGAAGAAAGTATTCTAAATCATCTGTGGTGAAGAATAAAAGAGAAACGCACTGCATTTTGAAAACAACGCCGATTAATGTTGCAATAGCTAGTGCCAGGTTGCGTGAGTCTTTAATCGAAATGAAATCCCCAATGGAACCGAAAAATCCCGGAATTTCCAATTTTCCGTGAAAAAGGACAGCCTTCAGTATATGAAGACTGTGCTGCCGCCCGCGTTTGTTTGACGGGAAGTTGCATCAGGCTAACTGCGTTTTAGGAACTGTACGTGTTTGAGGGAGGAAGATCCTAGTAGGCGGATCAACCTAGCGCCATATGTTTTCTGTATTCAGTTTACATGCAAAAAGTTGTACTTGGCCCTAGCACTAGGATCTTCCTAGCGATAGGAACTTCCTACCTTAGAGATAGGAAGATCCTAGCACTAGGAAGATCCTAGCTCCATGTAAACTACCTTCGCTCGGAAGATCCTAGTACTAGGAACAAAAAAGAACAAACTTGGCGGCAGCCGGGTATACAACTGCTAAAGGGAGACAATTTTTCTTTTTTCCTTCTCCACTTGATCACCACCCCAACCGAAATTGCTGCATTGAAACTAAACGGAAAGTTGTTTCGCCTTCTAGGATCCTCCTAGTGCTAGGATCTTCCTCCCTCCATGAAAATAGCCCCTTAGAAAAACAAAAGGAAATTAATTGTGAAGACAACAAGATACAAAGTCAATTTATGTATTCATAGAATAAGTTTATGTCGAAAAACGTGGGAAGCGGCCAAATTGCACGCGTGAACTGACATTATCACGCGGAGCTACGCGGTAGCCAACTCGGTCAAGCCCTCTATACAAATTAAATGCTTTCTTTTGGACAACAATCCATACTTTTTTCCATATTCTAAATATTTCAAGCTTTACACAGATACATTAATCGTTTCCATAGGACAAATATTTGTGGAGAGCTTAATTTTTCATCCACGACTATTTCATAACCTCAAATCAAAGGTCACCAACGCGTAATATAAGAGTTTGTATGGCATTAGATTCAATCGAAAAATAAACAACAATATTCCTCCAAAAACCCACAAAAATAACAATTAAGTCTAAAACAGCTTACTTGGTTGGTTTTTCTGTGTCTTCATCGCTTTTCAAAGCTTCCAATGCCGTTTTGAGCGGTTTTATCTCTCTGTGGCTGGTCCACGTGCAGCTCTGTACTATGTAAATGAGAAGGTTGAAAAACTTGAATGAAATTCGAAAACCTCGCTAAATTCGCTTGAAACTCTAGCACATGGTTACCTTCCTAACCAAATGCCAAGAAGGATGATGTGCGGTCCTTCCGGAGCAACTCATTCTCGGAGAAGGTCATTTATTGAGACGGGGGCCTTCGTTGAAAACAAATAAAGTTGACTTCAAATCGGGCGCCATGGCCGTATCGCTTGAATGTCGTGACAAACTCACGGTCTAACCTAGGCACGAGTACTAAATTTTGCATGACCGGGGGAATCAACATGAAACCTTTGCTCCCCTCCAGGCTAAGCGTAGATTTGTACCAGCCAGCCTTGTCTGGTGTCACAGCCGGGAGGGGGTGTGTGTGCAGTTTGTTGCGAGCCAAAGGTTTCATGTGGATTCCTCCAGCAAGGCAAATTTTAATACTTTTAGTACTTTTTAAGATTGTTGTTCAGTCAAAAACCTGATAGTTTTGTTTTTTGCAACACTATTCCTCAGTTGAGTGTACATGTTCAAAAGGTATCCACGCTTTCTTTACTATGATCATTGGAATTAAGTCAGAATTCTTTTTTTGTTCAGTCAAAACAATCAGGCCCGTAGCAGGGGGAGGGGCAGGGGGGGCTTGAGCCCCCCCAGAATTTTTGGAAGTTAAAAAACAATCTGCCAAAAAATAAATAATTTAAACAAATTAATGGGCAGCAATCAGTCTTGAACTCTGACGCTGCAAGTCCCTTTTCACAACCTTTAAAAAGGTGTTTACTACCTGTCACTTTCCTTGGCTAACAGTTTGTTTTCATATGCAACAGCAACTCAAAGGCACTCCTACCTTGTGAATCGGAAATAAGAACCAAAATGGATCGAAATCAACCAATCTCAAGCCGTAAAAGCTATTGAAATAAACTACAGTCAACTCTCTCATAGCGACCACTTCTCGTAGGCGACCACCTCCCGTAAGCGACCACTTCGTAACCAACCGTTTTGCTTCCCAGTTAAATACTGTTTCAAGAGCTCTCTCGAGCGACCACCACTCAAATTTCTTAAAAGACTGCGACCACTTTTTAGGCCAGAAATTACACTATTCTTTTGTTTTCTGTTTCCGGTAAGCGACCACCCAACATAATCACGTATGATCGTTAGTAAATCATTACTTAGAAGTGACAAAAGTTCAATTTTTAATGACGCTACCCCGGACTGCCGCTGACAGATCCTGCGTATACTTGCAGCATTTTCGTTGTGCGGTTCCTTGCAGATTGTTTGCTTTTATGTTTTGGACCGTAGATCTTTTCAGATACGATATGCTGTAGTTCTTTTTAACATGGTTTGGCCAGGTACTTGTGAAGCAAAGTTTTGCTTTTCTGCTGATTCTGGGTTTGGTCTCTATCATGTCGCTGTCGTGTTAAGTTTTCTACGCAGTCCGATCAGCCTTGCAGAAATTTGTGACAGATAATAACAGTTTACAGACAGAGAAGATGGCTATAATTAGATCTGTAGGTAAACTAATCTCCCTCGCAGCCGTTTTTTGGGCTGTCACGCAACGCTCCCCCTTCTTTTGGGGCTGCGAGGGAGACTATAGGTAAACGGGACAGATCTGTTCCGAATTGTTATGCAAAGTTTCATCAGAAGAATGAATAGATGTGAAAAAATCAAATAAATTAGTTTCTATTTACCTAATTTTAGCTGCTAAGGTAAAATGTTTATGTAATTAACTAATCAATCCAGTATTACGCTTATTTTGTTGATCTTTCCCGTAAGCGACCACCTCCCGTAAGCGACCACTTTGTCGTACACCAAGGGTGGTTGCTTACGAGAGAGTTGACTTGTTTTCTAAGACATCCGATCATTTATAGCAATACAAATGTCCCACAATGCTCCCACAGTCCGATTCTTACTGCCCGGTTCGAGCCAAATTTTAAAAGAGAAAGAAAAATTTGTCATCATTTGGTTACGTCCTCCTTCAAATGTAAAACAAGACGCATATCTGCGTGAAATTGGGCTTCTTTCCTGGCATATCCAGCCGTAAACCCCAGAAAGTTGACATGATAAAATCTCAGTTGTCATTTGTCGATTGTTTTACAGCATAGTACAAGCAAGTATATTGTAAGCAATGTATATTCCTGGTCTAAATTGTACCCTCTGTCCGTTTTTTACGCCCGGTCTGTAGTCTGCGTTTTACACTGACCGATTAAGCAATAAATTTTAGAATCTAATAAAGGTTCTGACAGTAAAATCCGAGCTTTCAACCTATGTGTGCATCTATCTGGCCAACAGGATTGAGCAAAGTGGGCAGGGATATCTTGTGTTGGCTTCATCCCCCCCTCGCAAAAGTTTTTGTTTTTTGAAATAAGGGAATTCTGATTGAAATTGGTGTTTCGTGGAAATTTCTTTTTGTCAGTATCTTTCACCCATTAATCGATGAAATTTGTCCTCGCGTCACATAGGCGAAATTTGATCCGTCTCCAATGCATGCGTTTGTTTACGCAAGATTACGCAGTTGTCACGTTTTGGCAATTAAAATAGAGAGAAAAACAGACAGAATGCTTTCCTAAAGGAACAATTTATTTAGTCTTAAGTCTTAAGTCTTTGTTTACGCCTAAGAAAGAAACGCTTATAATTCTAATTATTAAAAACTGAATCATTGTATAATGCAATTCGAGGGATTTGATTGGCTTAGCGGCCATGGTATATGAGCCATTATACCATGACCGAGAAATGGCGACCATTAAATTGTCTTCTGGTTGTTCTTGCACAGCGAAATCAGTAAGATCTAGCAATATTTCTTGATTGTTTTTTAATAAAACAATTATTCCACTTGCGCTTGTTGGATATGAGATGATTATAGCCAACTCGGCGCTACGCGCCTCGTAGGCTATCTATCATCTCATATCCAACGCGCGCTCGTGGAATAATTGTTAAATGCGAGACGAGAGACGCGAAAGCGATTTGAAGGAACTATCAGTCCATTTCGAAGCGAATTTATCAACCCGTTTTTCAAATTTTCGCTAAAACTGTTCAGAATATAAAGAATCGGTCAATTAGAATAGTATTTCAGTACAAATTCACGATCAAACCTGTAATTTTTCAGCCGTTGAATTCCTAGAAGTACTAAAAAAATTTGTAGAAAGTCCGTGGCCTGAATAAGGATTTGAGATGTCCGCGCTCCGCTAACTCGTCGCCTGGATAAAACAACAATTTGTACTCGAAGCACAGTTTCTTCGCCGTTATTTCTCGGATTTCCGCTATCGAAACTGTTGAGTATTCCTAAGTAGTTCTTCTTTCGATGTACCATTTCGAAAAGTTGTGTTTTCTTTCGGAAAACGCGAAAATTGTCGACTAAAAAATGGCACACCCATGCAAACCCATTCAGCGACAAGATTACCTGCGCATGCGTTTTAAGGCCCAGACGGCGATTTGTGACTGAATGAGGAAAACAAAAAAAACAACCAAAAAAAAAAAAAACCGAAGGCCAATTTTCAACTTGGTCTCCCTTTGGGAAGCCCAAGTAATTAGGAAATTTCACGTGGTAGTCCACGTAAAAGAAACGGCAAAAAAATGTACCAAAAAGTGTGATGTAGGTGCAAAGTTATTGTTTTACTTACTAAATCTTCCAGGGTTTTTTTATGTTCTTGTTGCATCTTAAACTCCCAAATCAGTCTGTTTGTGAGTGACGGGGGTAGTTTTGTTTCACCATTTTGCTAAGCCCCCTCAGTTGTTTTAGCCTTGCTACGGGCCTGACAACTGATAGTTTTTTATTATTATTATTATTATTATTATTATTATTATTATTATTATTATTATTATTATTATTATTATTATTATTATTACTATTAGTCTTTACAACAACAGGCGGCACGGGAGAGGAGTGCAAGAGATATCATGACAGAGGCTGGCAGAGCTAGTGGCAGCAAAGAAAGGAGAGAACTATGCCACCACTGTCTCTTGGCAGGTCTCTTGGATACGTTCTTGTCTGGTCTCTTGGCCAGTACGTTCTAAAGTATCCTTTGCCATCCTTAGGTCGGCTTTGCTCTGTCTTAGAGGGTCAAGAACAGTTAGAAGAGAAAATAGAAGCAATGTTCGAGAAGCGGACTTTGAATTGGATAGATGCCTCACCAAAATCTTTATACATACTTTTCCTTGTTCCTTTTGATATAGCTTGATGGGGTTTTTTCTTAGGTAAAAATCAATGAACGCATAATATTGTTGTAACTTGATGAGATTTTTTTTCCCTTTCCTTAAAAAAAATCGTTTAAAAATAGTCTTTTTTATCGAAAAGAATTGTAAATAAGTTTTAATAGCTACTTTTAACCTGTAAATAACATTTTAACTTTATTTTTTATTATTATTATCATTATTATTATTTGTTGCAAGACTATTCCTCAGTTGGGTGCGCATGTGCAAAAGGGGTCCATGGCTTCTTTACAGTGATCATTGAAATTAATTGAGTCTGAGTTGCAACAATAGTTCAACTTATAATACGCCTGGAAATGCCTCAATTGACTAAGACAACAGAATTGTTTAACACAAACTTGTCGCATATGTTCTTTCTAAGTTTGTTCCCAGAAAAATCGGAGTTGCAACGTATTTTCAACAAGTGAAGCCCTCCGTTTTGAAATATTACGTAATTAAATGTAGCAACGAAGGACTAAAACATGTCAGAATACTTGGACGACACCTTGGGCAGACGTGGTGTTGACAGAACATTTCAAATTGAGATATTATAGATAAAAATAAGAGTCAGAATACTTAGACATACCTAGAGGATCACCTCGCTGAAAACAAGAAGAGACCAGGCAGAAATTTCTGAACTTAAAGCAGAAACAATTATTCTGTGATTATTATTATTATTGTTATTATTATTATTATTATTATTATTATTATTATTATTATTATTATTATTATTATTATTATTATTATTATTATTATTATTATTAGTATTATTATCATTACTATTAATTCTTTCTTTTTTTTTCAAGAAACCCAGAAAATCTATTTTCTCGACCATAAAGTGCAGGCAGTAATTGGAAACAAAGATATAAACACAGGAAGAACCTAGCTTCTGTTCTTTCAAGAAACGGTGCCATTTTTTAACTTAAATTACGTTGTTTTTATGAAAGTAAGTCTCAATCGGTCGGGTTTGCAAATACGGAAATGATCCGCCTTTTCTTAACTGTTTTCTTTAAAATAAACTCAAAGTTGCAATTAGCTTATTTTACAATGTCCCTGAGAACACCACAGGTGGCTAAAATCACAGAATTAATTTATAGCAAAAAACGTACATATGTTTTTTCTTAGTTTCCGTTCACTGCCAAGTATACACAGAAGCCCTTCAATGTAATCCCAAAACAAACAATACGAATTTCAAGCTACACTGATAGTAGTTTTAATGAGCCAATGGTTTTTTGTTTTGTTTTTTTCGTGCAAGCTGATATTTGGGGGGCTTTGAAAAGTTTTCTTTAAGTACGCTTCAACGAGTATTGGTATCAGTAAAATTTATATTTTAAGTAGAGAAAAGATTTCGATATTTTTTTTTGACCTTTGTACCGAATAAGGGTGATATCTGTGCGCATTCGTGGTCATCACATTTTGTTGACGCTTCGGTTAGTCTCAGGGTTAGTCTCTGGGTTAGTCTCGATCGATTAGATTACATTACATCATACGAGCACGGCTTCTCTTTTTTTAAAATTAAAATTAAACCCAAAATTGTAATTCCAAAGAGCCAAAAAATATCTGCGTCACAAGCAAAACAAGATCTCCCGATGGATTCAAGATAAATGAAATAGAAGGTAAAAGAAACTGAAATGCTCTATTTCTCTTCGATGTTTTGTTTTATCCTCTGAAAATATGTTACGTTTTGCAGTCTTCAAAACTAAAATTGGTATTCATAACGCTCATACAATATCGTACCAGAAATACGCGTTTTTAGTATTGGAGCTAATATGTTTTGTTTGTTTGCTTGCTTTTTCTCCTAAATGCCAACTGAAATACATTGCCAAACAACTGAACAGCTGTAAGAGCTATTGACGTAAGGCATACAAATGTTCAGAAAAACAGAAAATTTGAAAGTCACTTCCTTTACGTAGCAAAGTATTCAAAGTATTCAAAGCGACCAACTTCTTTCGTCGAAACCCTATCAATTGAAAATGGTTTTCCATCAAGCCATTGCCACGTTTCTAGCAATTTTGGAGGCCATCGGTCTTCCTGGTAATTTGATGGTGATAGTGGTCATCACCTTGGAAACAAGATTTCATGTGATGCGGTACATTTTCCTTGCCAGCCTCGCAGTGTCAGATTTGCTGTTTTTAATCCTGGTTAACTCATTTCGCATTGCAAGCATAGCACAAGAAAGATGGCTGTACGGCGAAACCATGTGTTATCTCAATCATTGTTTCTTACGATACTTCTATTTCAACACGGTCCTTCATCTGTTAGCGGTGTCTTATGAGCGATACTGCGCTATAGTGAAATCGCCGTTGACCTACGATGGGACAATTACCAAATCTAAAGTGGCATTTATAACTCTCATCTGGATAATCCCGATTCCACTGGCCATTTCTCCTTTTCTTGGGAGTTGGGGAAATTATGTTTACAACCCAAAATTGTTCTTCTGTGAGCAACGGTGGTCGGTACAGATTTCTAGTGCGTCTGTTAGATTGGTTTCGTTTCTTTTCGCCAGCTCCAGCTCTGTTGTCCCATTTGTGGTGGTGATATTCCTCAACTGGTCAGTCAACAAGACGACGAGAAGTCAGATAAACGCCGTGCAAGTACAACTAGGAAGCTTTACCGGTTCTGAAAGCCAGCAACAAGTGATGGAAACACGGAGAAGGGAGTATAAGGCAGCTGCTGATGTCAGCATTGTCATCGCTGCTTTTCTCGCGTGCTACCTTCCCGCCTGGATCGTTGTCATTTGCCGTCAGTTTGTTGAGATTCCAGCAAATGCCATACTGCTCGTAAACGCTATCTTTTTTCTCAGCTCGGTTTTGAACCCGATCATCTATTCCTTCCGCAAAAGAGAATTTCGAAACGCCGTTTACACTCGATGGCGGTGGCTGAAACTTTGTGGAAGTCCTAACTACCCACAAAACAATACCATCCCCACGGACAATTCAAGATTCGGCGCCACCTTGGGTACAAAGGCAACTGGCGTGGCTACACCCAACAGCAGCTAAAATAGAAAATTGGAAGGGCCAACCTTGGCGTCCTTGACTTTTTCCAATTCCTGAAATCGCTGAAAAGGAAACTCCGAAAGAAAAAGGTCAAACATTGAGTCCGCTTTATATAGACTTTCACCCAATCTAGAAATCTAGACTGGGATGTTTTTGCCTTCTGGGATCGTGTAGGGGAAGGGATGGGGTGGGGGGGCTGGGGAGGGATTCTGTCCTCCCCTCCATAACTTCGCAAGCATATAAACTATGACAATGACACTTAAAGGAGAGATGGTAAATCGAGATGTTTGCTTTGCAGTGCCCAATGAAAAGTGATGACGTCATATGACGTTGTAGTGACATCCTGATTGTCAAATGGCGGCCATCTTTGATCTGTCATCTTGGATTTCTGGATTTCCCCAAAACTTCAGGAAAGCGCCGAAATTGAACGAAACGTAATCAGAACCAACAAAGAAACACTAATATAGGCTAAAAAAAATAAAAACTGCAGAAAGAAAAGTAGTGTTTTCTTAATTCATTTTAAAAAGAGATTTTCCATTCTCTGAAAGAATGGTCTAGATGGCCACCAATTTGGGTGAGTTATACTCAAACTTTATATTTATCTAAAAAGGGTGAAAATTGAATTTTTTCCCTGCAGGAAATCTAGAATACCATTTACTTAAAAGCTTTGTTGATTTCTGTCAGTATTTGGTGTTGCTTTTCCCAAAAAAGATAAAAAAAACAACATTTTTTTGGTTTAAAAACAATTTCTTCACTTCTGGCTCATAATCATGTCACATCTCGTAGTCCCTTCAGATGATTCTCACCAATTGTTGCCAAAATGTTTGGAATGGCAGGAAAACCCTGCTTAGAGGCTTCCCATCCCCTTCCCTTTTACACCCCCACCCCCAAAGCTCCACACCACTCCCCCTCCCCCTTTTCGTGCGAAGCTTAACTTATAAAATAAAAGGATGTATGATTGGTTCAAAATGACACCGTAAATTTATTTCCATTATTACTATTATTATTATTATTATTATTATTATTATTATTATTATTATTATTACTATTATTATTATTATTATTATTATTATTGTTATTATTATTTCGAGGGCTAAAAGCGGTCGAATTTCTCTCAGTAGAACATAACAAAATTACCAAAGGAAACACGTAAAATTTCTTGCGTTTGTTTAAATCGGGGAACCTTTCCATTATTTCCAGACTAGTCTAAGAATGCAATTTGTTGTTAGTTTAGGATTCGGTTTTTGTTTACTGAAGGCCAGTTGAAACGGTTTCGACATTTGACCAACATTCGTCCAACAAACGTTGAACGGATGTTGGGAAAACGTTGGACAAATGTTGAACAGAGTGTTCGAACGGCTTCAATGCCGCTAAACATTTTTATGAGCAAAGGGAATATTGAATCGATGTTGAACCAATTCAAATTTGATTCAACACGCTTTTAACAAGCTTTCAACACTGTTAAAAATGTTGATCGACCTGTTAAAAAGCCCCCAATATTTGCTCATTCGAAGATGTTTTTAAGCAAGTTTTTACAATAACTGTCCAAATTCCCGCGCGCTGATTGGCTCGTAGCTATTGTCTATAAGAGTACAGACAATAAAAATGACGTCAGATGTAACGCGCGCGCTTTCTCAACGGAAAAAATAGCCAATTCCGCTCGTACGTTTTCCATGTTATTGTAAAAAACAAATCGATGGCAGTTTTCTATGGCCTATACTCTTATAGACCATAAAATGACGCCATAAAATGTCCAAAACTTGGCAGTGAAACCACTCGCCTGCGGCTCGTGGTTCCACTTGAGTTTTGAACATTTTCTGACGTCATTTTAAGGTCTATAAGAGTATAGACCATAGAAAACTGCCGTCGATTTGTAAAGTTGAAACCGTTTAAACAGAGATTTAAGATACATTTTAGCTCTCGGCGGTATTTTTCATTTCGGCCTGCATGACCTGAAAGGACACCTGTCCTCTTTAAAATTAACACAACTATAAATAGTTCCTTGAAAAACCGAAACAACAAACAATACTCATGCAAGCAGCAAGTAAGATGAGAGCATTATTTGACCAAAACATGGACATATGCGCTCTATCAGTTCTTTCCCATGAAAGGCTCTCCAAATTAAACTCAAGAATGAAATAGTATAAATTATAAGATCGTTTCAAAGAGACATAGCGCTGGTTATGTCATGGCAAAATATGCCGAATGGGTCCCGCAAAAATACCACCTCGTAAAACCTAAATTTCATCTTAAAAGTTTGGTCTACTATTAAAATTATCAGTTTAAATAAGCAACAAATAATTATTATTACGAACAATGATGGGGATTAGAAGGCAGCCTAAAACAACTGGAATTTTATGCTCAATTCCCAGGAATTTCAAAGAGTATTATTTTTATCTTGATTTTTTTGCTACCCTTTTGAAGTTAGCTTTCTTTAATTTAGAACAATACATTTGATAGAAAAAATGCGAAATTAACTACAAATATCGATCTTTTGCAAATTGCTATTAACTTCCCAATGGGTTTTTCAAAGTTTCCAATAGTCATAAAAAGCGTCAAAAATATCAAAATCAAGCGATGGATTAGCAATAAAAAGACTAGTAAATTTTGGTCTAAAAGTCAAATTATACCTCTGGGAACTAATTGCTATATCTCACATGGAAGACTTTTCGAGCTTTGTTATTTCTTGTCACGTAGTAAAGAAATCTTCTGTGTAATTGGAGTTCATTTTTGCGAACCAATACTTCCCGTCCAGCTTTCTGTTTTTCTTTTTCTTTTCAATGACAACTGACGTATATTGCCTCACGTACGCTCTAAAAGCTATTGATATAAGACCCAAAGCAACTGAAAGAAAATAAAAGTCATTACAATTAACACAAAATATTTGTCGAGCTACATTTGTCGTCCGCCGTTTTCCTTCAACATGGTTTTTTATCAAGTCATTGCAGCTTTCCACGCTCTTTTCGACGTGATCGGTATTCCTGGTAATTTGGTGGTGATAGTGGTGATCGTCCTAAAGAGCAGATTTCATGTGATGCGGTATATTCTCCTGGCCAGCCTCGCAGTGTCAGATTTGCTGTGTTTGATCCTGGTCAACTCATTCCGCATTGCAAGCATAGCACAAGAAAGATGGCTGTACGGTGAAACAATGTGTTATCTCAATCCCTGCTTCGTACGATACTTCTATTTGAACACGGTGCTTCATCTGTTAGCGGTGTCTTTTGACAGATACTGCGCTATAGTGAAATCACCTTTGACTTACGATGGGACAATTACCCAATCTAAAGTGATTTTTATAGCTCTAATTTGGATAATTCCTATTCCACTTTCCATCGGTCCATTTCTTGGCTGGGGAAAGTATGTTTACAACCCAGAGGTGTTCTTCTGTGAACAAGGATGGGCAGTGCAAAGTGGTTCAAGTAGAGGGAACATGATCGTCTTCCCCATCGCATCCTTTCTGGTCCCTTTTATGATCATCGCCTTTCTCAACTGGTCAGTGTACAAGGCGGCAAGAAGTCAGATAAACGCCATGCAAGTTCAACTAGGAAGCTTTCAGGGAAGTTGTGATTTTCAGCAACAAGAGATATCAAGGCGAAGCCGTGAACAGAAGGCAGCTGTTGATGTCAGTATTATCATCGCCGCGTTTTTGCTGTGCTACCTCCCCAGCTGGGTAATGGGTGTTTGCCGTCAGTTCGTCAACCTCTTCAAGGTTCCGTCCGTGGTTATATTGCTTTGCACGGGTATCTCCTTTCTCAGCTCACTGTGCAACCCAATCATCTACTCAATCCGTAAAGAAGAATTTCAGGCCGCAGTTAAGACTTTGTTTCGACGAACGAGGCTTATCGGAAACAATTACATCAACGCCGTAGACAACGTGATCGAGAACCTCACCACAGAAGCCTTCACTTCAATACCTATAGAGGAACATGCCGTGCAACACCAGAATGAAGCACCGATCCAAGCATGGCAAAAATGAACTGATCTTTGAATGGAAATGACATCGCTGAAATCTACTTAACTTGAACAACTTAGCCAAAATGGAGTTGAAATTACATATGCATCGTGAGAAGTTGACATTGCTAAAAGTAAAAGAGCTTATAGATGCTTTCGGTTAACCGACTTTTCGAGTTCATTAAATGATACTCCCTGCCAGCTTAGTTCAAAACTTGAAAAGTCCGGTGTAGAATGTACGGGCCTTAATATTGTGTTCGTTTCAGTAACTGTTTAGTAGCACTTAGTGTCCTTCCCACTTGTTGGGAAAAAGGATATCTTTAAACGATTCGTACTTTGGCAGAAGTCAGACACCAGAGCTTACTTTTGATCATTGAAGCTCTGTCTTATCCATTGTATTTTCATCAGAGAGGAGAAATTATTTGAAGTTTTTTTCGCAAGCACTTGCCAGTATTAGGAGAAAGCTGAATCTCTATTGAAATCATGAAATCCTCAAGGCATATAACACTATGGTTAAATTGAGCTACTTCCCCCCAGCTATTTTCCCAAATTTTTAAGGAGACTGTGAGCTATATATTAAAAGAAAAGTTCTTTCACAAGAAGAGCAACGGAAACGGCCTGAAATCATGACGCAAGCTGAAAAAATTACTTTTAAAACAATCATTAAAAAGAAAGAAAACGTTTTCACTGGTAAACGATTAAGAAACTCTTTCAATGGTCTCTGGTAATTTTTCAATTCGGTTGCCCTTGCTTTAAAGCTGTTTTCAATTGAGCGTTTGTAAAACAATTGTAAAACCAAAACCAAAGTAATGTTTCTGCTCAATCACAAGATGCAAACAGCACAATCAGCCAATCAGAACTCGAAGCAAATACATGTAACCTGCGTCAAGCGCGGGAAAACGCGTGCGACCAATTAGCACGATTGGTTTTGGTTTGGCTTGCCATTGGTTGAGAAAATGGCGCGAACTTTACCAACCAATTGTCACCGTCTTGGGATGACCTTTCCTAACAAATAGGAATGCCTACCTTCGGTCACCATGGAATGATTGCGAAATCCAATACGGCTTTTTTTTTTTTGAGAAAATTTGACGCATTACTTTGCTCTTAATTTCACTCCAAGAAAACTTTGTTCCAATAAGAAATTCAACGAAAATTAGTTGGTAAATACGTAACCATGCCATTTTGGTACTTTGGAAGCAAATCAGCCGAGTTTTATAGGGCTTCAGTTTTGAGGGAGCTTATATTTTATGCAACGACGACGGAAACGAAAACGTTACTTGAAAATATAACCTCATTTTATTTGTGCTACTTCGCGATTATTTAAACTAATCCAACTTGTACAAACACTACGAACTACGTAGGAACTAAATCGGCGGGCGTGGCGTTCAAGTTAAGAAAGAGAATGAAAAATTCACCGTCGTGTGTTCACATTCTCCACAAAACCTTGAATTTGGTCATATCACGTCGTTGTTTTGCAGAGGACGGAAAAGAAATGTACCGAAATTCAAAACGCATGCGCAGAGCGATTGTTTTTCCTCATTAAATCTTTGTTTTGCGACGTTGTCGTTGCCGTCGTCGTTGTTTAAGTTCTCTGGTCATTAGTTTGTTCGGACGCTTTCGAGTCAATTTACCCATGACGCTAAATATGGCAAATGTCGGTAAGTACTTCAAAAATAAAAAGTCAAAAGACGTAGACTACCACAGCCGTTAATATAGAATGTTCACCGAAACACTTTATTATACGCCCATAATATGTACAATGCGTGTGTGTGTTTATAACGCGTCATGTATTTGAGAATAGTTAAAAATATAGGCACTACAATTCTCATTAACAAGGTAACTCATATTTATGTACAGTATAAAATAATTTCTTCAAGGAAAATCCTGCAAATCACAAGTACAATAGGAGAATTCTAACACTAAATACTTGTACAGCCAAAAGAAAAGCGCCGTTTTGACGTATCACAACAGACTGAGATAAAATAATTCTGAAACCCTTAACTCACTTATATTCTTAAACTTCCATTTATTTTGTTATCTCATTTATGCCAAGCATAGTTCTAACAAAGTTGGGCAACCTTGTCACGCCTGAATTCCAAAGTTGCCAACCCGTGAGGTTTACCACGCGAGCTTTTAGAATGGCTCGCAGGCGTGGCTGACAAAACAACAGCGAAACAATGAACTAACAAAACAAACAATGGACTCCAGCCCTCAAACATAAGAGCTTTGTGATTTTCAGGTCCAACGAAAGTAGAGCATCAAAAGAGCCGCGAGCTAACAGAATCCTGGGAACGTTTCTTTCTAAGCTCTTTCAAATCGTAGTAAACTTAACACGATTTTACGTTGAAATGGGTACTGAGACACGAAATCAGTTCAAGAGCAAAGAGGAAAGTGCATCAAGCCGATGCACTTCGCGGAACCATACTGTTTGTCATAAGAACGAAAAATGTGTACTTGAGCGATTTTGAATGTGTGAACTCGTGTAGACAATAGAAAACGCAGGAAACTCGGAAACTCATGCGAAATGGTTCCAGTTTTGAGGCCGATTTGATGAAAGGACAGCAAAAAAGTATTGCTCGCCTGTTATTCAGAAGACTGAACAACGATTTACGCAGTTGCCATGGATACATAGAAGAAATGGGCATTTGAGTTGAGACGGAACTAACTGATTCAAAGAAGGAGAGCGGATATTTCGCTCTCATCAATTCACCTTTCATACATGCTACGATTATCACAATAACTTTACAAATATACAGAGGGATTTCGAGGTTATTAGCAAATCAACTGAACAAAAAATACCGTTGTTGTTACTTCTATCTTATCTAACGTACTATGTGTCGCAGACGACACATTCTGTCCTTCACAAGAACCATATTTCATTTAAACTACGATCATAATTTCAATAAATATATATTTTCACTGTTGATCTTCACTGTCGGCTGCTGGCTGCTGGGCAGCTTCACTTGGCTCGTTTTCTTCGGGAGGTGTCTGTAAATCAAACAAAACAAAAGTTTATTATATGCATTGAATACAGTATTACCTCAGTTATCAGACTCACTGGGACTCCAGAAAAGAGGCGACTCCGGTACCGTTTGCAACGTCTTGCATTGCTAGTCGAGAGAACAAAAGAACGAACAACAGAACAACGCCCTAGTAAAATTGGAGCGTTAGAACCGGTACAGGCCTTCTACAAGAAAAGAGTCTGGAAAATCAAGAGTATAGGGAAAAAACGGATTTTTGTAAGACAAATAGGTTATTTCCGAGTTCCTGTGAACCTCATTTCGAAAGCGAGGCTAAGTGAAAAACTTTTCATATGAAAATTAGTTTTCATTCATATGCAAATAAAACTAATTTTCATAACAAAATCTTTGCACTTAGCCTCGCTTTCATAATGAGGTTCAAAGCAACTCGGAAATGGTCTATTCAACTGGACCTCTCGTCAGACAACATAAACGTGAGCATATGTACTTGGGGGGGGGGGGGGGGGGGGAGGCGAGGAACCTGCAACACCAAATTGTTTTTGAGGAAAATAAGGCCCAAGGGGCCGAAATATTTTCTAAAATTCTAGCTGACAAGTTTTCTCACCGAACTTTGTTTAACCTGTGCAGCATAACATTTATGTGAAGTATCAAGATAGCGTGGCTCATGTAAACGTGCGCATATGAAAGGAATCAAGCAATTTTCATTAATCAATCAGACCAACAGATACGATGGATTTCGCAAGAAGTTGCCTTAACTAAAAAGAAATTATCAAATGGTCATTCATGTTTTGTCTTTTCAAAAGGAATTACCTGGTGTTTACAACTACACTTGGACATTGAATGGAGTGCGTGCAACAGCAAATTCACATTCCTGGGAATTTTACACCACGAAAGCATATTTGAATATCTGAATATCACATTATCCTCAATTATCCTCACTGCTGTGTAAAGTAATTTAAAACTCTGTGCTCCCTAAGTCCTCCTGTACTAAATAGGTTTTGATTTATTTCTTTATTTGAAAGGTAAACTGTACAGGTTGTCGATTTCTATCGGACGCACCTTTTTCCTGACGCCATACTCTTTGAACTGATGACTGTGACTTGACAAAAGTACCTTCTTTCTGAGCTACCTGTCACACCAACTCTCACAATTAATACTAAACTACTACCTACTATAACTAACTATCTGCGACATAACTCTCATTAGCTCCTGTGCTGGAGGGGAGCTACATTTCAGAAACTCTCCAAGTATGTAGGACCCTGTAAACGCTATCTGCTCAAGGCGACCAGGGATTCTTAATCCGCCCCTACTCAGTCTCTCACAGTTAAATCCTATACTACCTTTTAACTAATTGCCTATGACATAACTTTTATCAGCTCCAGGGCTGGAGAGGGCCCAATTTTTTTTAACCTCTCAAAGTATGTGGGACCCCACAATAGAAAGCTCCCCACGGGCCCCAGAGATTCTTAATCCACCAATACTCTCACACAGTTAAATACTAGCTTAACTCTCGACTAGCTACACTTGCTAAGCTAACTTTCCACTATGACATAACTCTCATCGGCTTCAGAGCTGAAAGGAGGAGTTCGGGGGCTTTATTGTAGACACTCTCCACGTATTGCATGAAATACGACTTTGTTAAAATTTCACCTAGATACTTTTTCCCTAGTACAAATGTTTGCTTAAAAAATTGAACCAAAAAAGAGTCGGTTCTACGAAATGGAACGTTGGTACTTGGTACAATGTAATTTGCGTACCTATGAAGAAAAATGACCACGAGATTGCCTTTGCCAAAAACAGCAATTACTTACTTAACAAATAGTTATCCGACCACACACACTCACATTAGAAAACTTAAGCAGCGAACAAGGCAGCGCCAACGAAAACGTCATTTGAAAATATACCTATATTTCATTTGTGTTACTTCACGATCATTTTCACTTGTTCAACTTCTACAGAAAAGGCGAACTACCCAGCAACTATATTAGTTAAGAAACAAAACGAAAAAAATCACCGTCGTGTGTTCACCTTCCCTACGAAACCTTGAATTTGACCATTTCTCGTTGTTGTTTTGCAGAGGACGACAAAGAAATGTACCAACATTCAAAATGCACGTGCAGGGCGATTGTTTTTACTCAGTAAAGCTGTTGTTTTGCGGCGTTGTCGTTGCCGTCGCTGTCGTCGTCGCTTAAGTTCCCTACTGCTGCAGGGCTGAGTTGCTCGAAGCATGGTTAACGCTAACCATTGGTTAAGAGGTATTAAAACCTATAGGTTGTCATAGCATTTAACCCGGGTTAGCGCTAACCATGCTTCGAGAAACTGGGCCCACGGAGTTTAAGCAGATACGACGACCACGGCAACGAGAACGTCACAAAACAATAGACTTAATGAGCAAAACAATGCCCCGCACTTGTGCTATAAATTTTGGTACGTTTCTTCGCCGTCCTCGGCAAAACAACAACGAGAAATGACTAAATTTATGTCACGGCTTTGTGGAGAACGTGAGCATATGACAGCAAATTTTTCATTCTTTGTCTTAACTTGAATGCCGTTCCCTACCATATCTTTTTCAGGATAGTTCGGCTTCACTGTACGAGTTGAACGAATTGTAGTAACCACGAGGTACTACAAGTAACGAGAAGACTTATTTTAAATTGACGTTTTCGTTGGCGTTGTCGCCGTGATTTCTTTAAGTCCCTACTGTTAAAGAACACAAAGTGATTTTCCTTACGGGCTCGCTGTCTTTTTCCTTAGACTCCCTGTTTTCTTCAGTTTCATCTTCTGGTACTTCTTCTGCCTCCCTGTTGCTTGCTTGATCCTCCGCACCCTCTCTGTTTTCACTATTTTCATCAATTTCCTCGTCAGCCACTTCTTCAGCCGGAATTTCATCAATGGGCTTATCTTCAACAGTTTCTGTAAAGAGACAAGGGAACACTGTAAAACGAATGTTTGGTTTGCCAACAGAGTTGACAACTAAAGGATAATTGGCCACCGTAAAGAGATTCGAGTGACGTTTCGAGCGTTGACCCTTCGTCAGCGAATCAAAGAATCGTGGGTTGTTTGTGTCTATTTAGTGAGCAATGGAGCTACCCTATTGGTGGGAGCGTGCTAACGTGGAAAACAAGAATAAGTTATTCGAATGATAAGTGTCGTTGATTCCGTGGGGATTAAGGGTGCCGATTGGAGAAGTGAACTTTTGTTCTAAAGTTTTGCAGGTTTCTGTGTTACCATGATGAAGAGAAGTGCCACAGACTGTCATGTGTCGAATCAGGCTTGACGTGATTCGAACCCGTGAGCTCTACAATATTGATGCAGTGTTTTATCAAGCCAACTGGAAGATGAAAAGATGGAAATAAGCTCGAATTGAACTGAACCTCAACTATGAACTTTTTCGGGTTTTATTCTCGCAAACGCCAAAAAAAAAAAAAAAAAAAAAAAAATAATAATAATAATAATAATAATAATAATAATAAATAAATAAATAAATAAAGTTGCTAATTTAGCAGCTCAACTGCTATAACGTAGAATTTATTTACCTTTGTCATCTTGGATTTCTCCTGCATCTATCTTGTCATCACCGCTGGCTTCATACACGGGTGGTTTCACTGGTAAATTACATCAAAACAAGTAAGGATAAATTTCACTGTCATTCATAACGCTAAAATCATGCAACAAACGCTTCAGACTCCCGTCTTTCGCGGAAAATTCTATAACTTGAGGTACGATATTTGCTGTTGACATTTCACGACCGGGCTCGGAGACTACTTTACATGAATGCGACCATCGTTTTTCTGAGAAATTTGCTATTTCATTGATTTAAAGACGATACTGAAAAGCAGAAGGAAAGCAATGAGACTCTGCATGTTCTTTAAGTTGCACCATGGCCTAGTGGCAGCAGAATGCCCAATGCGACGGGCCAGCAGGCATCTGAATTCAAATGCCTACGATCTAACTTTTTACCCGATTTATGACTATGCGGGAAAAGAAGATCTTAGTAACTGTTATTGAAATCCAAAAAGAAATTGGGGGTAACCACGCATTTTTCAGATATTCTTTCGATTCTCTTTTTTTTTTTTTGTTACCGCAATCGTTGCGAAAAGAAGAACTCGATAGTACTTAAAGAGGAAGTATCATGGGGTTTTTGATATCTTCTGTTAAAAATGTTGAAATAAGACCTTCAATCAGCTGTCAAATAATTCTAGAATAACTAGAGGAACAAAATCAACTCAATTCTTGAAAGAAACAACTCGTGATCTGTTCTAGCGCATTTTGGAAACAAAAATGAGAGAACTTGAAAAACATTAGCCTAGCATTTTTCAAGTTTCAATCTAAATCGGCCTACTCTGTCTCTAGCCAGAAGCACTAATCGACAGTTTTATTGCACTGGGGTGATAATTTTTAACAACCTTGACAATTATTTCGTTGTTTCTGCTGACAGTCAAACATTTTTGGGTTTTGAAATGACAGCATTTTCGTGATACTTCCCCTTTAATGTACCGCTTTAACACCGCAACAAAAATGTTTTGAGACGACACGCGTTCATTAATGTGCCTGTTACACTTAGCCCCGGGGGGGTTACTTCCTTATAAGAGGCTAATGGGGATGTGCCGCTGGATGGAGTCGCATTTTCACGACTGGATTGACTAGAATGGGGTCGCATTTTCAATAGAGTTACTAGAATGGGGTCGAAAATTTTCGGATTTTTGGGGTGAGAAAATTCTATTAAGTAGGGATTCAAAATGGTCTCGGTTAAAATGTTCAGAAAGTTGTTGTTTATTAAATGTAACAATCACCTCGCATTACATTCCGTTCTTGAGAGTAGACGCATAAATAGAAAGTGACTTAGTTGGGATCGCGAAAATTACATTTTCCCAAAAAGTGACTAAGATGGGGTCTATAACTGGCCCAGCGGCACATACCCAGCAAAACTTAACCCAAGTACCCCCCCCCCCCCCGGGCACTAAGCAAAATTGCGAAACAAGTTGCAAGAAAAAATTCCCAGTATAGCATACACCTTACTTCACACGTAATTCACATTCTAATGTCATGACAAGCCTACACAGAGCAGGTACAAGTATGCCAAGAAAGAAACTTAGACATACTCCGTTAAACGCAAGTGTGAGCCATAATTTTTCAGCGATCGAGAAAAGCTGTTGTAGTCTGAGACTAATCAAGACTCCCACATTCCTGGCCCCAGTTGTTCAAAGAGTGGATAACTGGATACGTCACTATCCAGCGGAGCAAATGTACTCCAACCAATGCTTTTGGCAAGTTTTCTACACAATCCCATTCTTAAATTTGACATATGCTTCTACTCTATTCACAAATTATGGGACTATCATGAAAATCTTGCACACATTTTATCTGCCGGATAGCGAACTATCCAGTGGATAAAATTATCTGCCCTTTGAACAACTGGGACCTGGCCAGTTAAAACAATGTCACCAAAGTTTTCAAAAATTTCTGGTGCTCTGCCAAATAGCATGGTAGCATCCACAACGTTATAACTTGTGCTCCCTGATAGCTTAAGTCCACATACCCTCCACTGAATTGTCTTCTTGTTCGTCCATGAGTTCCTCAAGTGGAACGCCATTGTCTCCTAGAACATCAGCTACCTTCTGTTTGATATTTTCTTCTAAGGGAATGTCTTCAACTTCTTCTTCTTCTTGTACTGAGTCTTGTCTCAATTGTGCAGCAAAAGACTGCAAGGGTTCTTCGATGCGGTCTGGAATGAAGCCTTCGTCTTCTTTAAATGATTCTGGAGTAGCATTGCCATTGTCATCTCTTGAAGCAACGTCTTCTCGTACTGTTTTATTCTGGAGAAATGGTATACTTGCCTTCGCCAAACACAAAAAGAAAGGAAATGCAAAGTTTGAATGAGTGTACATGTATTTCAGAACAGCAGTAAGAAAGCAACTTAATGCCTGATAATTTGAACACAGTTCACTCACAGGTGCATTGTCATCTGGTATAAGGGACTTCTTTTTCGTTGTTCTTTTGGCAACACCTCTCTGAAATAAAGAAATGTCCTCTTTAATAGGGCTGTTACGTCAGGAAGGATTGTTTAGGTGGACGGTCCAGAAAACAGTAAACAGAAAATTACGAACAAAATTACAATATCTTCACTTTAGCAACGGTATCACCTTCATGAGGTTAAGACTGCACAGTGGCATTTTTTTACCCTGACAACAATGGCAATAATACAGAAATTTCAGTTATATAGGCTCAGAGCAGGAAGGCTATTTTAATAAAAATTAATTATTTTTGTTATATACATTGAGTTTCACTCAAGAAAACGAGCACTGTGAATGGTTGATTCTTGGTCACGTGCCCCTGATCAAATACAAAATAATGTATCCCAACCGGGATACAATTCTGCAGTTGTTGTCCTCTCGTTTATTCGTTTGTTTTGCTGTGATTGTTGAAGGGAAACTCTAAGTATATAACAAAGCACTTAATGTATGATCCCTCGTGAAGCTAGTTTGTTTTGTTTTCCCTCGAGTCCTGATGTTTCCCCCGACTTCGTCTCAGGAAACATCAGGACTCTTGGGAAAACAAAACCAACTGTTTCCCTCGGGACCATACATTAAGCGTATATTATTTCACAGTCAAGTAAATTGTTTCCCTACTATTTAAAGAAACAGGAGCCTTGAGCTAGCCTTTACTTGTGCTGCTGGATTTCAAGCTACCAGCATCCCAAGGTATCAAAGAAAGAAAGAAACATTCCACCCCCCCCCCCCCCCATCCCACCCCTAATACAAAGTCTATTTACAACGAGTTATGACTCATAAGAGCTTGTAGTAACAGTGTGGAGTTTGGGGTGTCTGACTGGAAATTCACGACGCAAAAAATTCGAAGTTTAGCCATGTTCAGTTGAAGCCTCATGGTACAAAGTAAAAATGGTTAAGATGCTCAAAGCGCTAGCAGCTGCGGGGTAAAAAGCAGGCCACTGGGCAAATTGACTGGCTGTGACGGAGCACACTGCATTTCATGGAACCCCTGGTGATGAATTTAATACTGACGATAAATGATCTGGTTATTATTCATAATGATGATGCCAACAAAACTGTCAATGTCAGCGGCAATGGTAACAACAATAACACTGATGATGATGATAAACACAAAGAAGACAGTGACAATGATATTGCCAACAAATAAATATTATATGGTTGATGATTAAACGACACTTGTCTGATGAGATATCCATTGCCATGACGGCACTTGAAAACACTGACGAAGGACAGTCAAAGTTATAATGCCTTAATGGTGACAGTAACTTGTATGATTAATGAAGAAAAGTGACTTTTTGAGCTGTTATTTAATGTGCGCTGTTATGCATTACAAGTAGAATTTACATGATTTTGTGCTCTTTGTCGAGAATTAAATGCATAAGTATGTTTCCCTTTTCAAGTTTGAAATGTATACTCTTAATTTTCAAGTTTTCTTGCAATAAAAAGGAAAGTTTGGATGAAAACCGTGCTACAAGTCTTAACATGTACCAGTAGTACACTGCAAAAGGACAAATTTGGTGTTACCGGTATTTACTGATCCTGCAGGTTTAAACTAAAATGGCAATGATAACCACGTTCAAATGAATTGCAATAATTTTCAGGTGAATTTAATAATTTTAATTTTAATAAAGGTGAAGTCTAAAACCAACATGTAGTAAAACGTGGACAGATAAATGTAACACAGACTTGGAAGTAAATTTCATACTCACAGGTTTTCTAGCTGGTTTTATTTCTGCCATCTTTGGTTTCGTGGAAGCTCTGTTGGAAGACAAGTATGGTGATAAAAATCTATTTTTGTGTCCCAATGACATAATTCATAAACATATTTTCAAGCTAGAAATTGGTGAGAATAAGAAAATTTATTAACCGGATGCTTTATGTAAGTGCCTTGAGATGTACCACTAAAATGACTGCAATATTCAATGACTATCACATTTTGTACTTAAGACCAAAGAATCCACATGTTGCTCAAGTTGAACCTTGTTACACACTGTACATGACTGATCACTATGCAATGAGGTTTTTAATTTTTTGTGGGAGTGAGATATCCCCCATGTACACTGTACTGCCTTTTGGATTGTAACTTTCCAAATGAAAGCTACACTGTATACATGCATTACTCTATCTCCTAAAATGCTTATTAGGAGATGTACTGTTCAGAAGGGATCAAACAATACTTTTTTTTACACAATACAGTCGACTCCCAATAACTCGAATCCTCGTTATCTCGAACCTTGCGCTAACTCGAACCAATTTTCCTTTCCTTTCCGGTCATTTTCTTATTACCCTCGATAACTCGAACTCCCGAAAACTCGAACCCTTGACAATTTTCCTTGAAAGTTCAAGTTATCAGGAGTCGACTGTAATAACAGGGTGCCTGACAAACTTCACAAACATGGCCACGACATAAAGTACATACTAAAGTGACGAGGTAACAAAAACTATATTTCCAAAATAATGGGATTTGTTGAGATATTTTGCATTAGAGCATGATGAAAAATGCCTACTTGCCAAAACTCAGCATCTTATTGAAATTTGGCGGTGAGATAGTAGTATTGTTATGCTCCAATGACTCCATACAAATCCTTGTAATTTTGTCTCTAAATGTTCTACACGTAAATGTTTGGAACAGAGACAAAATTAGAAGGATTTGTATGGAGTTGCTGGAGCATAAAAGTCCCAATATCTCACTCCTTAATTGCCGTAAGATGCTGATTTTTGGCAACTAGGCATTAATTTTTTCATCATGCTCTTTGCGGACATCTAAATTAATCCCATAACTTCAAAATTCAATTATTTGCAACATCAAACTTTAGTACTCTTATAGAGCTTGGGGTCAAGTTTAAAGGTGGCTCTACAACACCGTTACTTTCTAACTTGAACTCACCTTCTTGGAGTTAGTTGAGAAGCTACTCCTTGATCATCGTAATTCACAGTTTTATCAAAACTGAAAAAGAAGTGAGAACGTGTTTTTTCAGTTTACAAAATGGAGATTCAATCTGTAAAGTTGACCCCCATCATAAACCCACTTTTGACTTTTTCAAAAGTCAGAGAATATTTTCATAACTCCTAGTGCACCATTCAAACAAAAGATTAGAAATTAAGCTAGTATAATTTTCCTTTGACAAAGTGCTTATTTCACTGTACAAGTTATACATGTAGTTCTAACTTACTAGCGTTCTCTCCCTACTGCAACATATCTCCCATTATCATCCAGCTGTGAAGGTTCTGATATCTTCTGACGCCCATCAATTGAGAACAAACTGAAATGGTAAACAACACGAGCATGCAATTATTAAGGACGGTGTCTACTTTTGTTTCTGCGCATCTCAAGATACTCAGGTTTCCTATGGGTGGTGCCTTCTAATAGAGGGATATTTTTGCATGGCTTAAAACTATGCTGAGAAAGCAGACCAGTTAGCAAGTGCTCTTGGTATCCAAAAAGAAAATTGGGGGTCAAACCATGCATTTTTCAGAGATAATAAAGCTTCAAAATGGAAAAAAGGCCAAACATTGTTTTTTTTTTTTTAATTATGGTAGCTTACATGTACATTGTAAATATCTCTGAAAAATGTGTGGTTACCCCAAAAGTTACTCCCATCTGGATGGGGTGCTCCACAGGATTTGAACCCAAATTGACCTCTGTGATACTGGTATCGCAAAAGTCATGGGTTCGAATCCCGTTCAAGCGTGAATTTTTTCAGGCTTTCTTTTTGCAACTGCTTAAGTTGCGTATATATAACCGCGATGATCATTCACTTATTCATTCTTCCTTCCGCAGTCCAAATGTATGAATTTTAATATAACCACTTTCAAGCTTAACTTTATTGAGGTGAATATCATGCTACCAGGTTTTCTCCTTATGTATGGCAGTTTTTGATATATCTCCGAAATGTTTAGAGAAAACTGATTTTTGGGGCATTCTTTAGATAGAAAATGTTTTGATGGGTGGTGGGAAATGACCCGGGTGTATTTTATTTTGAGGAATTTCCAGAGGGGTGCATTGGGAGGTTAAAAAAAATCCTCAAAAATCGAAAAGTCCCAAGGGTGGGGTCCTTAATCAACTCTGGTGATTAAGATTGAAACACCAGTTGAAAACTGACATTTCTTGGCTGTGTTGCTACAAAAATTCAGTCTTATTTATGAAAAATACATGTGCATGAACCAGTGACATGTGAGAGTACTGTATTCAGGCCATCTGATATTATACGATGGTGCGATTTCGCACAATTGACCTCAAATCACATCCGATCGCACAATTCATAAAAAATCGCACAATTCACAAAAAATCGCACAATTCTTAAATAAAAACCATAAATAAATGCCTTATCTGAAAAAATTACGCGTCTGCACTTAGTTTCAAGACGATTAAATTTCGAAAAAGCCCAAGAAACGTTCTGAAACCATCGATTTCACAAACAATCGAAGTTCAAGGCGTCATTTTCGTTTTTGGCAGTTTCGGGGCCTGGTGCTAGTTTTTTCATTCTTAAAGAATTGCCTATTACGCAAACGATTCTTCTCTTTGAGTTAGCCTATCAGGATTGCTGATACAAATCCATCACATATATTATCCTTCTGCAAAAGAAACAACAAAAAACTTTGAGCCAAGGTGGTGCATAATACCTCGGTGGAATTCGGCAAGGAACTGGGGAAACTTCAACGTGGCCGTTCGCCTCTTTTTTTAGCAGACTTTGAAAGCCGCCGCGAATGTTTACATCTTCGGCGTAGTGTTACAAATTTGCATAATTGTTATCGAGATCATCTCAAAAGGCAATGTCATGTTTTCTTCAATTTCGGATTGTAACAGTGTCTTCCTCTGACAGATGACTGGATTACTTGTTCACTAACCCAGTTTTAACAGTGAAGGAAGCGAAACTAAAAGATTGCGGCTTTTTCGGCCGCTGTTTCACAAGCTGAGAATGGAAAAACGCGCGATCGCTTTTAGCCCCGGCCCGCTAAACCAGTACGCTGCATGCACAAAATTATGCTTGATATTAGCTTAATCTTTCCAATCAAAACTTCAAAAACAGCATTTTCTTGATAAAAAACGTTCAACACTTTTGGTTGTAATCGGCAAGGAACCGAGAAAACGCTTAAAGAGCGAACTCTTTCCATCTAGATCATACACGTGCACACATGTGCGCACTTCGCTCCAACAAAAACGCAAACACAGTTGGCTGTGTCGCAAAGTTGGTTCCTGTAGAAAGGAACCGAACTGTGGCCTGGGATGAGACGTGTGAAAAACATATCACGCAAAAAGTTCTTTGTTTCCCTGCCTTGAAAGTTGATGCACTCGACTCGCGCCTGGATACTCGAACCTTTCGAGTTTTGAGGATCTAGTCACGAAGTTCGAGTTCCAAGGGACTGTCAACTTACATTTGTACGGTACTGTAGGTGTCATAATTAAATTTTTACATCCCAATTCACTCATAATTGCTTATTTTTTGTCCCTTTATGAAAAAATCGTCGCTAGAGCAGCATAAAAGTGGTTTACTTTCTCAGAATCCTGGGAAAACAAGCTTAAAATAGTTTAGGGAAAAATCGCATAATTTGCATAATTTACCGCATAATAGTCCTTTCTTATCGCACAATCTACCCTGAAAATATCGCACAATTTCAGATCTTTTATTGCACCCTATCAGATGGCCTGTGTATTTCAAGATAATTACTAAAATAATAAATTATAAAAAAATCAAACAATAAAACTAAATTTACCAGTAAAAAAAAAGAAATCTGATTACTTACTCAAACACGGCACCATTCTTGCTAACCTCTTTCACTTTGTCATTCACAGCCTCCAGAACCTTCGATTGGAAAGAAATTATAATTGAAGAAGGCTGACTACAACAGATTTGTAAACAGTCTACACTTGACTACATTAACACAATTCACTGACAGTGCCGCCATGAAAGAAATGATTAGGTCATTAATTTTTAAGTCTCGTTACAGTATGTAAGTACAGTCAACTCCCGATAACTCAAACCTTCAAGGGAATTTGAAAAAGGTTCGAGTTATCGAGAGTAAGCTTATATAGAAAATGACCTGAAAGGAAAGGAAAATTGGTTCGAGTTAGCGGGAGGTTCAAGTTAGCAAAAGTTCGAGTTATCGGGAGTCGACCGTATATAATAAAATATTATTGGGAAAGCTAGTTACATGTACTGAGTCACATAGCTTGCTTTTATTTACCAGCAATTATACCATGACTACATCACTGACCAGTGGTGTTAAATGCATCCTGTAGGGTTTAATAATTTACAATGTATTAGCTGATTATCCTGACAGCAATACTCACTTGGTACATCTTGAAGTCAGTCTTTAATTGGACTCTTTTTGGTTTGTCGACTTTTCCATTACAAAAGACACTGAAACAAAAAAATAATTATTATCAAGCGTGACTTGAGTTTCATGTATAAGCCAGGAGGCATGCACATATAAGTAGTTGTTGGTGAACACCACTGATTAATAGTGGTAATACATGTAGGATTTACTAGAGTCCTTTTCGGCAGATACAGTACTCATAGGAGTAATAATTGAAGGGCTGGGAGCATAACCGACTTATGTCGAATTTCAGCCCGTTTTTCGAGTTTGCTCGGATTTGTCCGAATTTTTGCATGTGAACTTCAATTCGATTGAAAAACATTGTTCAGTATTTTATTCCGCCGATTTGTGTTTCACACTTTCATTTGATTGTTACAAACTACTACGTGCGTGACAGGAATGTAAGAAACGCAACTCAGATACAATACGTCATCAAAATGTCCGCACATTTCTCGGCCACAGTTCTCACCACTAAAAAGTCATTTATATATGTTCGTTGGCAATGTTTTACCTTTGGCAGCGTGTAAATGCTTTGTTTATCATTAGATCGCCATGTTGAAATGCTTTCCTAAAGGTGTTTCACAGGGGAAATCTATTTTCCAACAGTTCTCACCCCATTACGTAAAAATAATTCAAAATTCAATTAGTTTCTTTATTGCGACATGGGCGAGAACTGTTGCCAAATTACTAACACGCACTTTTGCTGTGATCAAAAGGAGTAGAATAGAAGGGCAACAAATCGGTTTTTCATTGAGAGAAAAGTTTATCTCGAAACAAGCCATTTCCTTTCCTGCAACACGATTTGAATAAGCGAGAACTGAGGGCGAGAACTGTTACGCATTGAAAGAAAACAAGTTCTATGTCACGCACTGCGTGACTTACGGCCTTACTGGCTTTCAAGAGACCGGTCTTTGTATGAAATGCAGTTATTTTCCCTTACGGTTAACTGAAAAGTTACAACCATGTTAATGAAATAATGTGACAGTGTTGCTTGAAGTTCGTTATGCTACTAGTTGGTTTTATCGGCCCGAAAGGAAAACACAAAATTGGAACTAGCATTTTGCTGAAATCACGCGAAAGCTATTTGCGCCACACTTAACCTACGGCTAAAAAGAGTAACTTTCTTGACTTCGTTATATTTGCACAAAGCGAAAATATGCACCATAGGACTTGGCTGACCGAAAGTCGTAACTTACATTCCAATGTTTCCACTTCCCAAATACGCACGGTTACCTTACAACAAGAACACGCGGTCCGAGTCTTCTTAACCGACGAGTACGACGTGGACAACATCTCTAACAACATTACCCTTCCAAGCACGTTCACTAGTAAACAAGGAAACCACCACATTCCCCTCCCCCCCCCCCAACTGAATGTTGTTTGCTGGGTCACGAACAGTCTCCTGGCAAGCATCACCTTCCAAATCAACATTGCATAAGGGGGAGGGGGGGAGGGAGAAATAACTGTGGTAGAATTAAGAAGAGAGAAACAGTGAGTGAGTGGTTTCTACATCTGTTTTCGGTTGTCATTGTATAGGGGGAGGGAGTGGGAGAGAGAAGTAAAGTTCTGTGGTAGAATTAACAAGAGAGAAATAGTAAGCAAGTGGTTTTTGCGCTGTTGGTGTTTGGTTTTCTCAAGGAGTTTTGTACACGATTGTAAAACCGCGAAATGTTTTCAAAACCAGGGAGAGCAAAAATTGGGACAAATCTGAGCGAAATCGAAAACTCAGGGCTAAAATTCGACATAAGGCGGTTATGCTCTCAGCTCTTCAATTATCATTAAAACAAAATTGGACAATATGAAAAGGGGGAGCAGAAGTCATAAGAGAGTATAATTAGACTGAAATTGATGACATGAATTCCAATTATTAACTATTGTATTAATCAAATCATATAAATCTATAACAGCAAATTTTGAAAAAGAAATAAGAGAAATACTTTTTGGAGAATGCGTAGACAACAGTAATGTTTAATTGCTAGAGAGTCGGCACCACACGATGTACTGTACCTGCCAACTTTTGTGACTCAAAGGCATAAGATTTTTATTCTGGAAGTGCCAGGATTTTTTAAGATGATGCTACATGTATCTGACGATTTCCGAAGACTTTCAAAGACGCCCAAAGTTTTCCCAAGACCCTCCAAATTAATTCTGAACTTCTCAAGAAAGTACCATCAAAAATCAGAAATTTCAGGGAAAGTCTCGGCATTTACTTAAATACACATGGACTTTTGTTCCTCGCATTGGTTTGAGATTACATATTTTTGGAAAGCGTGTCAGTTAAGACTGTAATAACTCAATTTTCAATCAGGCATTATAAATTGGTCCTTAAAGGGACAGTATCATGCTATTTTTAGTAACACATTGAAAATCGGAAAGACACGATTCGGTTGATAGCAGTCAAGATATAATGACAAAATTCCATTAAAAGACTATCAGAATGCAAAGAAACTATCCACGGATATTTTCGCCGGCAGATGATCAAGATAGAGAGGGGTTCAAATTTGAAAACGTCTGCCGGACGTTTTCAAATTTTGCTGTTGTAACGCATTAAAAGTCGCCGGTTGTACTATATTTTGGTTCAACTTTTCGTCTTAGAATGTGTGGTTCCAGAAAATATCCATACCCCTCCCACGGAAGACATTTTTATTTTAACCCTCCCACCCCCTCGGAATTTCCGTTCCAGAGGGTTTATGATGACCCCCCCACCCCTCCGGAATTTCCCGGTTTTTAGAACCCTCTTCCATGAAACCCTCGAAAGTTCAAAATCCATTTAGACTAAGAAAATTGACTACTCACACTATTACGATCAATTTTTTTATTATTGAAGCAACGTCGACAACTCTAGTTCAGCTATTTACAACACTGCGCTATTTTACTTGTTTATCCTTTTGCTTAAACTATATCCGGAAAAAATTGGATAGAACTCTAAAATGGTCAATTTTTTTTTCGTCAAAAAACACGGTCGTATTCTTTGTTGTTGCGTAGTTTACGTCTATAACTTTCTCGAGCGCTTAAGAAATTATCTCTATCACGTTTAACAACTTTTCTTTTTCACCTAAAATTACGACGGCCTTGCAAATTCTATTTTCGTAATGACCTCGGCAGGAAAACGTTTGCTTATTAAATACCGCGAAGAAACCGCTATGAATATAAGTTGCACATTGAATATACGATGCTGGGTTTTTTATTTATCAAGTAGAATTTGAAGAACTTTGAAAACCCAGTCGAAAACTGGCTGCATGCACAAGAATTAATATTATAAGCCGCCTTTGAGAACAGTTTCAAAAGGTTCTCCCTTCAAAACTTCAAAATTAATTAGTCCGGCCGTGGCAATTGCGTCTCGGCACTTAATACAAATAGTTATCTCTGCACCGAGTTCGTGAATGAAATGAATTCGAGAAAGAAAAAAGTTTGTGTTTTTGACGTTTTATGTCACGTTTTTATCAAGTTTCACGTCCCATGGGATTCAATCTTGAACAAAATTTGCATACATCGAAAACGTTGTGCATTTGATTCAGTGACTGCAATGTACATCAATATTCACTGGATGGAAAGATCTCTGCAGAATCTTTTCTCTTTCTTCCAGAAATCTTTTTTGTGAAAGATTGCATTGAAGAAATTACACGTTTTGTCGCCGCAGAAAAATAATTTTCCGTGGGAAATAAATAAATAAGCGCGCCTGCAGGCCCGTTGTACATTTCGCCGTGTCAAAAATAGATTTCAACGGCAAACTAACCTGTGGCCATGCTCATCAAAAAAGTCGCTTTGTTCAGAAACCTTTTAATCTCACTCATTTGATGCTACAATACAAGTAAAGAGGGCTTTTATTTATTTCAAACCTCAATTTTCAAACGATTGTGAAGTCACAGCCATGCTCGGCATGATATGAGGCTGACTGATCGCGCCGCGAAGTCGAACTTCAAAGAAAAAAAACCTGTCACGCCGCCGTTACTTTCGCTTATCAGAAGGATTAACCAGACAACACTTCTACCAAAATGACTTTTTCCAGAACGATTCATCGTTTTCACTGCTTTTGTTTCAAAACAACGCACGTAAATTTGTTTTTGTGCTTCAGATCGATCGTGTGTTGCTTTCAATGTTTTGTACATGGTTCGTGACCCTTTGGAAAACTAGTTCCCCACGAAACCCCCCTACCTCTCGGAAATTACTGCCCTTTAACCCCCCCTCCCCCTCGGAATTTCCAATGGTCTTCCGTGGGGGGGGGTATGGATATTTTCTGGAACCACACAATCACTATAAATACTTCTTTAAACATTAAGAAGCTGTTTCCAGCTTATACTCGGGCCATATTTGACTGTGTGGTGCGTAAAGCCTACAATCTCTTAACAGTGATAACCTCCAGCATCGCCAATTCCCCCAAATAGATAGCCTGCGAGCAAGCTCTATTGGGAGTGGATCCTCTTTCCCCCTCCCGCCCCCCACCCCCAAGAGAGCTTGCTTGCAGGCTACCAAATAGATAGCTACAGAGATATAGTGAGGCAATAAGTAACCACTAGATAGAATTGCATTTCTTGCAGTCAGAATGAAACACAGGGGAAAACGACATTTGTCATACAAATGCTTTTTATAATCCCCGGGCTTTCATCCTTACGTTTTCACCTTTCGTTTAGAGACAGAAACCATTTGTACGGTCCTAATATGTATGTGACGCCGGGTCAATGATGGATCGTAATTTTCGGTATGATCTAGACCCGGGGGGGTACTCCCTTATGTGACCTTAACAGGGACGTGCGGCCCGATAGGGTATGGTTTTCAGAGTGTTTTGTCTTGAACGGGGTATCTATTTCATCACTTTCTGTCTTAAACAGGGTATCCCTACTTGACGTAATGGCTTGAACAGATTGTGATTTCCATTAAAATACAGTAAGAAACTGTTGAGTACCCCCTCCCCTCCCCCGGGATCTAGAGTAACGTTACGCATCACGCGTACGTTTAGATCCTTGTACGTTTTTCAATGTTTCGCTGTTTATACTTTTAAATGAAATTCAGGGGAAAGCATTTGTTATTCACCTTTCATTTGAAGACAGAAACCGTTTCTACATTGATTGTTTTTCTATAGTAAACGTGAGACATCTTTATCTGACGATGTTGGCCCGCGAGGTCATAGGCTGATTTAGTTGCCAAATTTTCGGTTAAACAAAACTAGCCTTGAGGCACTCAGGTTAGCCTAAAAAACACTCCGGTTAGCCTAAATAGCACTTAGGTTAGCTTAAATAGCTCCCCGGTTAGCTTAACGGTTAGCAGTTTACGTTGGGGTTGTTCATGCCTCGCATTCCTCGCACGTGTGGCTCGCATGTTGTAAACATTCCTCACGGCCCGAAAACAAAGAACGCGACCGAGAATTTAAAGAATTTGATAACATGACAGAAAACGTAACTCGTACCAGCCGAATACAAAAAACGAGACCGAGAACAATAACTCGTGGCCCGAACTCTTATCTCTTGGCCCATCGCAACCCGAAAAAGAAAAAAGAATTTGATAATGCTACCGAAACCTTAACTCAGTCCGCCTTACGGCCCGAGTAATTAGCGATTGAGAAATTAATTTAAACAGTGTTCAAAGTTTAAATTTAGTGAATTTTGGCCAAAAATCATGATATCTCCCATTGATCTCCCATGATACTGTCCCTTTAAGTGTGAGCTGCGTGAGATCGAAGTTTGCAATCCACAGGGGTCAGAGCCTTTTGCCTAAGGCATGAGAGTAATAGCAGGTATAACACATTGTTGTAAATTATCCCCGAAAAACCCAGAGTGGAGGATAATATTGATATTTGATACGCTGTATGATTTGACATGTACCAGTATTACATGTACATGTACAGTGTATCAGAGAAAAGATTTTTAAATAACGAAAATAACCAAGGGATACACAGCTTGCATCACTTTGGAGATGAAGACATAAAATAATAATTATTGTCACCCCTTGAGGACCATATGCCAGTAACAACAAAACGTGAACACTTTTTATGTAATTGAAGTGCTACAGCCTACTGTGCTAAAGCACTGAAATTCAAAGGCCCTCAGGGCACTCTACAAATTTTTCATTAGATTCCATTTACTAATTTACTTAAATTAAAATCATTAGGCAGGGTATATGCAGCATGTAATGACCATTTGAACAGCCTCACACAAATGATAGGTGCTAACCATGCAATCAGAATTTGAACAAAAAATTAATAATCTCACAAGAATTTAATAAAAATCAATTAGCCAGGACAATTTATTTTGCTTCACGTCAAGACAATATGCCCAAAGATTTGCCATCATAAATTACACACTGACTTACTGTAATACAAGTTCCTAAAAGCCATGTTAAAAAATATGCTAGAAATTATTGTTATCTTTCAAACACTAGCTACACATAGTACATATATGTACCTCAAATAGAAACCTGCTTCTAACATGGTATGAATTTTCCTGAATATTTGTCAAATAATGCTTTTGTGTTTTCATTTGAGCATCCCAGATTACAAAAGCTCATATATGACTTGTACATTTAAAATACCAGTAAAATGATCCAATTTTGGGGTTGACAACAGGAGTTGGAGGGGGGGGGGGATCATTGAAGTGGATTACTAAAATTTCACTGAACATAAAACAGTCGCACTTTTATGCCATTTTGTATGGGGACTACGAAATCCACTTCACAACAAATTAAAAACTCAACTCTCATTTCCCAGCCTGAAGTAACAATACAATAAACTTCAAAAGCAGTAGATTGGTAAATCTTGTACTTAGCAAGGAAGAAAAAACCCATTTCAGATTCCACCAAAATTGAGGTCAAATCCGTTCTGGGCAAATAACCTGATATCCCCTTGATTAGAAAAAAAGAAAAGATACAAGCTTAATTTAAGATCACTTAACCCCTTACATGATAGTCTTGATCTCTTCCTTCTTCCTCTGACCGCTAATACGAGCTCTGCCTGGGATATTCCCAAATTTGCGATGATTAATTTCCACAAAATTTATCTGCACCAGAAAAGAAAGCAGTTAGCTGGCAGATAGAAGATGTTACACAAAGGGATAAGGCCAACACACCTTACACTTTTTAAAAGATGCAATTGCAGTATATGTGAATAAGGTTAAAAGCATTTTACTGTAAGTTTAACAAACGATAGTGAGTTTATTAAATTACAACTACATGTATATATTTCGTTTCAAACGTTTCTTTACCTATTTTGGAGGAAAATATTCAAATGTACGTCGAAGCTTATGTTTTCTTTGCAATTAATGTTCGAGCTTAAATATTAGTTTAAGTTTAAAACTCTGTAATTAATTATTCAGCCTTGTTTAACGTAGCTACGGCTATTGTTATTCACAACTTCAGTCACTAGGAATCTCATGGGAATCCTTAAATTGATTTTAAACACAAGTCAGCAGGCATTAATAAATAAAATAACCTAAGAAAATCGTGGCCGCTGTATGTCATTATTTAGCACCATTTCACAAACTATCGCGACAAGAAAGATTGCGCGCCGATTCAGCTATTTAATTGACGATTAAAAAGGTTTTAACACATATACCTCTGGAAGCTTTACAGTTCCATGGCGAGCAGGTTTGATCTCTTTTCCTTCGTATCTAAATAAAATAAAAATCAGAAAGCTGTTGAGTGAGGCAAAAATTGCATGCGATCAAAAAGCACTCTTTATCTAAAGTGCTAAGTCCAAGAACAACATTTTGATGGCGTGATCACAAACAAATCGATTAGCTTACTCTATTTTCTTGAACGGCCCTTTTCCAACTACGACGTAACTACAGTCTCTTTGAAGATCTTCAAGTTTCCTTATACGATGTCTGCCTCCAGGAGTCCGTATTTCTCGAGGTTGCATGCGAAATCTCCTTCCAGCAGCGTCGAGAAAAGATTCAAAACTTTTCGTCTCTCGCTGGTTCACCACAACGCGCTTTCTCATAAAACTGTCTCCGTTTAAATGAAGATAAACCGGCTTTCCCATCATATTCAACCCTCTCTCGTGGGCAGCCATGCTCTTTAGTTCTTTTTCTTCTACTTAGAAATTCTAATTCGGGTTATGATGATAAAACGAACGTTCTTCGTGTTGATGATCGCTACAAAGATTTTTCATCCCTCACTTTGCGCTCTGTGACCTCATTAATCGCAAGAGCATTATGGGATGTACGTTTCTGATTTGTTTACCATAGTGACGTACATAGTTACTATACTAATGACTTGAACAGATTTTTATTGCAACTTACCAGCAATTAGTTACCAAACAAAGCCGCTTTGATCTCTTTCGCTGGTCTTTTGAAATCAAATAAAAGAAAACACAAACCATCTCAAGGATTTTTCTTACTTGGCCTGTACATGACTTGCGATCGCGCTCTGATTTCAGGTAAGGGCAGTTTGAAAGAAACTAGCTAATGCAACGGTTGGGAGTGGAAATGAATGTTAGGTCTGGCTGAGGATAAAATATTTCCACCATGCCGACCACCACTTGAATCTCGTCTTTACAGTGGTCAAACTTCCTTAGTCTGTTGATAAAACCTAACGAAGTCAATTGGACGTCCTATAAACGCATGAAAAATAAAGTTAATTACGAAATTAAAAATGCTAAATTGAATTATTGCAATGCATTTTTTAAAGTAAACTGCCGAAACATAAAGAATACATGGAGAGGAATTAATAGACTAATTGGTAACGAATCGAAATCTACTGAGATTACTCAGCTGGAAACAGAGGATACTACAAGTACTGACCCCATCGAAATTAGGGATAATGAACATTGGGGATAAAAAAAATAATAATTAATTTTAATAAATTTTTTGTTTGCCAGTTTGTTTTATTGCCTTATGCAATGCCGCGATAATGGCGTTAACTGTACGTAATTAATGTTGCACGAACAGCTATATGTGGGTGTCCGCCTACGGGAGCTCAAAAACAAAGGAAAAGTTAGCCCCTGAAAGTGTCCGCGGCCGCTTACGGGAATTGTAAATACAGAGCTGGTATGGTAGTTCAAACGGGTTTTTGTGAAGGCGGTAGCTAGTAAGCAGAGTTGTGCGCTTACGAGAGCGCCATTAAGAGAGCTTCCGCTGTAACTGCAAGTTGTTTTTAGTTGATCAGTAGATCCTGGGGACTGTCAGCCTATTTCCCTAGTTACTAGCCCTCTTTCTCTTTCCGTACGCGGAGTCAACAACTGCCAGACCCTGAAACCAAAATGGCGTCAACCGAGCAACGACGTAGACTGAGATATTCAGAGGAAGAAAGAAATCAAACCGTTCAACGGCCACAGAAGGCTTCAATTTCATGGGAACGGTCTCTGAAAAGCAATAGTAAATCACATGTCTATTTTCCTATATTGTATCGTACAATCTTCTTTTCCAATGTTATATATATTGTATTGTAATTTTTCTTTCCCTTTGTCCGATTTTGAAATTCTTGGTGTATTTATCTTTTTGCTGTCCCCCGACTCCATTAGCTTCGCTACTTTCGGGTGAGAACTGTACTTTACTTCAACGTTTTTAAATATAATAACAAATGATTCAAAATGAATCCGTCCCTGAAAGGGGAAAGAGCGCGGACGTGAACAAGTTCAGTTTGCTCTATCAAATGCAGATATTTAATTTACCGGTGAACGCATTTCTCCACAAAGCTCTAAGAGGATTTTAAAGAACCTTTTCGTTCAGTAGCATAATTTTGCCAATCTAGGGGCGTAATTTGGGAAATTTTGGCACAAGTTTTGGCACAGTTCGACAAAATTGGGAGCAGTGCTACCCGGAATAATATGTCACTTTCAAGAGCACAATGGCCAAAGGGGTAGATGAAGGACAGCTCTTCATTGCATGAATTTCGAAATCTGTAAAGCGTTTTTGTTTCGTCTGCAAAAGGGGAGGGGGTCAGTGAAATAACCATCTTGTATCCATAAAAAGAAATATATATTGCTTAAATATCAGGCCTAGGAGTACCCAATGGCTCTTAAGTACTAAACATCCGGGCCCAGTTGCTCGAAGCATGGTTAGCGCTAACCCGGGTTAAATACCATGACAACCTATAGGTTTTAATACCTCTTAACCAATGGTTAGCACTAACCATGCTTCGAGCAACTCAGCTCTGTTTGGAAAGACATTACCGCCTCAAAAATTGGGATTAAATTGGAAAAAAAACTACCGTTTTCAGTTAACTGAGGGTCACCTCAAACGCTAAAAAGCTATTCACCTTTTTTTTTAGAGGGAAAATACGCTATTTAAAGTGCGAAAAAAATAAAGGCCAGCTGCAATTTCGGAAGACCAACAACAGCTCGTAAATTTGGAGAACCTGATCCCTAAAAATTTGAGGCAATTTAAATTTTCAGCTAATGAATCCGAACAGATCAAGATGTTAGCTTACACAAACTTGCCTTTTTAAAAGCCAGAAAATGATATCAAAATGCAGGAAATAACATTTTAACAATTTTGTGTTAACTACATGTTCTTACTGGGTGTCTCTGTGATACTGCAAGGAGCTAATGGCATTAACGGTTTACAGTGTCACGCGCCTTACCCTGGCCAGCAAACGTTTTTTACAAGTTAGCCAATTAGGATATCTTCCTCCTTGGTCATAAAATACAAAACGACATGTTTTCAATAATTCGTTGTTGCGTCACTTGCCTGTTGGACTTTGCAAGGAGGCGTGACCGTTAATCAAATTCGCGTATCAAGATTGGCTAACTTGTAAAAAAAAGGTTTCTTGGGTGGCCACGGTAAGGCGCGTCGCACTGTAAAGGCGGGTTTGAGAGGCAACTTGGCTGATCAGGTCGGCGTCTGGCACACACGGTTACGTTCTTTCTTTTCCTAAAGCTAATTTTATAACAGTTTCCACTGCACAAATTAAAACTATGCATGTATCTGCTCTCCCAATCAGTTCTTTTTTTAACACCAGGCCCTGGTTGTAAAAAGAGCGGATGAACTCTATCCAGTGGATAAATCGCTATCCAGCAGATAATTAAAATGTTCTCCAACCAATACATTTTATCCGCTGGATAGCGACTCCTCCACTGGATAAAGTGGTCCGCTCTTTAAACGACTAGGGCCAGATCTATAATTATAATTAATACGTCACCGCATTTGACACTGACAATTGAACTTGACACTGCTGTATTTTATGAGGACGGCGAAACATTGTCAGTTCCTTACTAATTTCGTTAATTTTTTATTTTTAATCTTGAAAAGTATCCTTTATTGCATACATACACTGTACCTGATATATTGGTGACTTCAACAAACCATTTTCTCTTTTATGCGGTCTGGTGCCTTCGTTTCAACCCTATGACATTCATACCTACTACGGCCACAGAGTAGAATGACAGAAACTGCCACCGCCGTCTCTACAAAAATGTTTCAGTTAATAAAATAAACACCTAGTAAATGATGGGAAGAAAGTACAAATGCTCAGTTTTACACTAAACTGGCCTTTTAATTGGTTTTGGCTACTTTCGGAAGTTTTAAAGGAATGGAGAAGTCCAAGATGGCGGCTGTTCAGATACAATGGCGTATTCCATATCATGTGACGTCATAATTCCGTAAACCCTGTTTTCTTAAACGAAGTCACTCGAAATAGCATTGGATAGCAATGTATCTTAGTTGGGATACAAATTGAATTGACGTCGTTCTGTTTGATTAATTTTTAGTTCGTTTATTAAATAAGAAGACAATTAAATTACTAATACATTCTTCTTCTCTTACTTGACCATCAATATTTTTGCCACTTCGGCACAAATTGAAGCCATTAAACTTTGTGATTTATGCTAAAATTTATCTGGCAAAAATTATGTAGGAATGATCATTATTCAATTACTTTATGTTTCCATGGCAACAACTCTGACAGGCAAGTTTTTTAAAATGCTCGTTTTTGTCTCTGAATAGAAAATGTAAGTTTATCGCTGTGACTTATGTCTAGCGTTGCTTTACTGTTGGTTTTCATTAAACTTTAGCGTTAGCCAATTTTGACGATGTCCGAGGTTCTTGATATTGTCGGTTAAATCCAAGATGAAGGCATCTCATTTTGTGGACCTTGAAGGAAACAATTTTGGACTTGCTCAAAACGCTCCAACATTTATTACCATTATTGTCATAGCCAGAACAACCTTTGAATAACAGTGGAGGATCTGGGAGCTCCCTTAAAGGCAAATGGAGTTAAAGGGGAAGTGTCGTGGTTTTTTTTACCAATTTTGTTAAAAATGGTGAAATAAGACCTTCGCGTAGCTAGAAACAACGAAAGGAAAGAAATCGACTCGATTCTTGAAAGAAACAACTCGTGATCTGTTCTAGCGCATTTTGGGGACAAACATACGAGAACTTGAAAAACGTTATAATTAACAAAACATCTTTTATGTTTCAATCCATTCCGACCTAGTTTGTCTCTGGCCAGAGGGACTAATCGACAGTTTTATTGCACTGGGGTTATAATTTATAAGAAAACTAGACAATCATTTTTTTGTTTTTGTTGAAGACAAACATTTTGGGGTTTTGAAATGACATCAAATTCGCTTGATACTTTTCCTTTAAAAACTGCGGGAGAAAGCGTATTCTAACATCAATGTCATTTTATTTAATTGAGGGGAGTCTCTTGTTTTAATGGAAGCTAGCTGGCAAACTAGTTCACTGTTCTCTCAGGAACTGAACAGTTCAGGTCTGATATTTGCCAGCTCTTCCGTCCCAGTATTACGTTGAATGGAAAACCTAATGACCATGAGAAAAGCTACCGTGAGTGACTGTTAGTGAAAGCCTGGTTTTCCAGAAAAGATCCTTACGCGGGTCATCGCATTCGAAGACGTTTATAGATAAATGACTTCTATAAACAGATAAATGACGACATATATAGTAGTCGGAAAAGTTTATAGATAAATGGCAAGAGCATGCCCCTCGTGGAGCGTTTTCTCAAATGTTGCGTACGACTTTCAAAATCTATTAATCCATAGAAGAGTCGATATCAAAAACTCTTTCATAAAATCTTCATTACGACGTACTTAAGTGTTTTTAACACGAAGATGGAAAGTCAAAACTTTATCTTTTTAGTTGAGTGTGTTGTTCAACCAAATTAGTTCGTCTGGGCAATCTCAGGAATCGGAGAGAGACGTGTCTTAAAGTTCATTCGAGCACGTCCTACGTTTCCACATAACTTTCCATCTTGGTTTCGGGTGGCGAGTGCTGGCCGCGACCTGAGGTTAGAGGTTAAGACGGAATTGTTCATGGGGATCACGTCAAAAACGGCATTGTCTCCACAAATTCCCATTCTCCGCAATACATTCTTAACAGCCTTTCGGAACTCTCTTTTACGGATGGAATAAATGATTGGGTTGCAGAGTGAGCTGAGAAAGGAGATACCCGTGGAAACCAAAACTGCCTCCGCTGGAATCTTAAAACGGTTGACAAACTGACGCAATACACCCACCATCCAGCTTGGGAGGTAGCACAGCAAAAACGCGGCGATGATAATACTGACATCGACAGCCGCTTTATGTTCCATTTTTCGCTGTGATATTTCTTGCTGTTGGCTTTCAGAACTGGCACAACTTCCCAGTTGAATGTTGATGACGTCTAACTGACGTCTTGCCGTCTTGTAGACCGCAAAGTTCAGGAACATGATGACCATAAAAGGAACAAGGAAGGACGCGATGGGGAAGACGATCATGTTCCATCTACTTGAACCACTTTGCACTGCCCATCCTTGTTCACAGAAGAACACCTCTGGGTTGTAAACATACTTTCCCCATCCAAGAAATGGACCGATGGAAAGTGGAATGGGAATTATCCATATCAGAGCTATAGTTGTCACTCGATATTTGGTAATCGCGCCACTGTATGTCAAAGGCGATTTCACTATAGCGCAGTATCGCTCGAAAGACACCGCCATCAGATGAAGCACCGTGTTCAAATAGAAGTATCGTACGAAGCATGGATTAAGGTAACACATTGTTTCGCTGTACAGCCATCTTTCTTGTGCTATGCTTGCAATGCGGAATGAGTTTACCAGGATCAAACACAGAAAGTCTGACACTGCGAGGCTGGCGAGGAGAATGTACCGCATCACATGAAATCTTGTTTCGAGGACGGTCACCGCTATCACCAGTAAATTACCAGGGAGACCGATTACGTCGAAAAGCGCATGGAACGATGCAACGACTTGAAGAAGAACCATGTTATATTGAAACTGCTTCGACGCGAAATCGTTTTCTTTCTATTATTTTGAGGCAAACGCAACTGACTTGGTATACGTGTTCTGGTAAATGATTTGCATCTAGCTTGAATAGCACTTATCATTCGTGGGAGATGTATATATATGACGTTTTAGTCTTTCAAAAACAATGGGGTAAATCAGTCAGTTTTCTGAGAAGAATCAAAGCGCGTTTCCTATTTTTGAGAAATCAAAACACTTAGTTCCGTACGAACCGAGATTAAACTTCATCCTCCGAAAAGAGTTTTTGTTCACTTCGACAAGAAAAAAACACACATTTGAGGTCCATAAAAAATAATAGAGATGTAGTGGTGGCAGGAAAATAAATTTGGAAAATAGCTTTGATCTAGCATTTGTCCTTTTACTGGATTTCGAATGTAAATCTATTTCGCAGATGAATGATCTTTTCACACCTTAGTCGTTTCGGAAGTTCCTCAAAGTTTGCGAAAATAAAAATTAAAGGCCATTGCGAATTGTTGACAAAGCGCATTAGCACTATTAACAGCTGTTTGGAAACCGAACTCCATTTTTCCCGGCCTCCACACGCCGCTTTTGAAATTCTGTCAGCTATTCCTTCCTGGAAAAAATATGCCATTGACAATAAAATCCCAACGAATCAAAAAGAATAAAAAGGTGGTGCGGAATTGAAAGCCCGTTTTGAAATAAATCTGTGCTCAGTCTTTGAGAGTCCGCAGTTTATAGGGCTTGTCAGGAATGGCCATGAACGCTATACCGTATACGTTTACAATCTAGCTAAGTCCAAGGAAGTGCACCCCACTCCCCTCTGTTCCTTGGAAACAATTACTACGCAAAATAGCATAATTAATGACTTCGCAAATCCAACTTTGATATCTAATTCTTCATCCCACGCCAATCTCCTTAAATATTATTTTTTTTGTTCTAGCAATAACTTTGAAACTTGTTATTGGCCGACCAGTCCTGCCAATTTTTTCGAACCAAACCATGCAATTGTCGTTTTGAACGAAGCTGGATGCAATTTTTATTATTAATCTTAAACCTTAAACTTTTCGAGGATGAATCAGCTTTTCAGGACTTGCACCAAAACAGGATAAATGCAATCCGTCAAAAGAAAACAGATGTTTCCTCCCAAACGATTATCCTCTTTAACAATCAACATCATTAAGTTTTTGTTCACCAATGTTATTTTCAGTTTTAATTGAATCGACCGGGATCTTCATGGCAATGGACTTGTCTCCGGACGACAAAACATTCGAAGGTTAGCATGGAATGATTTCAGAGTTAAGCAAAACGTAATACAGAAGAAATAACACGGAACGGAATGAAAACACAAAATACAACAATTGTTTGAGGGCTTCTTGGGGAATAGAACCACTCCAATACTCTTTACCGTGATCGTCCTTTATTCTGTACAGTTCATCTTTCAACAACCTCTGACTCTTTGTCTCTGACTGAAAAACTGTTGAACACCTCTTTTTATTCTGACCAGAAAAAGAAACACCTATCATTCATCATCTAACACCTGTCAAGCGAAGGACGCTTGCGCCGTTCCGTCATTAACATATTTGTGTTTATAACGTTAATTCTAACGAAATAACTTTTACTTAGATTCTTATACAATTACGGTTCTGATCTGGTCAAATTAAATGAGATAATGAATATAAAAATTGTAAGGAACACTTTTACAGAGTTTAAGCTATAGTTAATGACAAACATTCACAAGAAAGTAACGTTAAAAGATTATTACATAACAGCAAAGGTAAAAATTATCCTGGTACCGCCCTATTCCATAATTGCTGTTGTGTAAACGGTGCTTGTAATTACTCATTCAATATGGAGGTTGCGTAAAAAACTCAGTTTCTCTTAAAGCCACCTTAGTACAAAGGTGTTACACCCATGATGATTAAAACACTTTGTCGAATCAAAAGAAACTACTTACTATCATGAATTCGGTTTAAAACTCGCGGAAATAGACCAAGAATGATTTAAAATACGAGAGAAAGGGCATTTCACTCCAGGAAATCCCGTAGAGCAACGAAGTTGTTCCAGGAAAATCATTTAAAACATACTCAATTTTAAAAAGGATCTGTTTGTGGTGATAAACACATGTCTTACGCCAAAAACAAACCATTGTTATTTGCGAAAACACGCTTTATTGAAAAGGCCGAGTTGCCATGGAGATAATCCGCCTGTTTCCCACCGAATTCATGACAGGAGAAAGTATACGTTAGTCATAGCTATAACCAGTAAAGTAGAACTAATAAGAAGCAAACTATGAACTTAATTAGAGTTGTTTTCTCACAGTAGGGGACGTCTGAACAGAAAATGGAAGGTCCACTTATTTTTCAATATTTCCAATACATGTTATAAAATTGCGGGACACTTTTTAATTCCCAACACCAAAAAACAGTTTCTAAAACATTTACGTAAACAATTTTCACTGCTAGTAATTTTATCTTCTAACACAATAAATAAATTGGAAATAAACGAAAATGGATGGTTTGGGAACGGTAGGTACCACACCATACCTTATCTACCACAACGTTTACTGTCGTAGGTTTTAAATAAAGCGTGGTACAATAATTCTTTTAAGAGCCGTTCTCCTTGGCACACACGGGAAATATACAAATAAAACAGACGTAAACGTTTTATCAAACCTGCAAGAATGAACTGTTATAAACATTCTTTTTTTCAGTGGGATAATTAAGCTGTGGAATGACCTACCTAAAGATATAGTTGAAGCTGGTAGCTTTCACTCGTTCAAAGCCAAACTAAAACTCTACCTCAATACTTAATTGATGAGTTTAACCATTGTTATTCTTAAAATTTTCTTAATTCTTAATTCTTGATATGTTATTTCTTAAATACTTTCTGCATGTTTTAGTGTTGGGGAGTATTAACATAGGACGGGATAACCTCCTTACTTCCCTTTCAAGATGTGCATGTCTTTTTCTTTGTAACTTAGGTTTGCATCTTGCATGAAATAAACTATGTATGCAAACTATGTATGTATTTACAAGTAAGGATCCACCAAAATCTACAAAGGGGACGTTTTAAAAACTTAGAACCGGTCACGTACCAGGATTCGTTCTTCTGATTGTAAAGACCTTTTTGCAAGAAGACTGAATAGGTTAATTCATCACATTACCGGTATGCATTGTCAACGATGAACACCTTGGCTTTTAGTTCTCTTTTTACATTTAGTTATTCAAAACAACTTTAGAAATTCATAAAATAAGTCCTGATGCAAGAGACAGTGAACCTTTCCGGGAAAACATGAGCGCCTGACATCTAAATGGAAGTACACTCAGATAGAATCTCAACTAATAAAAGGCTTTAGCAGCTATGGCCAATTTATGTACTTAGTTTTTTACTGTATGAGTTTTGATCTTTTAAAAGTTATCGTAATTAGTTGCGTATTCAGTTTGAGGGCCACAAGTTTATTAGATTACGTAATTGGCATGAAGAGATTTACAATCACGTTTACGGCAAACGACAAACGTGGGGTTCGCGTTTATGTTTTCTTGAAAAAACAAAACAGTACACAGAGATGAGAATAGTGCATAATAATTCTGACCTTTGATGCTAACGCAAAACTGCTCAATTTTACTGAGAAACTGAAAACACCGAGCGGCAAGTAAAGGGTAAACTTGGTCCCGTGGTCATTTATATCGTTTACAGTAAACGTAATTTTAAATGTGTTACCCTTGTCAAACACTACTAATTCTAGGCTTGTTGTAGGGGCCCAACGCAACGCAAAGCAATATTTACATAAATTCGTAAAATGTTCGATATACGCAATGTCCCTTAGACTATGCAATTTCCTGCAAAACGGTTTGTTTGAACAGCGGCCGACGTGTACTGTGCATGCTCAAGACTGAGCCCCCACGCAGGAAAATGGGGATTAGGAAATTGGATGAGCAGTTTGGTTCTCCAAACGCTGACCCTATTTCAGATCAAAACATGCAATTTTCCGGGGCCTTTTTACAGACCTGTCTCTAGAAGCTCTTCTTGTAAGCCCAGTAGGGTTTGTTGAGAGCTCCTGCTCCTAAGCTATTAGTAAACTGAGTATTACTGTAAGAAATTATTGAATGGGGCAAATAAACATTGATTGAATCATTGATAAAATTACTGCTTATTTTCAGACCTGATTTCTAGATGTCATGTCTGTTTTCAGACTTTCAGAACAAATGGTTGAAATCTACAGCTGTTTCAATTAACGCTGTCGGATTAAAATCAAGCTAAAAGACAAGACCGCAATGTTTTGTGGGATTATTATTTATGAATAATTTCATCAAAATCATCCCTGCTCGTGCAGGAGTCATTGTACTGCTAATTACAACCGATTGTTTTCTCAAGGCATGACTGATTGTGATGAATTTATTCATAAAAATCTCACGTAAACTTTCGGTCTTGTCTTTTAGCTTCATGCTTTGAACCGACAACGTTCAGTTGAAATGACTGTATACCCCAGTATTTCAGACCGAAACGGCTCAACAACCATAAAAAATACTGACGGCAGACTGATCTTAACGGCGGAGGTGGCGAATTTAACTTGCTAGAAATGAACAACAAAGGCCAGAATTACTGAATTACCGAAATATCGGGCAAATTTAAAAAAAATATACATATTTCAGTTATTCTAGCCTTTGTTGTTTATTTCTATCAAGTTCGTCACCTCCGCCGTTAGGATCAGTCTGCCGTCAGTATTTTGTATTTGAAATAATTTGTTGATCCAGGTCTACCACAGGCTCCCCAAGCTCAAGCTGTGAGCGATGATCATCTTGCGTAATAGCGGTCGCGGCGCAAATATAAGAATTTGTATGGAAATATTTACGATCAGATTTAGGGGGTACAGATACTGGAAAGGACTGGCTAAAAGGACGAATGAGAGCATAACTTCTCCTTGGGCACCAAGGAGTCTGAACAACATCCTTTTCAGTGCCTTGGCATTGGCACCTAATTTGAACAGGGTCTTATGTAGTGGAGAAGCCTCCGGATAATTAACAATTATTCCACGAGCGCACGTTAGATATAAGAGGTGCGTAGCGCCGAGTTGGCTATAATCATTTCATATCCAACAAGCGTGAATGGAATAATTGTTTTATTAAAAACAAACAAGAAATATTGCTAGATCTTGCTGATTTCGCTTTGCAAGAACAACCAGAAGACAATTTAATGGTCGATATTTCTCGGGCATGGTATAATGGCTCATATACCATGGCCGGTAAGCCAATCAAATCCCTGGGATTGCATTATACAATGATCCAGTTTTTAATGACCCTTATTGGAATTATCGATATCAGGTTACCCGGGACCTTCAGAGGTGTCTCGCGTCCAAGCGATGTAGCGCGTCCGGTTTAAACTGTAGATACCTGAACCCTTATATCAAATTAAAGCTTATAGAGCTGGCTATCCAACTAAACCAAGAATTTTGAAATAAAATGAATTGCCGAATTTTTAGCGCTGTTTTCTCGAATAAATTTTTTTCACTTGGAGGGGCCACTTCAAAGAGCTAAAACTCAAAAGGAATTTTTTTCGTTTGCCTTCAAATTTGGACAGTAGCTAGTTTAACATATAAACAACAAAAACGTGTCTGCGAATTTTTTCTTCCGAAGTATTTTTTTCTCCGAGAGTGATTTTTGTACGATTACTCCACATTTTTTTCATCCTATTTCGAAAATGCTCTATAACTTTTCACTGCGATTGAATATGGCAAAACGCAGACACGTTTTTTTAGCGCTTTGGGTCAGGAAACTGAGGAGCAAATTAAATTAGCAAAAAACAAAATTCACTTAGACTTGTAGCTTTAAAAAGGTGTTCGGACGCTCACAATTAGAGGTCGTGAAAAATTCGACAATTTATTTTATTTCAAAATTCTTGGTATGTTTCGATAGTCAGCTCTATAAGCTTTAATTTGATATAGGGGTTTAGGTATCTACAGTTTAAACTGGATGCGCTACATCGCTTAAACGCGAGACACCTCTGAAGGTCCCGGGTAACCTTAAACTATCATCCATTCCCTGAGGGGGTCCCCGGACAAGGGAGGGGACTTTGTAAAGTTTCGTCTCCAAAGTGCTAATTTTCTTTCTCGTCGAAGGGACAGAGAACAATCGAGAGTCATCATTGGAAAAAAATGCGGACTTTATAACCTGGTCCTCCACGTTCAGTATCATCTGACAGAATCTACTACAACGAGCTCTTCAGAGCACGGGACACAAGATCAACCTGGGAACTCATATACAGCGGTGCGTTTGCCTGTCATTTACAATAACGACAACATGGCTTCTTGTTTTTCAAAGTCTCCTATTTTCCGCACAGGGTATGACGAGAAAAAAAAAAAAACCTTCCTCATTTTCCCCTCCTTGTTAGGCAAATCCCCGAATAAGTCCCCAAGTCTACTTGCCCCTAGGGGATGCTAAGATATCAGAAAATAATTCAAACAAAAAAGTTTCCTTTTCAGGAACGAAAATTTATATTTAGATACCAGCTTTCGATTCCGTCTCGGAATCTTCAATCAATCAATCAATCAATCAATCAATCAATCAATCAATCAATCAATCAATCAATCAATCAATCAATCAATCAATCAAAATAAAATAAATGAAATTGAAATCAGGGTCAAGAAAAAGCTTTATACCCTCCTTTCGGTCACATTACAGCTTTAAATTAATTGTTCAAAAAAGAGAGAGGGGGCTGGCTATCTGGAATAACTATAGAGTTAACGCAGACAGGTAACCAGTTTTACAAACAACAAAATACCGGTTTAGGTGTGTGCACTCACACAAATAAACAAATATGACACAAAACACACAGTTGAGATCACGTTCTGGGTGTAAAAAGGTGTTTTTGTTTTCGTTTTTTAATCTCACTCCATATAATACACCATAGTTAACTATCGTTAGCTATAAGCAATAGGCAAATACTGCAAACAAAGAATGACAAATTAAGAATCGCAGTTTAAATGCAGTCAAAATACAGCGAAAAAAAGAAAGAATTCGTTCGACCAAGAAGATAAATAAACATGGCTGAAAAGAAGAAAAAAAAGAGAAAAAAAAAAAAAGAAAGAAAGAAAAAACTCCGATCATTAAACTAAAGATTCCACTTTTATTAAATAACCATAAAATCGGAGAAATAAAAAAAAAAAATCGAAGGAACGATAAAATAATTGAAGACACCTTAAGCGAAACGTTTTCTTCATTAAAATATCCCCACCTTTTATAGAAAAATATATCCTTCACACTTCATTAACCCTGATACAGTTTGGTTTCAAAAGCTTTCAGTTAATTTGCACATAGAAAAAACATTTCCTCGGATTATCTGACATCTTTATATCATATTCGTAAAATATTACCTGTCGATGAACCTAGTATAATGGCCTTAGCTCCCACGAGTCTCCTGTAGCTCAGTGGTAGAGCATCCGAACTAGTAACCGGAAGGTATTAGGTTCGACTCCTGATAGGAGCAACTCGGATTTCCTTTTTCCGAGTATGCCTGTGTCATTCACTGAATAATATGTCATTCTCAATATTATATATGTTGTGCCTTTAAATATCGTCGCAAATTATATTCAGTAAATTACTTGTTACCCCTCGGAAGTGCAAGGAAACTCGTAGCCTTACTTTGAGGTGTCTCTAACAAGAAAAGGCCGATATTATGAGTCGTGGCATTGCTTAGGATTGGCTATTGTTGGGGGTACTGTAACGTCGTCCTAAATGGCCGCCATCTTCAATTTAAGACAAAAGAAGTTCGGAAACTGCGCAATTGTTAAGCAAGTCGTGAAGAATGGCTGTTTTCACGCCTGAGATAGATAGTGTGTTTGCGATTGATTGCGGACCGCCTTAATGCGAAAACAGGACGGATGTAATTTTTTTACAGAAGGATAACGAGTCTTATTTAATCCGTCTGTTTATTAATCCGTCTAAAATTATGCCGTCCTGTTTTCACATCACTGTCTGAAACGGATTATCCGTCTGCTGTGAAAACGAGAAAATAATTTTGATGAGCATCTTCTCATTCTGATTATCCATCCAGATGGATTACTCGTCATTGAAGTTAAAATGGCCATTGTGACAGTAACATTTTCCAGTTTGTTTTTAATCTTTTTTTCCTTTCACATTTTTTTTAAATATCCTGCGAAACGACATCTCCTTCTTCTTTCCTTGCGACGGAAAAGTGACGTTTTTCTGCCTCACGGCAAGCCGTCTTATATCGAGTTCCAGCATCCTGCCGTTTTCCATTTTAAAAAACACAAGTCATCTTAATGAGTGACAAATTAATCTTACTTGTGCTGTACGCGTTTGAGCGTATTGCCATTGTCCTTTTGCACTGAAGCGTTCGTCTTCTGCCGAGGTAACGCGTGTCGACTTTAACATTGTACGAGGTAGTTCTATGGCATTGTTAGGCCTCATTAATGCATTACTTGTATTGCGGGATATTAAATTCACAAAGTAAAATTTTGAAAGTGGCCAACCTTCAATACAAAAGGCTTGATGTTGTGACATTGCGAAGCCAATTTCCGTAATATCGAGAAATGGTAGAAGTACGCACGGATTGCATGTTTTTTGGTCTTCTTTTCGGTAGGTCGAACTTTACAGAAATGCTCTGTGCCAATCTCGTTCCCACAGTCTCTCTTCTTCTCGTCCCCGGGAAGGGGGGGGGGGGGGGGAGAGAAGAGACACCCTTGGAATGAGGTTAGCTCTGTGTCTTTGTGTCATTAAAACATGATGTCATAGCCACGTTTTCTCGTCGAAAAGGCCACAATGCCACGTGACACCACAGAATCCGATTTCCAGCATGCTAAAGATCAGGGCCGTACCTAGGATTTTTTGTCTGTGGGGGCAAACTCCGCACACCCCTCACAGGAGTCTACCGTATGCAGACAGGGTTTCTAGTTGCACATTAATTTTGTTTTCACTCCTACACAGAAAGTTGCCTCTACGACGTTTAGAGAAAAAAAAACACACCGATACTTTTAGTTTTAAATTGTCATGACGCACTATCTACAACGATTACTAGAGAACCAAAAATCCAAATAGCCGTGCCAAGAAATACAACTCCTTGTGACAAACACTAGCCGGGCACGGCATTGCAACAATTACCGAATGAAGCTCATTGCATGATACAAGCAGTGATTAATTTCTGCCCTACTATTGCCAAATCTCAACAAGAAAGGCAGTTAAAACTACCAAGCACTAAAAAGAGCCAACCAAACCCAGCTGAAATGTCCTATGTGGCATAAAAATACTGTCGTTGAACACACACAATAAGAAGTCATATTCAAAACGAAGAGAATTCAAAAGAGGAAACTCAAAATTCATTAGGCGCAAATGACCTGTCGGATGATGAACATATGATGGTTAAATCCAAACCCGCTACAAATACTTGCGAGCAGCACATGCTTTTAAAACCAATTTATCTCGGGAAAAAAAAGTATAAGCTAGATTTAAAAAGGCTAAAACACGCGCCAGAAAGTGGCGTATGCTTGTCACTCTTTATTTCCACACCAAATTCTAAACCATAGGCAGCCCAAACTGAAAAAGAAATCATTATTTTCATAAGAAAACCGGTACCTCAAAAGATTTTCCAAAATAATTATTTGGAATTCACATTGAAGGAATGTTAATTAGTCGATTTTCTTGTGATCAGTGTGATGTTAGAAACCGAATTGAGTTTTCCTGGCGGGGGCAGCTGCCCCCTCTGCCCCCGCGCTATGTACGGCCCTGAAGATTTTAGCGTAAAATTGCCCACGTTAGAATTTGATGCCTTCAAATATATACTGGAATGTACACGAGCAACTGAAGTTTCCCCTGAGAAAAGGTTGTGAAAAAGACGTAATTTTATTCCAAGATTGTCTTGCCATATCATTCTACGTAATATTATAATCCCTCAATTCTCAGCCTGAACGTTTCCAAAATGTATCTAAGAGACAGAACGAAGCGCTCATGAAAACAAGACAACCCTAGCTCCACTGCCTCGCACTTTCGAGGGTCAAAATAAATCCAAACCAATCCTGCTGTGTAAACACTTTTTCTTTTAGGTTCTCCCGGATAAATATTTTCAAAAAGTCATACAATCCAAACATTTCATTGTCGTATAATACAAAACACACTGGCACGTACAATTACCGACCACTTTCATTACCACCCCAACTCTCAAATACTAGATTCTATTCCTATTTTAATGTTATAAAATATCCTTTTTACAGAAAACATCAATATATTCCATGCGCTACTTTTAGTTGTTCAATGAGTCGTTGTTTTTCATCATCTGGAAGAAAGGAAGCCCTTGCAGCATTAAATGTCTGCAAAGAAATAGAAAACAACATAGTATTGACTTTCATGTCGAATGAGTAGCGTTTGAAGTTTTCCCGCATAGTCATAAACTGTGTAAAAAGTGCATTAGTATTAGGAGAAGGTCGTTATAAGCCTCCGCCATTTTCGATGCCATCGAAATTATTGATATTGCACGGTGAAGCGAAATCTTATTGCTTTACTGTAAGTTGTGTTCCTGAAAGTATGTTTCATTATCTTTAGTAGTTTCACAGTGATTTCGTTCATTTCGACATGCTCCGAATAAAATATAATAGCCAAACTCTCGCATATAAGAAAAAACAAAGGTGTGGCTGACTAGGGCCCTTTAAGCGACGACGACGCCAGCGAGAACGTCAGAAAACAATAGTTTTAATTAGCAAAACACTAGCTCTGCACGTGCGTTATTAACTCTACAAACAACAACGTGAAGTGACCTAGTTCACGGTTTTATGGAGAACGTGAACGAAAAATGATTAATTTTTCTTTCTCTTTCTAAACTTTAAAGCCGCTCCTACGACGTAAGCTCCTGGATAGTTCGGGCAAATTACACAAACTTAATGAGCAGAAACCATCGTGAATTTACTCAGAAAAAGCGAATGTAATTGTTGAGTCTTGTTTTCGTTACCGTCGTCGTCGTCTCTGCTTTAGGTCCCTATATAATTACCCGACTGACGGCAGACGAAACCATCTGCACGGTAATATGCAAGACCTATCATACATGAACCTGGCAAATGTGACGCCCAAGCCTCTTTGCAACTCCGGCAGTCTACGGAAGTCGCTCTTACATTAATAACAAACTCACAAGACCCAGAACATGGTATTTGAAGACCCATTTCCGTCGGTATTGTACATTTGAATTTCCATTCTTGGAAAATTGGGAAAACCGTTTAACTTCAAGGTACTATACAAATAAAGACGAGACTTACCGCGCAAGTTATTTCTGCAGGACTTAAACCAATCTCATTTATTGCTACTTTTTGTTCTAGATCTATTCGCGTTTGACACACAAGAGGATCGTCGGAGTTAAGAGAGAAATTCACTCCGTCTTCTGCAAACCTGAAAAATAAACATTAAACAAAATAACGACCTGTACTCAGCATAAACAGCCGATGAAAAATTGCGACGTTTTTGAGTGGCGCTTTTATATCATCAATTCTTTAAAAACTGTCAAGGACGGTGCCTACTTTTGTTACTTCGCATACGTTCTGCACATCCTGAGATACTCGGGTTTCCTATGGGTGGTACCTACTAATACAGGGGTTTTTTCGCGGTTTAAAACTATGCGGAGAAAGCAGAACTTAGCAAGTGCCCTTGGTATCCAAAAAGGAAAATTTGGGGTAACCATGCATTTTTCAGAGATAATAAAGCTTCAATTTGGAAAAAAAAATGGAGTAACTCCAAACGTAGTCTCCCTCACAGCCGTTTTTAGTGTCGTCACGCCGTCACGCAACGCTCCGGATAGGAGCGTCGTGCGTTGTTTACAGAAAATTTCCCTTTAATCCGCGCGTTTCAGCCAGTTGAAACGAAAATATTAACCAAATGGAAAGCGCTTCTGGTTTACTATGATTGCCATTCCGGTATGTATATAAACTGCGAGCACTCTCTCCTTTGCTCAAGAATCCGGGGGGAAGAACCGAAAAACTGAGCAAAAACGACATTCGGGGGGCAAGTCGCGCGCGCGAATGGTAAGGCCGCGAGTAGCGCGGGCGTCGCTCGCGCGCGTGACTCGCTTCTCGAATACCTTGCGTTCTTCCTCCCGGGCATCTCTAGCAAAAGAGAGTCTGCTCGCAGTCTGGTATGTATACATACTGTCTAACTGGGTGCGTCCGAAAGCATGGCTTCACGGCACCTGTCAATATACTGGAAGTTGGACACACCTGTCGAGAAACAACAAAAGACAGCTTTTAAATGTATCAGTAAAAACAGAAACACAAGAGAATCCTGACATCTTCAATTATCCCATAAACTTAACAATTCTATTAATGTCAATAACACGGGGAGCGTTTGCGCAATCTCCCGAGCTAGAGGCTCGTGGTAAAGTGCTTGACAATAACCCAGAACGAATCGGAAAGTAAAAATGTTGGTTTTGAACGAAAATGTGTGACTGAACTCAACAGAAGAACTCAGTAATTACTTTTTCCCTGGCAAGTAACAAAAAAGAAAATAAATGCAAAATCATGACATAAAACGACTTCTCCCGTCTAATGTCTTCCAAGAACGTTCCAGGCCTTTGAAAGGATATCTGAACGAGCCAAGGCAGTATCATTTCATTCGGAGTATATGCGATGTAGAAGATTGCAGGAAAACAAATTTTATCCCCCAAATTTCTGAGCTACTACTTTGTTTCCGAGAATCCTAACTGACCTTATTTCGACCTACAAATTAGATTTATATCTCTCGGTTAAATCATTTTTTTTCCTTGTTATTGAAAGCTAAGGTGGTATTTCATGGCATAAAACTGCAAGGGAAAATCTTTAATAACCCTTTCCAGCCGTGGACCCAGTACATCCCCAAATCATAACGTGGTCCATATTTGAACAATTGCAGTGAAATTCTGTCAGCAAACTAGCCTTGGAAAGATCTTTGCATTTAAAGAAAAAAAAGGTACTCTAGGTCTCTATGATTGTGGTTTACCACCCCTAGAATATTTCTTTTTATTTTGTTAATTGAATACAGTTTCGTACTCTGAAATATCTCAGGTGATTCTGTGCATTAAAAGCTGCAAATTAAGCTACAGTTTTGAGGTATACCTATCACATGTGCTGATCAGTGAAATTTTGTAGTATTTAATTTTGACGTTTTAAAACCATTTCTGTCAAAGACGTCACTTCCTTCAGTTATCTGGATATGAGAAATGAATTTCACTCATCAAGACCTTTTTTTTTAAAACGGTATACAACTTCAACTTCAACTTCAACTTTATTAGGTGTTTGTAAAAATTTACATGTACAATTTCTTGGCGCCACAGGTATAGCAAAACTAATCTAGGCGGGCCAGGATGACAAAAAGAAAGAACGACTTTAACTGCTAAGTAAGAAGGCAGACCGAGCTATAATAACAAGATACAAGAATAAGGAAAGGTTTCAAACATCAAAGGCATCGAACATTACATCATGTTTCGTTTGCTGTTTTGGAAAACTGGACCAAGAAAACTTACGCTGCGAAGGGATAACTGTTTAGAGAAGATATCCCAATACAACGAGCACTCATCGGCTGCTGTAACTTACCTCCAAGTGAATCTTCTCATCGATGACTCTTCTGTAAAGAGCGTCATCTTGTAACACGTGGTATCCATGGCCTATCCGTTCAGCATGAAGGACATCTAACGCCTTAAAATACGGTTAAAACCACTCGCAGTTAATAGAGAGAGGCAAATTCATGCACAATACATTAGCCTGTAGGAAAAAACTGTTGGCTATGGCAAATGGATACTGGGATCAATTTCATTTTGATAAAACTTAAAATACACTTGTAGTTTAAAGTCTGGAAACTTGTGGAATATATGAAATACATACATTTGAACTGCGGATGAAAGAAAGAATAAGTGAATGATGACCATCGCAGTTATTGACGCAAAGAAAGCCTCCCAGTTGGCTTGATAGCTCAGTTGGTGCACCGCGGCATCATAAGAGGTCATGGGTTCCAATCCCGTTCAAGCCTGAATTTTTTTCAGGCTTTCTTTTTGCAACTACTTAAGTTGCGTAGTAACTGCGACGAGCTTTATTCTACTTGATCTTTCATCCACAGTTCAAAATATATGTCTCATATATTTACATTCATTTATTTATCCTTCACAGGTATATTATGAACTCACAATATGACCATCTCCCAGTTGGCTTGATAGCTCAGTTGGTAGAGCACTGCACCGGCATCGCAGACGTCATGGGTTCGAATCCCGTTCATGCCTGTAGTTTTTTCAGGCTTTCTTTTTGCAACTACTTAAAGGCGCAGCGTCGCCGATTTTTGTGCCCTTTTAAACAGCATTTGTATGGATGGAAACGGTTAAAATAATGGTTCAGTATTGTTAACAATCACCCTATGAGTATACACAAGCATGTATTTGTTATCTTTCACGGCGGATGGCTTGGATGGAAATGGATTACAACTTGAAAAGAATGGCCAATTTTTTCAAGTAGTTCCCGTGCATTTTGGACACATTGCTAAAACCTGGTTTTATAAATTATTCTTCATTGGAGAAATCACTTAATATTTTCCACTCGGTGCTGTATGCATAATTTCATGTCAGTAAAAAGGTTCTATGTTAAATATTTAAGTAGCTTTGATCAAATACACCAAACTCTTCGTGCTTACACAACGTTCGCTTAAGGCCCCGTTCAGACGTCGACCTTTTCAGGAGCCGAACCTAACACCTCGAATTAAGTAAATAAACAGTTCGACGTCTGAATCGGCTGTTTCCATTTGGAGCGGCTCAGCCGTTCTCCCCGCCTATCTCAGCCGGGAATTTCGGCTTTGGAACGGCTTTGATTCAGACGTCGAACTTTTCACGAGCCGAACCTAATGCATAAATTATTATAATGTATTTCAAATAATAATAAAAGCCGCTGAGATTTCGATTGGTTTTGCTTCAAGTAAATTTTAAAGTTCGGCATCTGAATCAAAAGGCGGGGTTTTCGTGATCGAACTCCCGCCATCTTGGTTTGTAACGGCGGGCGCACCTTCTCGCTCCTCCTCCCCTACTCAATGTACCCTCACTAGGCCCCCCTCAGTAGCTGAGGCACTCTCCCTAGGTATGCTCGCCGTCGCAAACGAAGATGGCTGAAGTTCGATCCAAGCGTACGAGTCTCGAAAATCCCACGGGAAAATATGGGGACTGTGAATAGTCCAGCCTGATAGTTCAGTTGGTAGAGCACTGCACCGGTATCGCGACGTCAAGAATTTTTTTCAGATTTTCTTTTCGGAACTATAAGTTGCGTAAATAACTGCGATGCTCATTCACTTGTTCAGTTTGATATCTGGACCATTGGGTTTTGCATGCGCACACAAAAAGAGACTCAATGAAGAGTTCAAAAACGAGTTAACCCTTGAAGTGCAAACAGTGATCAGCATCAAATTTCTCCTTGTAATATCAATGCTTATTCAACCCGTGAGGTCATGAGAATTAAGGATATGACCACCAAAGGTGAATTTTCTTGATATTATAATAACTTCTACCCAGTACTTTTATAAGAAAAGTATGCGGACAAGAAACGAGAATTTGTTCTTTGATATTAAGGGTTAAAGGGTTAAAGACTTCTAACAGTGTTTGCTGGACTCACTTTCTGCATAAGCGTGTAACGGCCAGGGCCCAGATTGTTCGTGACAAACGCATGTAAACATTTTTATCAAACTGGTCCCTGACTAATCTGTGAACGGGCTCCCAAGTGGGGTATAGGGCGAAGACAAAAATCGAGCTCGCTTCGCCTGGCTCATCGATTTTTCTTTCCGCCCATTTATACCCCACTTGGGAGCCTGTTCACAGGCTAGTCCATGACCAGATAAAAGTATAACCACTTCCTATAAGATGCTAACCCATCGCTGAGCAGCCCCTGTATTTCATTGATTATACTACAAAACTACGCTGTTCTACTCCTAAATTCACAGAGGGAGACACAAGTCGCGAAGAGCGCGAACTCGCGAGGCGCGTAAAGCGTGGATTCTCGCGCGTTCCTCCCTCAGGCGTAAAGCTGTTTGTAGAAGCTTGCAGTTTTGGTCACGCCTTATTCTCGAAACTGTACTCTTCTAGCAACAGCTGTCCGTCCCCTTCGAACAAATACCCGACCATATTCTTGAGCCAAATGGCGAGAAGGGTTCATCTGGCGTAATTTTTTAACGCCTGGGTAAAATGTCGCACTTCACATGAGACGAAATAAACTGAGCGGATTTAGCTCATTAAGTCAATCGAGTTTCGATCGACCAACACGTTGTATTCGTCTGATTCAGACGGATAAACCGTGTGAAGATCGAAGGTGGCACAAACGTCGATCTTTTCATGAATCGAACTTAATGAATAAATTTAAAACTTGTATGATAATGTATATTTTAGCCTCGATATCAAAACAGTAGTGACGGAATTTGGTTCGACAAATTACGTTCGATGTTTGAACCAAAGGTCGAGCTTGACCCATTTGGGTCGACCCAAATTACAATTTAGCTCATCTCATGTGACATCAAAGGAAAGTACTTCTTTCACGCTGGCCGCAGGAGCCGCCTCTCCAGCATGAACTGTCCTGTGTATGTTCAACCTTCTGGCTTCCTACAAGAAAAATAAAAACTGTTTTTCATAACCAACACAGCGGATTTTACAATGGTCTTCACTATGCATCGAACAAGATGTTCATATCATGACTATCATTAGCAATAGATTTACTTATGGCTGAACTTAGTAAGTTCAGTTACGTTGGAAGATTTTTTTACTTATAGGTTCAAATAAATCCTTTTGGGGATTACCGTTTTTATTCAATTAACCCCCCACCTTCGAAAAAGCGCCCACCCCACCCCTCCCAACAAAAAACATTTCTGTACTAGCCCCCAACGTGAAGTAAGAGGAGCGTCCGTTGTGTTCCAAAATTGGTTTTAGATAGGGTAATCAATGAACTTTTATATTGTTTATGGCTTGTTCAAGTTAGCTTTTGGACTTTGTGTAAAATAAACTTGTTATCCTTTGTTTTGTTATTCTCTAAAAATGTCCTCACTTGCGGAAAATGTTGGGAAAATAATAAGCACCCATCCTCAAATTAGCACCCACCTCGTATAAGCGTCCACCCTTACGGGCTCAAAATTAAATAATCGAATAAATACGGTATTTGAACTTCTCCGAATCAGAGGATGAAAGCGGAGTATTCGTTGTAAGCTGGTTTAACAGCCTATCAGAAATAAAATACAAACAGCGGTGATAAACATAATAAACCTGCGCATTTTATATAACTTGACGTTTCGTATCACTTTTGAAAATGTATGTTGACTAGCATACGAAACATCAAGTTATAGAAAATGCGCAAGTTTATTATGTTTATCACCGCTGTTTGTATTTTGTTTCTGATCAAGCTACGATGGCCCAAGAAGAAAAGTATTTAACAGCCTATGCTACATGCAAGTTGCCGTTTGAATTGCTCCAGTTTTTTTAAGTTTTTTTTTTGTCAACAAAAACGTTTTGAAATTTAGTAATTACTGTACTTCGAAATGATAACGAAATAACCGTGATTAAAAAAGAAATACACCGCCCATCATTCCCCCTCCCTGCGTTTCATGTTTTTGTTCCACCAGCGCACCCTTTCAAATGCAACAAACCTTGAAAGCGTTAATGTGTCCTTTCATAGCTGGAATCTCGCCAAGCAATTCATCTCCGGCCAAATCGATTCCTATAACTCCGTCGTTAGAAAACTCGTGGCACAGCGAAAGAATTTCCGATGACCAATCTGGAGAAACAAACAAAACATTTGCGGGTTGAACAACACAAGTGCTATTCTCACGGCTAAAATACTCACGTAATCAGCCGAACGGAAATTTTCACCTGTTAAAACACCCTCTGTTAATAGTTTATTACTGGATGGCTCTCTAGGGATCCCGTTTGTCTATTTAAGTAGATTATTGGGTTTTTTTTACCCTCTTTTGCCAAGTTACCCGCTCTGCCTCGGCTGGTAGAATAATTTTACCCACCCTACTCCCCTTCGGCGACAAACGTTTCGGTTTGCCTTCTTCACTGTCTTGCGATCTCCTGCCTAGACTAAATTTTACCTCCCACATCTTAATTCCGCTTAGGCAGTGAGTGGTGTGTTGGAAGAAAGAATGGTTTACGAACGCCTCAGCAATGAGCATTGAATTAAAAGCGTCTTTTTGAGTACAAAAATGGCGCCAGAGGAGATTTTCGGAAAACAAACAGCGACTTGTCTTGTTCAGAGGTCATTACCCAAATTTTATACTGTCGAAGCCTTTTCAAATATTTCCTCACTCACCCTAATTTAAACGATTAGGGTAGAAAGGAAAATGGCATTTTCAGGTACTTTGCTGACCTGCATTTCTCGTTTAGAGCCGCTGTTTAGGACGATGCCTACTTTGGTTACTGTGCATACGTTCTGCGCATCCCGAGATACTCGGGTTTTCTATGGGTGGTGCCTACTAATACTTGTACAGGGATATTTTTGCGCGGTTTAAAACTGTGCGGAGAAAGCAGAACTTAGCAAGTGCATGCTCTTGGTATCCAAAAAGAAAATATTAGCCGTCAGCCGTAAATGCCTCCACGCCATTGAAACCTTCTAATTACACTAGCTCACAGTCAAGTATGAAGCTCATTACCTGGTCTAGGTCTGATACAGCAAAGGATGGATCTGGCTTTCAGTCCAAAATCTCGTTCTCCTCTCTTAAGGCCTCTAGACACCGCTTGCACAACAGCCCGTGGGGAAGTGGTCTCCTTGACTGTCATATTGGGTTCCTTATTCGGTTCAACAGGTTTTCCATTCATCATATCATTTCCCGTTGAACATAGCAGATGTGGACAGTATCGTACTTCAAAATACAATACACCGCTAGATGCTTGGTCCTCACAAAGCTCGTGTGCTATTCTTTCAACTGCAGTGACATCATCCCTGAAAATAAAATTCATCAAATTTGCATTGGTCAAAATATAAATCACCATCAATACTGTACAAAGTCTCTTATTGGATACGACGTGCAGTAGTATGCACTCTCTAGCAAAAGTTGAAATAATAGTGGCCGGCTTGTAGATAAAAATGTCTATGTGAGGGAAGCTAGGGTGTTTTAGTGGATCTTCAACCATGGGCTCTTGGGCAATGTTCACAATCGGAGCCAGGCACCAATCCTAACACAGCTTTTTGCACTCAGGTACGGGTACAAAGGAAAAACCCTTGTAGTCGAGCACTAGGCCTGTTTACATGGAGGTGGGGGACTACGGGAAGGTGAGGTACCCCACCTACCCGTAGTCTAAAAAAGCTAGCCTTCACATGCAACCCCGGGGCACTGGCATGAGGTTTTAAAATGCTATTGCGTGGTCAGTATTTTCTTCAATAAAACTATTTTTCTCGACGCTTTGAAGATGAAATCGGCGGGAAAGCTTGCCAGGCTTGTAGTGGTTGGCGGTCATGTTGTTTTGCTGGGCTTCGGCGGAATTCAAAAATTCAGAATTCAAAATTAAAGACAAATGCCCGGATGGACCTCACCCCAGCTAGGCGGGTTACCCCACCTTCAGCGTTCACATGGAAAAAACTCACCCCAGGGGTTACCCGGCCCGGCTGACCGGGCAACCCGCCTCAGTGGGGTACCCCACTTCTCAGGTGAAGGCGATCAAGAAAAAAAAGAGAGATTATATGGAAAGATTGGTTACCCAACCAAGGTGGGGCATCTCATTTTAAAGTTTCACTCCAGTTGTTTGAGTTTTGTACAAAAACGATTTTAATGGAAACCTCCACTCTTGAAATAAATTAGCGTTACATTGTTGAAAATACAATCTAATTTTAAATTTCGTTGGAAAACATGGAAATTATATTTCTGAATTGGACAAAACAGAATTTGATTATCGCCTACAAGTATTTTTCATTTTAAATTTCCTGGGCGCCGCTCTCTATGATTTCAAGACGTAACATGGTTGCTCAATTGTTTCACACAAAAGAGCTTCTGCTTACTGACAATAGCGGCAACCGTATGACGTTTTGAAATCCAAAATGGCGGCACCCAGGAAATATAAAATCGAAAATAGGCAATAACCATATCTGATTTTTAGCCCACTTAAATATCACTTCTACCTTTTAAACTAAAATTTAGAATTTAGACACTATTTCTGGCAATTTGCCATCAATTTGTTGTTTGAGTGGTCAGGTTCCCTTTAAGACAAGAAAGGTGTTTTAAGATATGAAATAAGCCCCCCTCTCTATCTAAAAGCCCCCTTCTCTAAATTACTAGCCCCCTGGCCTGATGTTAAATATGCCCCCCAGGGGCTTAATAGCTCTAGCTTTTATGGTACAGCTGTACTTCATAATTACTATAATTTATAACAGCCTATAATTATTCCATAACTCACATGATGACTGGCGTGAATACATTAAAACATCTCAAAAAGCCGCATAAAGTTGATGGTTTATCCAAACTAACAGACACATGTTGTCTCAAAGATTTCTCTTCTAGAGAAGGCAGTGCCACTTGCTTTTCTCTGTAACAAGATAAACATAAAACTCACTCGACTTAGATTTTATTCTTTGCGTACTAGGAAATACAATGACCGTTCTAGAATGGCTTCAGTTCTAAAATTGTTCACATGAGACTGTGTTAATAGAAGGAAGACATTGTTTTCTTTTATACAATAACTGTAAAAAAAAAAGCTATTGTCTATGAGAGTACAGACAATAAAAATGACGTCAGATGTAACACGCACACTTTCTCAATGAGAACAACAGCCAATTCTGCTTGACATGTACTTTTTCCATGTTATTGTAAAAAACAAATTTCAAGACTCACAGCAGTTTTCTATGGTCTACATGTATACTCTTATAGAAGATAAAATGACGCTATAAAATGCTCAAAACTTAGCAGTAAAATCACTCGCCTGAGGTTTCTGGTTCCACTAGAGTTTTGAACATTTTGTGACATCATTTTATGGTCTATAAGAGCATAGACCATAGAAAACTGCTCTCGATTCGTTAAATACAAAAGCTGATGCCAAACACAGCTTTATACATGTAAATATATCAGAGAACAAATTCTCTTATCTTGTCCCCCATACTTTTCTTATTTATTTATTTATAAACATTATTTAAACAGAAATTCCAATTCAGAGTAGCTGGTTTAAATGGAGATCTGTATAAAATAATAAGAATAAATAATCAAATATATGTACTGGGGAGATGATATTACATGTAACATATCGAGAAAATTCGACTTTCATTGGTGATCATGTCCTTGATTCTCATGACCTCAGGATTGAATAAGCATTAATATTAGAAGGCGAAATTTAATGCTGATCACTGCTAGGGCTTGAAGGGTTTATTAGAAGGAATGTGCAGACTTTAAACTAAGGTACAGGGCTCAAAGTTAGCGACCAACTGGTCGCATATGCGACTAGATTTTTTATTTTGCGCCTAAAAAATTTTATGTGATCGCACTCACGCGCCTAAAAACGCCCAAGCTCAGTGCGCCTGAATCTGGGCCACTTTGTTTCCTCACCTGACAATTCTTGTGTACTCTGCCTGATTAACACGAAACAGAAGCTTGAAATAATATATTCAAATGTGGATGTAACACAATTAGGTTCCACATAAGAAAGTTGCACCGTTTTTAACAAGTGTTGCAGTTAAGTCAATGCGCTGTCAACAATGTAATTTATTCTTTTTTGAAACATTCATTTACAAAAAGAAAATTTATTCGGAAACAGCCGGCCGCTGCCTTCCAACACATTTGACCCACCTCCAGCAGTTGTGAAGTGGTTAAACAGTGGACAGAGATCAAGGCGAGCTAACCTTGCCAACAGAAAGTAGCCAAACGAATTTAATTTCAGTCGGGTGATCCGTGGGACTTGAAGGATTTCGTCTGATCGAGAGGATTCAATGACGTTATTCCTTACCCTTGTTTTGTCTTATTATCTTGTTGAACGTACCATAACATTTTATATTCAAAAAAATGTAACAGTATTATTGCTATCTCAAACGTACAGTAAGAGACTGAAAGAAACAAACACATGATTGAAATAAAAGATTACCGTGCTGATTAATGATCGGCAAGCGAAAAGAAGAAAAAGATATTATCAACGTGTCAGTGTCGTCATGACACCATTATCAACGATCACTAATAAAATGTCTAAAGCTTCTGATTTTTCTTTTTGGTGCTACCAGTATTTTAAGTTGTGCTCCTAAAATTTTTAGCTGTGCGCCAAAAATTTCGGCAATGCGCCTAGAAATTTACACCTGGTAGCACAGGTGCTCCCAAAGCCAAAAATAAACTTTGAGCCCTGAGGTAGCTACAGAAACCAAAGGCTCTAATTAATGTTCATTTTAGTCATTTTTAAATGCTGAGGATCAATGATAATCCCTGGTGAAAAACCTCACAGGATCTTCAAGGATCTTTGAAGATCTTCAAAGACCTGCTAAAGATCCTCAAAGACAAAGATCCTCAAAGGATCCTTACAGGATCTTTGAGGATCCTCCAAAGATCTTTAAAGATCCTGTATCTGCAAGATCTTGAACAAAGATCCTTAGGGGAATCAATAAGGATCTTGCAAGGATCTTTCAAAGATCCTCGTAAAGATTCCTGCAAAGATCTTTGCAAGGATCCTTGAAGATCCTCAAGGATTAAATGAAGATCTTTAAAGAATCCTTAAAAGATCCTTGTAAAGATCTTGCAAAGATCTTCGCCAGGATCCTTGAGGATTTAATGAGGATCTTTGAAGAACCTTAAAAAGATCCTTGTAAAGATCTTGCAAGGATCTTTGCCAGGATCCTTGAGGATTTAATGAGGATCTTTTAAAAATCTTAGAAAGATCCTTGTAAAGATCTTGAAAAGATCTTTGCCAGGATCCTTGAGGATTTAATGAGGATCTTTGAAGAATCTTTAAAAGATCCTTGTGAAGATCTTGCAAAGGTCTTTGCCAGGATCCTCACGGATTTAATGAGGATCTTTGAAGAATCTTAGAAAGATCTTTGCTAGAATCCTCAAAGATTTAACATGGATCTTTAAAAAATCTTAAATAGATCCCTGTAAGGATTTGAAACGGTAGCAAGTCTCAGCCAAGAAAATTAGTAACACATATTTGTGAAGGGCTCAATAATTTATTGAACACCATGTTGCCTTGCAAAAGACAAAACTTGCAAAAACCGAACACAAAAGTCAATAAGATGGTATACATTAAGATGATTGCACTTTACAAGTCAAGCTTTCAGTTAGCTGATTGATCAAATTATATTAATAACCTGAAGATTAACTACAGAACTAAGTGAACTTAATGAAGAAGACAAAAATGTAGTGAGAAGCAATAAAAGAAGTCATATTCAATTTCATAATTGAGCTGGTATGATAAAAATCCTACATCAGAATCTCATAGTGCATTTCAGAGTCACACGACTGTTTCACTGGTGGCCTGTCTACATGAAAATTGTGCAATCACTCTTAATTAAGCCCATCCTAACCAATCAAATTGCCTCATTGTTTTTTTTTAATTGCATTGAGCACACTTGGCACTGACATGAAAGCTACCAAATTAAGATTTCAGATGTTAACCAGAAGGTTACCTGTGAAGAGTTTCAAAGTTAACCTTGAGTTCCACACAGTCTGGAAAGATTAACCTGTTACCAACACATGGTACACGTATATTGAATCTAATGATCAGGGCTGTCATTAAGTTGTTAGCATGTGGCATTAAGCTTCTTACCTGTAACAATCTTGTCAATTTCTGACTAAAATGATCCTTCAACCATCAAGATCAACCGTAACATCAAAGTTCTTTCAAGGGAATTCAGGCCTAATAGCTGTTATGGGATAGGGCCCTTAATGACAGCCCTGATTTCATCAATTATTACAGTTACCCTTCCCATGGAACACATGCTAATTTAATCATGTTGGTAGTGCTTAAACACAGGACTAACATGACAAAGATGCAAGGCATCCATTGGAAAAATAATTACTTTAGAAAAAGATAATTAAAAAGGAAAATTTTTAATGTTTCTTTTTTAATAAGATCTTAATCAAAATTTGTACCGTGACTTTACAACCATTCTGATTAAGGTCTTACCACCTTACAATTATTATCTTGGTAAGATCTTAGCATAAATTAAGAATGACAGTTTTAAAAAACAGTTCTCATGAAGATCTTGAAAAACAAAGACAAAAACTTCTTGTTTGGTTCAATTCTTTATTAAGATCTCATAATATCACACAAGAATCTTGACAGGATCTAAGAATAAATAAACATGCCCGCAATACTCTTACACTGACTGTGATTATCTCTTTACTTATACTGTTATTAACAATAAAATTTACTAGTTGTTTGTTGTGACATCTTGTACATCTTAATACTGTTTCCTTCAGTGTTCAAAGTTGATAAACGCAATGTAGACATGTGTGTTTCTAAACAAAGGCTTAAAAATATGACTGTTAAGACTTACAGTGTGCAGTTTACAGATTGTATTTGAATAAAAAAAACTAAATGCACGGGTCCTCCACTGAAACTTACTTGTGAAAACACTATTACTTACAAACCTTCTTTGATGAATCTCAACTCCATTTAATGCCAAAAAGAACAAAAATGCTTTGAATCATAATCCCTTCGACTTCCATGCATAATGTTAGCTTTTAAAATGAGCGAGAAAACGTGGAAAAACGTGGAACCACAGCAACACTGGCAGCCATCTTGGATTTCATTCAGACTGCGAAGACTGGGCACCATTTTGGTCAGCAGTTATGCCACTGCAGGCTCGGAGAAAGACCGTTTCATATTAGATTTCAGGGATTTCAGGCGGGATTCAAATCTATACAGCACACATTTCCTCTGGATTTTGCCTCTGCTAAGCTAGAAAAATGATGGCTTCAAGTAGCAAACTGTGGACAACCACTTTTTAGAAAGAGGTAAGTTTCGACACCAATTATTTTGTGAAAGACTGCATGAAAAAGTGTGATCGTCCAAGCGAATTATAGACAACGTGCATGCATGTCTGCTTCTTGAAGATTATTGAGGTGGTCATTCCCTATTTAGTTTTTATATGAAGCCTTTGCAAACGTTTTTACGGAGTCATTTGTAGCCAGGTTAATATCATGACAGAGTTGGTATAAGCTGAAGACTTGAGTCATAGATCTTGATTTGGCGTGAAGATTAGTTTATGATCTTCGTGCATGGAGTGAACGACTGAAGGCAGCAACTAACAAAATTGTTGCTGGTGAGAAGCTCACTGTAACATTGTCTAAAAAGTTAAGGGCAGCTTACTGGTCACTGTGATCACTCAGAAGAACTGATTAAAAGTGCACAATTTTCTGTTTGACGGTAGATTTTCATCTCGATCCTGTCTCCATTTTGTTGTCAAGGTTGTCAGACTCAAAACTGCAGCTTCAGAGTCAAGTCACCAAATCCTGCTCAATATAGTCACTTGTAATTATGATAGTTGGAGTCTATTTTGACTGATTTAATTTTGTTGTGAATCATGACTTCTGGTACTTCTACTCGGCAACAATAAATAATAATACCAAATAAAAGTTTGTACATGTAACTTGCATAATGGCAGTATTTGATCAGTTCTTGATTTCATAGTTGAAAACAGCAAGCAATATAAAGGGAACACTAAGTAACAATCCTTTATTGTTTTTGATCAATGCAATCATTTTTTCTTATAATAGGCTTTAATGAACATGTCAAAGCTGCATTAAGAATGGTAATATTTCACACATTGTAAATGGTTCAGCCTACACTCTGGAATTTTTAATTGGCTCAGAGAAACTCTCAAAACACAATCTGAAAAGTGGCATTCATGTGTCACTTTAAAGCTGTTTAAGAGACAGTGATCTTAATTTTCAGTTCACACAATGATGATGTAATCCTGCTCTTCAGTGGGTTGTGGCTTAATCCAGCTACATGTACATTCCATCTCCAACATTTGAAAAACAATTGTTTTTAGTGCTTCACTGAGTATCTCTTGTATGTTGGTGCCGTTCTTTTCACTGAAAAGTTGAAAGACTCTGCTCCCAAACAGTATAAATTACTGGCCCACTGGCCTGAGTGAAAAGTCTACAACAACTCTCAATAGCTGTTGAAACGCTACTCCCCTTTCCTTTGGGTCAATGTTGTTAGAGCAAATTGGTGTGCACATCGTCATTGCTTTCATTGGACTTTACTTAGGAGGAGGAGGAGGTAGGGAGACACTTGTAACAAACAGTGTTTCAACATTTTGATGACAATAGTAAGCTGCTGTCAGCATTTGCTCAGAGGCAAATAGTAGATGGTGACCTGACCAATGGGGACATACACTAAACCTTAGTTAATAAATTATTATTGTTCTAATATCGGTACATATGTACATGTAGCTTTTTTTAGCAAGGGAAATAGCGTAAAAAAAATGATATCTTGGTTTTTATTTTATGTTTTAATTATTTTTCTTTTTTTCTCCACAGGGGCCATACAGGATAATTTCAAGCTTTCATGTTTTCTTGCTTTTAACATGCAACTGGAGGGACTTTATTATGTTATTTTTTTATTTTTATATATCTGTTTATTTTACACTAACACTAAAGAACATTATTGTACCAGTTGAAACCAAGCTCTTATTCATATGTACACTCTGTTAGGTTGCTTCTTTCTTGGGAAAATAATACTGGCAAATAATAAGTCTCAGGATTGTTTTGAAAGGCTTTAAAGCTGCCTGGTTAATTAAGTCAAATAGATTATTATAAGCGCTTCAAATTGTTGCAAATGAAAGAAAAAGTTACTTGTAGAACTTTGTCCTAGTCTAGGAAAAATTTGTTGGTAAAGGTTTGTTTCTGTCACTCTTTTGTGAATTACAATATTATTAGAATAGTGCTGTTGATCTTGTGAGCATGCATCACAAGAACTTGAATACAATCTTATGCCTTGTAAAAAAAAGCCATAATGGCATTGTAGATGAAAGTTTCCATGTTAACTTTGAAGATTGTTGTGATAAATTTATTTCACATGAATAGCTAAGATTTATCAATAAAAGGTTATCACACTTATAATTATTTATTTTTCTTGTTGGTTATGGTTTGACAATGCCTCAGCCTTTGAATTGAAGTGCTAGAAGCATATCCAGGTATGTGTAGGTTTTGCATTTTAAGCAAGCTGTGATCAAACTCTCAGGAACACATGATTCTAGGTTATTTGAATGAACCATTGTAGGTCATTGCCAGAAATGTCAGGGCAATCCAAAGAAAATAAAAAACATATACACTCCAGGGTTTTTTTTCCTATTTTGCAGCTTGCTTGGAAAACAAAATCAAATCTTGGCCCTTTTTGGTAAGATCGTGACAATTTCAAGAACTTGGTAAGAAACTTATAAGACCTTGCAAGATCTTGGTAAGAATCTTATATTAAAATCTTTTAAGATTTTGGTAGGAATCTTATAAGATCTTGTAAGACCTTTGTAAGAATCTTGTGAGATCTTGTAAGAGCTGAATAAGAATAAGAATCTTTTAATCGTACAAGATATACGAATCTTTTGACACGATCTTGTAAGGTTCTTGTAAAATTCTTATTTCTTATTAAGAATCTTGATAAGATTATTGAAGGATACTTAATGAGGATCTTTGCAAGATCTTGGGAGGATCTTTATGAGGATCTTAATAAAGATCTTCAAGGATCTTTGAAAAGATCCTCAAGGATCCTTCATTTTCTTGCCAAGATCCTCAAGGATCCTTAAGGATCCTCTAAGGATCTTCAAAGATCCTCAAGGATCTTTAAGGATCCTCTAAGGATCTTCAAAGATTCTTGAGGATCTCTGAAAGATCTTGGGAGGATCCTCGAAGATCCTTGAGGATCTTTGCAAGATCTTGGGAGGATCCTTAAAGATTCTTGAGGATCTTTGAAAGATCTTGGGAGGATCCTTAAAGATTCTTCAGGATCTTTGAAAGATCTTTATGGATCTTTGAAGATCCTTAGAGGATCCTTAAAGATCCTTGAGGATCTTTGAAGATCCTTAGAGGATCCTTAAAGATCCTTGAGGATCTTGGCAAGAAAATGAAGGATCCTTGAGGATCTTTTCAAAGATCCTTGAAGATCTTTATTAAGATCCTCATAAAGATCCTCATGCAGATCTTTAAGGATCCTTAAAGATCCTTGAAAGATTTTCACCAGGGATGAGTTATGGCTGTCATCACTGGTCTGCTTGTCTAGCTACTTTTGAGAGCATAAAACAGGAGATCAGAGTTCAGGCTAGAAAAAAATTGTATTATATTTCATTTGAAAGTTCTTACTAATGAGCACAATTATAGTAAAAATAGTTAAATTAGAGCGGTTTTCAATTGGGTGACTGTTGTAAAACCAAAACCAAAGTAATTTCTCTGGCCAATCACAACAGATGTAAACAGCACAATCAGCCAATCAGAACTCAAAGCAAATACATGTAACCGGCATAAAGTGCGGGAAAACACATCCGACCAAGCGTGATTGGTTTTGGTTTGGTTTCCCATTAGTTGAGAAAATGGTGCATCTTTGCCAACCAATCATTCATAGAGTTTTGTAAAGCAAAGCCAAAGTAAGCGTGAAATTGCTTTCAACACTCAATTGAAAACCGCTCTAGTCTATGATTCTCAAATATTGTAACTGCTGGTACATGTAGATGAGATTTAAATGAAACTGTGACATACTTTGCCAACTCAATGATAGTCTGTATCCTCAAGGCACCATCAAGGTGAACATGAAGCTCAACCTGTAGGGATGTCAAAATATTTGAATCAACAGTTTGTTTCAGTTAATAGTAAGTCGGCATCTATCAAATCGAGTAACCAGAGAAAATCTTGCACATTATACATTTGGGAGGGTCAGGTCAACTGCATGACCTAGGCCTGGGAGCCAGACTTGTAATCTGGACGACCTGGGTTCAAGACCCACTCTGATCACTCAAGATATTTGTTTCACAGTAGGCCTGTTTTCAAATTGTAGACCACACTTTGTAAATAGCAATTGGTTTGCCTGCCACAAGTCAGAGATGCAAACCTCTGAAGATCAGAAATCTGGAGATTTTTTCTTCTGAGCAAACCCCCCCCCCCCCCCGAACCCTCTTATTACCCTACCTTCCCCCCAAATAAAATTGATGCACTTACCCTTACCCCCCCCCCCCCCCTCCACTGGCACAAAATTTGCACGAAACTAGAGCTTTTTTTCCCTGCTTTTAATTGGTTGAACATTTATATCCAATCAGACAGTCGCTTATATTGCAATGATGATAAAAGTGTGTTTTCTTTGGTTTCCGTCAAAGTTTGTGGCAGATTGGGTAAAACAGGTATAATAGCCATGACATGATACTTCTTAAAATTTATGGAACATTTGAGTTGAAATGCTAGCCTTTTATACAGACCCCAAGTCGCTTTATCCGGGTCAGGTTTAGTCACCCGTACGGGAGACCCAGAGATTCGTTCCATATCCGGGAGACTCCCGGATAATCCGGGAGAGTTGGTATAAATGACAAGTTGGGGGTTTTAACCAATGCTAAGTTGAGTTCATTGTGTATAATTTATTCCACTGATTTATAGTGTCCCAGGCAATTAGCACTGTACAACAGTGCTAAATACTTTGACATTATTAATAAATAAAGTCTTCATCATTATAATTAATATTATTTCACATTTTCACAGGCATTATAATTTGTCCTCGAAATAATATTTACTATTAGATGGGTCCCATCCTGAGACCTTAGAATTTTCACGGACCTTTGTCAAAATGGTGGCCGTTTCAAGAAGTTCAGACTTCTGTAGAAACATCTGACCGTTTTTGGGATTCCTGACAACTGATCCTTTAAAGGGGCAGTGTCACCTATTTTAGTGTTACTTTGAATGGCCAAAAAGCATACTTCAGTCGACAGAATCGATCATTAAAATAATGGTTGAGTTTTGTTAACAATAACCCTACTAGTGGAGAAAAGCTGTAGCTGGCTAGGATGGAAATGGATTACAACTTGAAATTGGCCAATTTTTTCAAGTTCTTTTTGTGCATTTTAGAGAAGTCGCTAAAAACTAAATATAGTTTGTTCTTCCTTAGAGAATTCCCTTAATATTTTCTTTCCAGTGTTCTAAGAGCAATTTCACGACAGCAAAGAGGTTTTTTATTCAAATGCCTGAGTAGTTTTGACCAAAATACAGCAAAATAACCATGACAGTACCCCTAAAGTTCTTCAGTATCACACCCAGAGCTCCCACAATGACTAGACAAGTAATAATTTGCTACTTTAAATTGGCCTTTGCTATCCAAAATCTCAATATTTCCCTTGAAAACAGTTAGCCTACCGTATTTTCTCGAATAAGCGCCGCCCCTGAATAAGTGCTGCCCTCGATTAAGCGCTGCACAGGGAGCGTAATGGTTGATAAGCTCCGCCCTTGAACAGGCGCCGCAGCTCCAGTGCGGCGCTTATTCGAGTATTTTCATAAGAAAAAGATGAGGAACAGTCAGGACATTCACTCGATGTTGGACATCAAGTGAAGAGTTGTTGAGAACCTGCAGAAAAGTATTGAGAAGGCTGTTATGAGGGTCGTACAGGGGTATTTTCATGATGCGTCATTAGCTGATTTTATTTCCCGTGAAACGTGAATGTAATAAATTATTCTTCGTAATCCATGACCTGAAGGTTTTGCGTGACCCGTGAAGAGCTTGAAAACAAAATTTTCATTTCTGTGTTCCGTGATTTGCTATTTTTTCTGTTTGTGAACCATGCATGAGACCCCCCCCCCCCCCCCCCCCCCCCCCCCTGTACGACCCTCTGTTATGAAAGCCAAAACTTAGGTTAGCTTGAAGTCGGTAGTCCATCGAAAAGTACTCATGAAGTAAATTAATTTCTACAATAAAATGTTTTGTCTTTGTGGTATGAGCCTTTGAAATAAGCGTCGCCCTCGAATAAGCGCTGCATAGAAGACTCAAAAAATTAAATAAGTGCTGCGGCGCTATTTGAGTAAATACGGTAACTTTTTTCAAGTTGCACTCCACTCTAACCCAGTCTATCTGTGGCCAGAGACACTCATCAATAGTCTTAGTACACTGGGGTGACAATCCACAACAAATTAGAGCAATGTTTTTAGGTTTCTGTTGATTAAGGGGAACCTCTACTCCGAAATCTAATGTTGGAAATAGTGTCTAAATTGTAAATTTAAGTTTAAGAAGTAGAAATAATATTCAAGTGTGTTTAAAATTTCCATGACACTACCCCTTTGAAATATCCAGTGAACAAAGCAACCATTTGTTGAGTCTTGAATTTCAAAGTTTGCCTGTTAAAGGTGCCGCAAGTGTTTAAAATAATTATAATCAATAATAATGATTTAATAATGATGATGATGATGATGATGATGATGATGACAATGACAGTGACAATGTAAATGAAAATGTCGATAATGATGATGATGATGATAATGATGATGATGATGATGATGATGATGATGATGATAAACTGTTTACCCATATATAGTATCAAGAATTGACTTCAAGATATGGTGGGATTTTTTATGTTGAGAGAAAAATCTTTTTCTAGTATAGCACGAAATTCAGCAAATGAATGACACTCAAAGGTCTATGAATTAAAGAAAATTGTATTCGGCTCTCTTGTCGATCCAAGTTTTTCAAAAGTTGTTATGAGTAAGCTTACTAGTTAATATCGTGTTAGCCTTAAAATAATAAGCTTGTGTTAAAACGTGCATGGTCACGTTGTACATATCACGATCGGGACCAAATATAGTTCACTGTCCATGAAAGCGTCATATGATAAGAAATAATGAATATAAGAAACGTAGCTCCTTATCCGTGTTATCTTGTTTAAAACAAGAACAAACAGACAAAGTAAGGTAAACTAACAGCACAATCATAAGTAGTTAGTTATTTTGTGTGTAAAGCTTGTACTCCTCATTCGAGCCGCTAGATGAGGATCGTACTGACGAGGAAAATACTTACTTTTGACTTGGGCAATCTAAGCGCCATTACAGTCCAATTGTAGACCTTTGTTGCTTATAACCGAAGAAAGAACAAACTAATACAGTATCACCCAAACTGAAGAATATTTGCCATGTTCGACGACCGGTTGTCTTTCTCAGGCCCCTCTCGTTCAAAAAGGGGCGTCACTTGGGCGGTTAACACGTGACCTCAATATTAGCCAATACCGTCTCCTGTAATACGGACTTAAAGACCCGAGGAGGGAGGGGGGGAAGGGGGGGGGTGGGGGTGGTACTCCCTACAATGGCCTATACGGGGAGGCTTCGCCCGAAAGGGGTACCATTTTCATGCTTCCGGTATATGAAAGGGTAGAGATTTCACGAATCGAAGAAAATGAAAGGGTAGAGATTTCACGAGTCGAAGTATGTATATAAAAGGGTAAGGAAATAAAATGGCCTTTCATTATTTTCCAATGGAAGGTATACGAAAGGGGTACCATAGTCAATGGAAGGTATACGAGAGGGGTACCTTTTCTGCCAAAAATGGTATTTAAAAGGGTAGGCGGTCAGATCTCGGGGCTTAGCCTCCCCGTGTTAAATTTATTTTAGTACCCCCTACAGACCTTTGACTGAAATAAATAAATTCCCGCTTTTACGAACTCTCGCTATTAAGGACACTAACTCTCAGTCCCGAGGGTGTCCGCAATAAAGGGAGTTGACTGTACTGCGCGCGTAGCAGTCCTGATCGGGAAAGGTCAGAGAAGGAAGGCCAAAGGAGGGACAAGTGCCCCCCCCTCCCCCCTCTCCCCCTCCCCGATAACCCCTGCTACGCCCGCAGGCCAAATAGGCTTTAATATTTCAGAGAAAACAAAAGGTGAAAACAAAACGAAGTCAGAGTTACGAAATAAGCCCGGGGGGGCGGGGGTACTTGGGTTCAGTTTTGCTGGGTATGTGTCGCTGGCCTCTCAGTGCCCCTGCCCCATTATAGTCTATTTTGTGGCCAGTTATAGACCCCATCTTAGTCACTTTTTGGGCAAATGTAATTTTTGGCAATCCCAACTAAGTCACTCTCTATTTATGCATCTACTTTCAAGAACGGAATGTAAATGCAATGTGATTGTTACATTTAATAAACAACAACTTTCTGAACTTTTTAATCGAGACTATTTTGAATCCCTACTTAATAGAATTTCTTACCCCAAAAATCCGAAAGTGTGTGACCCCATTCTAGTAACTCTATTGAAAATGCAGCCCCATTCTAGTCAATCCAGCGGCACATCCCCATTAGCCTCTTATAAGGAAGTACCCCCCCCCCCCCACCCCCGGGGGAAATAAGGAGCACAGTCGAGGTTATTATACCGATGACAGGTATAAACAGGTCGTATCAATTTATTGTATCGTGTCACGGTATTGGAAAGTTCCTCCGTGCTCAAAAACCATCTAAGTAAAATATGTTATCTTTGTAATGCAAATTCAGAGGACAATACTATTGGCAGTCGTCACTGCCAAAAATACATATGCATATCACATTGACAAGGCATATTTCGCAACGGGCCGGAAAGTTATGCAAGTCAGCTTGAGTGAAGGTAAAAACTGATATGCTAATGCCCTGGACTCAAAACACGTCGTACTGGCGAACACGACGATGTTTGTAAGGCTGCCTTTGCGAGCCTGGAAGTGGTATATGCGATGTCTTGAAACTCATCCATGGAAAACACAACTCATCTCGACAGGTTTGATTACAATCAGTTCTCGCTTTCGTTCCTTACAGTCCCAGAGGTGTTTTCTCATTTTATATCCTCTTCAAACAGATCTGAATTGAGCCGCTTCGCTGTTAACTCGTTGTTCAATTCTGTTTGAGGGGAAAGAAGTTAGAAAACCTCTTCCAGGGTAGAGATGTTAGTACACTTCGAACCGATACAGTTTGCCTTTAACGGAAATTATGAAGATGGCGTAATTAACGTAACACCTCTCAAATATGTTTCGAGTTTGGCCTCTGTTTTGACCGCCATTTTACCTTGATTTCAAAGAATGATTGGAATAAGAATCTCGCCCATTTATCTTACGTTATTATAGTCTTTATTCTTCAGTACGTTCGATTAATTAATAAGGTTGTTTCAATCACTACGATTTATTTACACGTGAACTCGCATTTACGGCGAACCGCAAACGTGAGATTCGCCGCGTTAATGTTTTCTTGAAAAACGAGCACATAGATGAGAATAGTGCAAAAATAATTCTGACCTTTGCTACTAACGCAAAACTACTCAATTTTACCGAGAAACTTGACAAACAGCGAGCGGCAAATGTAGGATAAACATGATCACATGATAATTTCTCCCGTTTACCGTAAATTGTTGGACTTTGTATCCGGTATACCGGTAAGTTGGAAAATTAGGAATGCCGGAATGCGGAACCGTAACTGGAATCTTCGGAATGACTTTAATTAAAAAAGAAATATTCAAAAATAACAAATTAATAAATAAAAACAAACAAATAATATTAATAAACAAATAAAAAGTAAAACACAAAAGAGAACAAACAAGACCAGTTTTAAAAGAAACTACTGCCGTAGCATGCCCCATAAACTGTATTAGGGAAGGACTGTGTTCATTTTTTCGCTCAAGGGTTGGCGGGCAGTGTTGTGGTGGGCAGATCTAAAAATAATTCTCTCCTGTGAGAAGTGATGAATAAAAAAATTGTGCGTAACAACCCAAGCAAGCTCTGTATTCCCCAAAACTTCTGCAAGTAAATTAAAAACAAAAATCATGCTGCTTATGAAATTCGCAAAAGCAAATTCTTGCCTAAAGCTATTAACTGTACTAGAAATACGTGACTCGCAAAACCTCGCGAAGTTGGGGCTGGGTGGAAAACACCCTTTACTCGTATTGTTTGCCCAGCAAACTTGCCCAAGTGCACCCCACAGTAGGCGTAAGGTATGCATGGGCTAGTTGAAAAACTGCCTATAGTCTTTGCACGTTTGTTCTCTTTTGTCTTTTTCTTTGTATTTGTCTATCAATATTATCTATTTATTTATTTATTTGTTATTTTGAGTATTTCTTATTTAATTATGGTCATTCCGAGGATTCCAGTTCCGGTTCTGGATTCCGGCATTCGGCCTCTTCCAACTTACCTCCGTTACCTGCAGGTAAAAACTGGATCATTGTATCATGTAGTTCTAAGGATTTGACTGGTTTAGCGGCCATGGTATATGAGCCATTATACCATGCCCGAGAAATAGCTACTATTGCATATTGTGCTGTCTCGTGATTGTTTTTATTTTCGTGCTTGTTGGATATGAGATGATTATCCAACACACGCTTGTATTGTGGAATAAATTTATACATCTCCGTAGTAATACACCAATGATTTGACAACCCCTCCCCCTTCCCCCCTCCGGCATGGCCGGGGTAAAGCGGGGAGTTTCACTCATATTCACTCCATTTTAACCCCCCCCCCCCCCCCCCCCCACATGGTAGGCGGGGAATATGCCAGAAATGACGGTCCTTGCCTCCGTAACCAGGGAATAAGCGGGGAATTCACTGTTTTGTGTCCTGTTCCAGGCTCCAAAATCCTTCAAATGAATGGTACATTACCAGCACGAAGTTGTTGAATTCTAGTGAGATCAACGTTTCCATCGAATAACCGCAATTTTGTTTTGGCTGGAGTGGGTATTAAACTTGCCCGGTTGCCATTCCCTCTCTCAGTAAGTAAGGGTGAATAGAATTATCAGCAGTGTCGTGGAAGGAGTATGCACTTCACGATTGAATATATAAGCACTGTCGTGGAATGAGCACTTTGCACAGGAACCCCAAGCTCTATGAGAGATATAGGCCGTAACCTTTGCGTGAGTGTTGTAATTTGAGCTTCACGGCGAGCATTGTGTAACGGCGAGATTTTAAGGATTTGTATGAAAAAAAAAACCATTCCTATTTCAATTTAAAAATACCAACGAATTTTCAATAAAAATGTCCCTACCTGAACTCCCTTGTCTGTTTTCCTTTCTCTTATGTGGTTTTTGGACAACACACAAGGGAGTTCAGGTGGGGATATTTTTATTGAAAATTCGTTGGTTTTTTTTTAAATTGAAGTAGGAATAGTTTTTTTCCTATACAAATCCTTATTATTTCGCCGTCACACAATGCTCGCCGTGACGCTCAAATTACAACACTCACGCAAAGGTCACGGCCTATATCTCTCATAGAGCTTGGGGTGCCTGTGCACTTCGCGATTTGTTAATGCATCGTTTTGTTTACATGTTTATTCCCAGGGGCCCTTCTCGGCGCGGGAGATTTCATTGCACAACAATGCGTGGAAAACGTCCGTCTACGGGACCACGATGTGGTAAGAACTGCGCGGATGACCGCCATTGGGTCAGTTGTTATAGGACCAATATTTCACGTGTGGTACTCCACACTAGATAAACGCTTTGCTCGCAAAAGCCCGGGAAATGCCATGAAAAAAATGACGGTGGATCAGAGCATTCTGGCGCCAGTATTTCTGATTTTATTTTATGGCGCAGTTGGAATCGTGGAACGTCGGACATTGAAGCAAATCAGCGATAAGATTTACGAGGAATTTTATCCCAACATGGTTGTGAACTACAAGATTTGGCCTGCGGTGCAGTTCTTGAACTTTTACCTGTTCCCAGCGCATTTACGAGTTTTAGTGGTTAATGTTGTGTCGCTGTTCTGGAATACGTACTTAGCGTGGACATCGCATAAGGAACTAGAGCCAGTAGAGCACACAGAACCTTGAAATTAGGGCTTTTGGTAGTAACGCAACGATAGGCCTGCCCAGATGCGTGACAGGATGCCAAAACCATAATACAATCGTCGTCAATTTTGTTGGGAAGATTACCACATTTTTACCTTGACCTCACTCTCCTCCTCGGGGGAGAGGGGAACCCCGCGGAATTTTTCGCAGGGTGTGTAACCCACCTCTCCAGACCCTGATCCTATTTTAGACTAAAACCTGACCCTCGAAACTTCATACCTATTTTCAGACCTGGTTCCTAGAATCCATACCGTTTTAACACTTTCAGACCAAACTGGTTAAAATCTATGCCCTACTTCAGTCCCAAATCACTCAAAACCATATCCTTTGGCACCACCCCTCCCTGGGTCTCCTCCCTTCCCTTTGTTTAAAAGGGAGCTTAAGCAACGAAAACGTCACCCAAAAATATATCTTTATTTAATTTGTTTTACTTCTCGATTATTTCAACTCGCTCAACGTTTAAAAAAATGGCGAACTATCCAGGAGGCAAATTGGTAGGAGTGGCGTACAAGTTATGCACCTATTAAAGTTAAGCTGTTTGAGGGGGGGGGGGGGGGGGAGGCCGGGAAAAGGCGATCATCTTTTCAGTTCAAATGCCCGACCCCAGGGAAATTAATCATGGTCAAAAGTGTGCAAGTTCTCCATCTCTATGTAGCAAAATGCATTGGTCTGTCAAAAAAAAAACAAAATTAAGCATCAATCATTTTCGATCCTACCATACTACTCTAGTGGCTATAAAAACCAAAAACTGCCATACTGTCCGGCGGAACGGAATTGAGTATAGCACTCTACCTTTCCTCGTAACAAATCTTTAAATAGCAACTGACGAGAATCGAAAGATTCGAAACGTAACCGCGGTCTTGCTTGCAAACTCACATTGTTTGATGAAACTTACAATGGAGGAAAACTCCGATGATGGTTTGGTATCACACACGGACACAAGTCCTTTGAAGACAATCCAACTGGATTACCAAAAACCTGGATGCTCTAAAGAGTATGACGGGGATAGCGACTCATCAGACAAAATACCAAGCTACCAACTGCCTCCCAAAACTGAAAAAGAACAAGCCGTAGAAGAAGAAAAACAGAGCGACGCCAAACGAAAACGAAAAGCTGACGCAGAAGTCACGTCCTCAGCGGAAGCCAAAATCAGAAAAAACGGCGGAATCCGTAAGAAAAATAAAGAGACATTTGGACAAGAAGACGTGTCCCAAGTCAATGGCTCAAAAGCTCGACCAGTGTGCGAGAAACCGTATTGGTCAAGCGAAAGGAACGCGAGGTCTTGAAGATGAAACTCGGAGATGAAACTCGGTCCCAGGGTTCTCTCCGCTTAAAGAGGGGAGACCCCAGAACGAGGTTGCTGGAATATCAAGTTTTTCTTCTCCTGTTTCAGCTGTTTATTAAATTTATGTCTTTTAATTTGAAACTTGAGACTAGAGACAGTGGTGTGTGTCTCATAATGTGTATAGCTGATCAGGGAAAAGGAGCCTGAAAGACTGAATCTTGGACTGAATGTAGGACATTCCCAGAGTGTGGCCAATGTGCGAGCCATGCAAGCCAAACATGCGAGGTACAGACAACCCCCAACATAAATGCTAACCATTAAGCTAAACGGGGAGCCACTTAAGCTAACCTGAGTGCTATTTAGGCCAACCGGAGTGTTTTTTAGGCTAACCTGAGTGCCTCGCATGGCTCGCTGGCTCGCAGATTGTCAAGACCTTCATTCCCATTGATGAAAGCTTTTCTCTTCTTTCAAATAATTCTGCAACCTCAGTTTAATTCGTTGGTTATTTATTATAAATAATTTTATTTTATGACAGCATGGGTTGTAACAAGTGTCCCATATAAATATCATGATTCGTGATTTTAAAGCTCAATTTCAGTATTACTGAAAATAAAGGAAGTTTGACATTGTAGTTTTCTAGTGTCTCAAATTTTGCGTGGCCTGTGACTTTCTGATAGTCTTTTTATTGGGTGGCTGGTGTACAAAAAACCAATAGAACCCCGTTCTTGGAGACACAGGAGCGAGACTTGGTGCCACGCCAGCACAGGCAGCCCAATCTCTGTGAGCGTTTGGATCTTTGTTACGTCTCGTTGTAATTTGAGTGTCACGATCTGAATCACGCAATGGCGTAAATTGTAAGGGTTTGTATGGGAACTTAGCTTGTCTCCTTGATACCTAAAACCCAAGTAAATTCCCATACATACCCTTATAATTTACGCCTTTGCGTAACTCAGATCGTGACACTCAAATTACAACGAGACGTTTATACAAACATCTAAACTTTCACAGAGCTTGGGCTACCTGTGACACCACACATTCCTGTGTTTCTTGCCATGTGCATTCGTGTTTGTTTCGGCATCAGTGAAATCCTTCTGGAAGAGCTGCTTGCCAACGGCTTTAAGGAAAGGATAGCTGACAGGCGACCCATAGTATGAGATTGCGCCAAGGGTGACTCTCTCCTGGCGCTCATCCGCTGACCAAAAAGTCTGGGGACTCTGGATGCGAGATTCGATTTACAAACTGTGTGGAGCAAACATGAGGCCTCTTTAGTCCATTTCACTTGCATTTGCCGGAGCCTTTTGAAGAACAAGGCAATGGGCACTTCTGATCAGGAGCTCATGAACTGGTGCAAATAAGTAGCCCTGCATTCGCTGACTTTGGCGACTGTGTTTTGTATTTCAGATATTTCTAGATTAAAAAAAAAAAATTTTCCTGCAGTCTTCAGGTTCTTTGGAATTTCGCCAGCGGCTGCGAGCGGCTGCTGGTTTTAGCAGGAGGTGGTCCTGGGAACTAGTATTACATTCTTGTTCCCAGTGTCTCTCCGTCTTTCGGTCGCTAAATTCCAACATGGCGGGCATTTTATAACCGGGTTACGTTACGACTGTGAATTACGAAACTTTTGCGTAGAAGTCGTACAATGAGGATCCTTACAAGAGCTTGGGAAAAATATCAACAGCTTCTCATTACACATCCGTGGAAAACACAAACAATCGGAACAGGTAAGACAGAAAAACCTTATAAACAACAAATACGCATTCAGTCATCTTGTGGGGTTTTCGGTTTCAAATTAAGCTCAATCCCAGTTGAATGGTGGACATCCATTTTAGGGTACACAAAACGTAGCTAGATTTATGGGATTTCCTTCGTTAACTCTACACAAATCAAACACTGGTCTGTTGTAAATTATAAAAATGTCGTCAAACTTTAAATGTTCTAGACTTAATATTTTGTCAAGCTTACATGTATAATGCATCAGTTAGTTCCAGTAGTGCCCAAACCCAGCTTGGAACATTTGTCGGCCTCGTGATTTTCAACTCATCACACTGTTGCTTACTTTCACCCGTAATTTTTTGGGCAACGATCGATAAATTTGTGATTAAGTTTGTCTAAATATGGTAAAAATGAGATGATAGATGCGAAGAATGAATGGTCAGTGGGGTGCAATGCAGAGAAACTACAACACCTTCCCCCCCCACCCTCCCTCTTCCCCGGGCAAACCCCGGGGCATTTGAACTTTAGATCGTCACCAAATAATTGGTGTTCAAATGCCCCACCTTATAATCGAATTAATTTTGTCTTTCAAATTCCTCTGCTAAAGAACAATCGTTGTAAGCTCCTGTCAGCTTTAATAAAGCTTGTGTATAAACATGCCAACACGTTTCGTGACCCTTTATATGATGGCCCTGTTTTTACCAGACTTGAGTTACTACAAAAACACAACTTTAATATTGAAACTATTAAAAAATGATTTGAAATTCATGAAGTCGGACAATGTCAATCAGCAAGTGTAAAGCCACACGAGCAATTTTTATATGGCAATTTTTATGTGGAAATTTATATTTGCCTGTGTAGATGGTGAGAAGTGACCAATTTTTATGTGACCACTGCATTTGCTGAAAAGCTAGCGTGTTAGTTTTTATGTGGCAAATAAAAATTGTCAGATAAAAAAATTGTCCGTGTAGATGAGATGCCACATAAAATGTGACAATTTTTTCAACGTTATCTGTAGAACCAAGTCCCTACAGTCCCTAACATTTGCGCATCCAGCATGGAGCCATCTTCCTTTTTGCCTTTCCATAGCAAAATTATTACTGACGCAAATTAACAACAAATATTTGTCGAGCCATCTACACGGGCAAATAAAAATTGCCACATACAGTTGCCACATAAAAATTGCTCGTGTAGACGGGTCTTAAGCTGCCCTAACTCTGAAACATGGCAGAGCCAAGGTTGTGTAACGAGGTTACTGTATACCTATCAACAACAGAGCCTTGAGTGGTTACGATTGCATTGTTAAATTGTTCTGTGTCAGTTGATTACCTCTAACAGAAATGTACATGTATGAAATGGGGATGTGAAAACGTGTCATATTGTATTCACTCTATAGTATGACAAAAGCACTCTCTTCTTTTCATACACACTTCAAAAATACTATACAACTTCTGAAGACCATTTATTTGTAATCCAATCGCTCACAATTATGCTATATTTCTTCCTTTAAACTTTTCCATCTTGTCCAAACACGTGTTTATGTAGCTGTTAGTAACTTCGGCATCCGAAAAAAAAGCCATTTGAAACCTCACACTTCTGGTTCAATTTTCCCCACCCCACCCAAGCAAAGGTCAAATTCCCCACCCCTGGGAAGGCCTTACCCGTCAAATTCCTGACTCCCGGGACACAGAAAATAGTCAAATGCCTGGAGTTTGCAGGGGGTGGGGGGATGTTGAAGTTTCGATTTGATTGGCGCATAACACCTGGTTCAGATGCCATACTTGACACGAGCCACATCAAATTTGAATTTAGATCCACCCAACTTACACTATAATTTATCCCAGCTGAATTGATTCACATGCTGAACTTACTTCAGCTGTACATGCACTTCACATGAGCCACAACAAATTTGAATTTTAGGCCTGCCCAGCTTAATTAATCCCAGATGAGCTGATTCAGAAGCTGAACTTAATTCAGCCGTATTTCGCATAAAGTACATAAAATTTGAGTTTAGGCCTACCTAAATTGATTATCCCAGCTGAATTGATTCAGACGCTGAACTTTATTCAGCGTAAATTGATTCACTGTTCAAGCGTAAGTTATGACTGAAGACTGGAGAGCAACCACATCCTTGGTTGTTGAGCTATGGTTTGACATTGAGCCCTCACTACAACTGCTACAACACTGTTTCTGACTATCCAGGATGTGCTTCCGAAGGGGTAAAGCAAAACTGGAAATACAATGTACTTACCTGAAGTGGTACCTGCAAAAATATTAGCCTGGTACATGTATCCTCTAGGTATGCATGCATGCTCTCCTTCCTGATTAGTACTCATTGATTAATAAACACAGTCATAAAGTGATTGTACTAAAGGACAAACAACAACAACAAGATATTAAGTGGATAAGGGAGAAACGAAGACTCGGAAAAAAAAAAAAAAAAACGGGTCCCAGATGGGATTTGAACCAACGACCCTAAAGTGATTGTCAATTTTAAGCAAATACTGTAGCACCAACTTGGCTAATAATGAGTTCAAATACAATGAGACTGTGTGAAACTGCAAGAAAATGTATCAATTGAAGAACCGGGTGGAAGCAAGTGTAAGTGATGATTTGACCTTTAGAATTCCAAAGAACTTACTACTTTGGCCCACAAATTTGTGGTGTTAGAAAGTTTTGTTTAGCTTTAAAAAGAGAAGAAGAAAAATTAGTTCAAGCATCACTTCAGTTGGTTTAGTTCTCAGGCTAAAGTCGTAAGCTTGTTGGACAAATTTAAACCCTTAAATGAGAACGTAAATATGAAGTGTGTTTCGGACACAATAACCTGTCTGTATGCCAAATGAGAAATGGTTTATATTATGAAAGGTGTTTGTCATCGTGGTTTAAAATGATAGATGAGTTAATCATTTGTCTCACGAATGAGTCACAAAGATGTGGATCGCAACGTTTCAACCGCTATACTGCTAGTCTTCATCAGGCGATGGTGTCGACTGATTGCGTGACAGTATAAGTAGCACCTTGGTTTGTGTTGATTGGAGCGTTTCGATCCTTTCTTAGGCTGTTGTTGATTGGAGGATTTCGATCCTCGTCGTTCAGACTAGAAATTGTTCCCTCAGCCGTCCGCCTTGGTACCGATCGGCTGCTTTGTTGTTTGATCGTGGGCATCCACGCTTCCGGAATTTCAATTCCATTATCCCTATTGATGTTGTCAGGGTGAAGTCTTATGTGAATAGCCTCTTTAACCCTACGGGTGTACCAATGTGGGTCTCAGTCAATAAACTTAACCTCATCCCAGAGCGGATAGTGGCCCGTCACATTGCTGTGTTCTGAAATGGCGGAGGATTGGGTTCGAGCAAGCCGTATGTCTCTATCGTGTTCCTTAATCCTTTCATGCATAGATCTTCCCGTCTCTCCAATATAGACCTTGCCACACTCACAGGGAATCTTGTAGACTACTCCGTCTTGTTTTGCAGGGTCGACAGTGTCCTTAGGTCGCACTAGGTGTGATCTAAGTGTTGGGTCAGATCTGAAAACTGTCTGTATGCCTTGCTGTTGTAGGCAACGGCGAAGAGCCTCTGATAACCCTTTGACGTATGGTACCTTTAGCACCGCAGTAGATTTAATTTCAGGCGCTGGTTCTTTTGTGGCTGTTTGTTTCTTTGTTTTCGTAATGTTTTTCACAAACGAAAACGGATAACCGTTAGAAACAAGAACTGATGAGAGGTGTTTCTTTTCTTGCAAGATAACTGATGGTTTAGTTACGAGGTGTTTCGATCTATCGTACAGGCACTTGACAATACCGCGTTTTGCAGATTGCGGGTGGTGTGAATCATACGCTAGGTATTGGTCAGTGTGTGTAGGCTTTCTGTAAACACTGGTAGAGAGGTAGCCATCCGGATCTCTAGTTACCAACTTGTCAAGAAAGGGTATGGTGTTGTTAGTCTCAGTTTCCATAGTGAAGCGGATCGTTGGTTGTTGACTTTTGAGGTGTTGCAGGAAAATGTCAACTTTGTCTCGACTCAAGATGGTAAAGGTCTCATCCACATAGTGTTTCCAAATCTTAGGCATACAAGGCATAGAAGTCAAAGCTTGTTCTTCAAAATAATTCATGTAGAGGTTAGCTATGACAGCGGATACTGGGCTACCCATGGCTGCTCCATCTTGTTGCTCATAAATTAATCCATCATACTGGAAGTATGTGGATCTTAGAACGAAATCCAAGAGGTCCGCAATCTGTGCAGGTGTTAAAGTCGTGTGGTTGGCAAGACACGGGTCAGCTTCTAGTTTCCGTAACATGGCCTGTGCGGCGCCTTCGATAGGTACGTTTGTGAACAGTGATTCTACGTCAAAAGACACCATGATCTCGCTCTCTAGTACCCTCTCACCGTTGATAGTGGACATGAAATGAGCTGAGTTGTTAACTGTATACTCTGATTTCCCTGTTAAGGGGGATAACACATCGGCTAGGTAGGAAGACAGATCATAAGCAAAGGTGTTCACACAAGAAACTATAGGTCTCAGTGGTGTATTTACCTTGTGTATCTTAGGAAGGCCATAGATTCTAGGTGGTTGCTGATGTTTGGGCCTGATCTTATTATATACGGACTCTGTCAGGTGCCCACCTCGCTTCAGGTTCAGAAGCTTTTCAGTCAACTTTCGGCTCAAACAGTCCGTTGGGTCTTTATTAAGAAGTCGGTATGGACCCTTCTCAATCAGTGTTTTCAGTTTATCGTCATAGGTGTTTTTGTCTAGCACTACACTGGCACGACCTTTGTCTGCCGGGAGAATCATAATGTTCTTACCCTCTTTTAAACCTTTGAGAGCTTGTTTCATCTCCCTGGTGATATTATGTTCAGGAGGCTTAGCCTTCTGGAGGATAGAGTTTACGTTTCTCCTGACAGTGTCTGCCTGTTCTGCGTCAAGTGGTCTTATTGCAGATTCAACCTTGGCAGCTTTCTCAGTGGCTGGGATGCTTGTAGGTGTTACAGCAAAATTTAACCCTTTTTGTAGTAAAGATACCTCAGCGTTGCTTAAGGACCTGGAGGATAAGTTGATAACCCATTTGGATTTGTCAACTTGAGGTGTTCTGGCAACATGAGGTGTTCTTGTCGTTGAAACAGAAGACTGTTTCTCGATCAACAGGTTATCGAACTTTCGTTTCTGTCTGTCTCTGGTCTTATTAAACAGTCGTTTTGTGTTGCAACTGATCTTTTCAAGTACATGTATCTCAGAAGCATGAGTGGCTGTTATACTCTTCGCTGTAGAGTGGCTATCTTGCATCGCATTTCCCTTAGCCCTCTGAGCTAGTCTGATTCTCTCTCTTAGCAATCTCAAGGATGCTAGTTCGGCTACTCTGTGACCGCCTTTGGTTGGAACTGGCGAACGGACCCGAAGGTCTTTAGGAATCACGTGGTTCCTTACGCACCTTATGAGAAAGGTGAGGTGGTTAGCATATCGCGCGAGCTTCCGTGAGCAACGCTCGTGTCGACGAATCAACCTTAGGGCTGTGCGCCCATATTTCAGGTCAATATTATGAAAGGTGTTTGTCATCGTGGTTTAAAATGATAGATGAGTTAATCGTTTGTCTCACGATTGAGTCACAAAGATGTGGATCGCAACGTTTCGACCGCTATACTGCTAGTCTTCATCAGGCGATGGTGTCGACTGATTGCGTGACAGTATAAGTAGCACCTTGGTTTGTGTTGATTGGTGCATTTCGATCCTCTCTTAGGCTGTTGTTGATTGGAGGATTTCGATCCTGGTTTATAAAAGGTTTTCGAAATGAAGGGCACAATCTAAGACTATTTGTTCTACATCAGTTATCATGCCAAAAACATAGAATGTACTGTAGTACTGTCCCATATTTATGTTGTCACCAAAAGGGTTGAATTTAGACTTTTGAAAAAGTCCTTCCTCTTATTCAATATGGCGCGGGACGAAGGACTTTTCATACATGATTGCCGCAAATTTCGACCCAAAAACAGGTCGCTACGCTTAGACCAATCAGAGTAGATCCTTGAGACCCTCGGGGATAAAGTTGTCATTCAAAAGAAATTATGAGCTACGAAACATGACTTGCAGTTGAAATTCCAACATGGGATCGATTGCGAAAGCGATAACTGAAGCTCTTCTTCCAAATGCAAGTCACGCCGCTCGCCATTTTGGCGCAAAACGCCAATGCAAACCATTCAAGCGAGACAAGTCGACCTCTTGCGCCTTTGTCGCTTGCTCAGCCGCTTCGCAGCCTAAAAAGCTTGCTCCTGTCGTCTTTTCTACTGTGAGACTCTAGAGGTCGACTTGTGGCAAGTCTAGGTTGAATTGGATGAATTGACTTAAGAAATTTTGCTTAAAACTCAAGGAACAAAGCTCAGATGTGTGGTTGACTTTTTTATGTAAAGAGAATGAAAGAAATCTTCCATGTGTTGATTCAGGTTTTAGGGTTACAGACTGTAAGTCATAATGAGCTTCCATGGAATTCAAGCCCTTAAAGCACAAAAATAACCATTAAACTACATTTCTGAGACGTTGGCCCTGGCTTATAATCATCTAGAGCATAATTATTCGGAGAACTTTCATCATCACTTGTGCTCGTTTTACAATTACCCCCCTCAAATGAGTAATGAGTGGTACATGTACAGAGTAAAATATTTTTATTACTTTTAATGTGAAAAGAGAAAAACTCAGATTACAGCTGCAATATTCTGTACTGAGTATATTATGTTGTTACTTAACTCATACTCCATTCTCTAACTGAAATGTTCTGCCTTGTACATTAGGTGTCCTTGTAGCCACTGGCGATGTTGTCACTCAGCAGCTTGTTGAACACAAAGGAACTGACCATGATTTTGTCCGAACTGCTCGTATGGGTGTGGTGGGTTTGATTATTGCTCCTGTGCTTAGAACATGGTATCTATCCCTTGACAGGATTGTGCCTGGTGCAGCTAAAACTGCGGGCTTCAAAAAGATGCTCTTAGATCAAAGCCTCTTTGCTCCTGTTATGATATGCTTCTTTTTTGGCGTCACGGAGACACTCGCTGGGAAAATGCCGGATGAAATTAAGAAGATGCTTCAGGAACGCTACGTGGAGACTTTGATTACAAATTACAAGATATGGCCTCTGACACAAACTCTTAACTTTACTTTCGTTCCAATTCAGCACCGCATCGCTGTTGTCCAGTTAGTGGCAATATTTTGGAATGCGTATTTGTCTTGGATGGCTAATAAGCCAATGTCTGAGGACTTGATTCAGAAACCTTTGAGCTAAAATTGCCTCAACTTTGCTCAGTTAGTCAACCCTTGATTGACTTTTCTATCATGGAGAATCACGAAAAAATAAGCCATGATGTACAGAAATGCACCAGAACGTACAGTGCCGTTTACTGCTCATTTAACCCTTTGTTTAGGTAAGGCTATTTACGTGGAGGGCGGAAGATCCTAGCACTAGGAAGATCCTAGAAAGCGGATCATTCTAGCGCCATGTTTTCTGTATTCAGTCTACATGCAAAAGGTTGTACTTGGTGTTAGTGCTTGGATCTTTCGAATCAAGGTCTTCCTCTTAAATCCTAGCTGAGAGATAGGAAGACCCTAGCACAAAGTAAACTACATGTACACATGTACCTTCACTTGGAAGTTCCTGTACTAGGGACAAGGAAAACAAACATGGTGGTGGTAGGGCATTCAGCTTCTAAAGGGCAACAATTTTGACTTTCTTTTCTCCCCATGTGGTAAGCACCCTGACCAAAATTTCTGCTTGTAAACCAAAAAAAAAAACCAGTTGTTTCGCCACTGAGGATCTTTCTACTCTTAGAATCCTCCTTCCTTCATGTAAACAGTCCCCAACTTTGCAGTTTCATTATCTGAGAAGATTTCCAAGCAGACCTCCAGTAGTGCCTTTCCAGATACAATGTAGACTTTACTCCGCTTGCTTTGACTAATTAGAAAAGGACTGTTAATGTAGCCAGTAACCTGAAGTATCCCTTTAAGAATGGTGCATACTAATACTGAAGTATTTTTGCATGGTTTATGACTATGCAAAAAAAGCAGATCTTAGCAAGAGCTATTAAAATCCAAAAAGAAAATAGGGGGTAACCACACATTTTTAAGGATAATTAAGCAACATTTATTCTAAAAAGCTGTAAAATACAAAGCAATGTCTGGCAGTTTTTTTTTTCCAAATTGAAGCTTTATTATCTAAAAATGCATGATTACCCCCAATTTTCTTTGTAGATACCAAGAGCACTTGCCGAGTTCTGCTTTCTTCACCTAGTTTTAAACTGCCCCAAAATATCCCTGTATTAGTAGGCAGCACCCTTGGAAACCCGAGTATCTCCAGACGTGCAGAACATATGCGCAGTAGCAAAACTAGGCACAGCCATAAGTCCCATGATCAATATACATGTACTTATTCTTTTCACTATCCTCTACCGTTTTCTCATGTAGCAGACTTGGTTACCAATTAACACGCAACTCACATGTACAACCTTCAAAAGAGTTGCATAAAGTTGCATTTTTATTTTTGGTGGATGTCAATCAAAGGGAAGTCATTGAAATTACATGTATTTAAATTTTGACAAGATCCAAGGGCAAGAAACTAAGAATTTTACTTTGCTAAGAATATGTAAAATTTTATTTAAATTGATTTTTGAGCTACATTGTAGATCAAGCGAAAAGAAAAGGCATTTTTGAAATTATTTCACTGCATGTGATCATTTTCTAACTCAGGATCGATTGCATGCATCGTTGGTTGTGCAATATCCTGAAAATGATGCCCTATCTTTTAGATAAAATGGCTTGGAAATCAAGCGTTGATAAAGTTTACCATCTGTCAGCAGATAAAATTGTCAATTTCTTGGTTCTGTTGCCTTGTAATCTTATCAGAATTTAAATGATTGGCATACAGCAAAAAACAACTTAGTTTACCCAACTCTTCTGAAGCCGATACATTGTACAGCTGTACAGATGTAGGTTGCATGTTATTGGTAACAGCTGTAAGAAGTTTAATCTACACTGTATGCTTATCATTTGTCTTTATTCTTGTTCTCCTTATATTTGATTGAAAGGGGAAGTGTCAAGGGTTTTTGTTTTTAACTTTAACTTTTCTTTTGAAAATGGACTATTAAGACCTTCACTTAGCTACAAAATAATTATAGAACAATGAGAGGAGAGAAATCAACTCAATTCTTGAAAGGAACAGCCAACTTTTTTAGTGCATTTTGCAAGGAAAAGTGCGAGAACTTGAAAAACGTTAGCCTAACATCTTTCAAGTTTCAATCCATTCCGACCTACTCTGTCTCTGGCCACAGGCACTAATCAAGAGTTTTCTTGCACTGGGATAATAATTTGTGACAAACCTAGACAATTATTGTTATTATGTTTTTTTGATTTGTTTCTGTTGACAGACAAACATTTTTGGGTTTTTAAATGTCATCAAATTTGCATAATAATTCCCCTTTAACAGTGATGTTGTATGAAGAATAGTCCAGTTTTGAATTCATCAAGACCGCTGGATAAAGAGACAAAATACGCATTTATACAGGGTTAGCCTCAACCTGAAGCAAAATATTCACAAATGTTAGCAGGAAACTGCTGAATCCTAAAATGAATAAAAAATACACAGAGTTGAGAAAAGTCCCTCCTCTCACTGGTATTTGTAAATATTTTACTTCAGATTGAGGCTAACCCTGTATAAATGCATCTCTTGTCTTTTTATCCAGCGGTCTTGGTGAATTCCAAACCGGACTATTGGACATCTCTCACCATGGAGTATTTTGTCCTTAATTTTTTGTGTGGATACTACCTGTATTGACAATGTTTTTCTTTTATTTGATTGATCAAAATTGGTTGTTGTTCTTGTATAAAAATTGAAAAAAATAAAAAAAAACATTAATTTTCTTTTTCATGTTTGAGGCTAGCCTCCCTCGCCGCCGTTCTGTCTTGTCACGCAACTCTCCTCCCCAAAAGAGCGTTGCGTGACGAGACAATGGCTGCAAGGGAGACTAGTTTGAGGCGTATAAAAGCATCAAATTTTACTTTCCATTGGGTACAATACCAAGCAAGATGGGAGACTGGGGATAGTTAGGCTGTAACGTCAATACATGAATGCTTAGTCTTGTGGGTAATCTCTATTTTTCTGTTGTTTCATTCATTCCACAATCCCATTCACATTTTCATCCACGCAGGTTTTCTACCCCTGCACTCAAACAACATTGAAGAATAGAGAAATTGCGATACTAGCATTTCAGTATTGACAACACAGTCCTACTATGCCCAGTCTCCTGTCTTGCACAGTATTGTTCCCAACCGGAAGTGAAATTTGACACCTTTATATGCCTCAAACGAGGGGAAGAAAAATTGAGGTTATTCCCGAACGCAAAAATTGGGTAACCGCTAGACGTCATGGAATCCAAAATGGCGGCGCGCAGAAGAAATGAAGATGAAAATAGGCGACCAGTAAAATCTATATTTTTGTAGCTCTGAAATTTATGTACAATTTCCAACAATTTAACGTCAATTTGTTTCAAAATTGGAGGTTCCCTTTAACATAAACCAAAGCAAGCAACCTGTGCTGATATGATCAACAAAGGTAAAAAAATATGTTACTTCACTGAAAACATATACAGGTAGCGGGTAACTGAGAAGGAGTATATTTGAGTGGCGTTGAGATAGTTCTATTAACATCACATGTGCAAAGGGCAGGGTTTTTTTTTTTCATTCGACAACCGTAATGAAAGTGCTGAGGCAACATGATTTGAATTTTGTTTACAAGGTTTTCTATTTCAACAGTAGAAGGACAAGATGATGTTTACCCTTTAAGCCCTAACAGTGATTAGCATCAAATTTCTCCTTGTAATATCAATGCTTATTGAACCCCTAAGGTTATGAGAATTAAGGATATGACCACCCAAGGTGAATTTTCTTGATATTTTAATGACTTCTCCCTAGTACTTTTATAGGAACTGTATGGGGAAAAGATAGGAGAATTTCTTCTTTGATATTTGGGGTTAAAGGGTTAAACATCGAAAAATAGTAATTATATAATCACCCACAAGGCTACCTGTATTTTTATATTCATAAAAATATTTAAAGTAATATAATATATTTTTAATTACTATCGTGAATTTAAGAAAATTTTCTAAAAACACATCGGAGACGTATATGTTAGCAATATGGAAAAAAAAAAACTATCGCACAATAATGGCCACATGTTAAATTAATTCTCAGAAATGCCATCACAGTCAGTTGCAACTGAATCAAAATTAAATGCTATCATTGCATCATAAAAAAAGAATCATTCTTCGAAAAAAGTCAAAATTATCTTTTCATTAGAATAAAAAATTGAACTTATAGGTAGCAAAAATTATAAATTATTTAGGGTTAAATAAGACAGTAAGCAAGACACAAGACTGCATCACATTTCAACAATAACATTCGAATAATTATATGCTTATTTTTAATCTTTCGACTGAAAAGAGTTAATCGTCACATATATCCACGTGTACAAAGAAGAAATTTAAAAGTCAATGTTTATTCTTAGGGTAGAACAAATGTATTAAAGATGAATATTTTCTTCATTCATCAATAAGGAACGACTTTTTTATTTAAATACAAAACCAAGCAAATGTCCGCTTTTTGTAGTTAAGTTATGCGAAAAATTTAAAAAGCTGCTTCTCTTCAGGGGAATAAAAAAGAAACTTGTTCAGTTTTTTTGGTCATTCTTTTCTAAAATTGACATAAATTACTAGTTTTAAAGCAAACTCTTTGTTAAATTAAGAATTAAAAGCAAAAAATCTACCGCGGAAGTCAAGTGAACATTTTATGCAATTTGTTATCACAAACCACAGCTGGACAGGGCTGTACTTTCTAAGTGCGTTCGGTGTTGCCCACGCTTGTAATCCTGAGGAACAACTTCTTGCAGAGAGAATCGATTGTTATCAGTCATTCAGTCATTCAGGTGAGTGAAATTATAGTTGTTGTTCTCTTTGTGTATTAACTGTCCAAATTGACTGTTCAATTAATATTTAGCTAACACATCCAGCTACTGACGCAAATAGAAGTGAAACTTTGGCGCAAAGAAATAAACACAACACTACGCATTTTGATTATTTCACAATAAACACAAATGAATATCGTGTGAGCCGATCTTAAACTTCGTCAACAAAACGTACCCATTGGTTTGAACCATTAGTGAGAGTGACCTGCTTTCTAGTACTTTTGTCGCAAAAATACACCATAGAATGACCCAGATGACTATTTTGCATAGCATAATTATTACTAAAAGCTACCCAAAAGTTAGAAGAATATATCATAAGAAAAAGCGTATTACGAGTACTGATAATAACGGATGCTCTTCACCAGTAAACAATTACAACTTGCTCTTCACAAACAAGTTTTTTCTTTAGAAAATAAAATTAGCATCTCAAGATGCGAAATTGCTGATTATGCTGATTTTCTCAAAGGTTTTCTTTAAAAAATTAAAATTAGTTTTGTTTAGTTTTTCTTTTTACGAAGTAGACAACTTCTTGTAAATGATCATTACAAATTTACTGGTTAACTGTTTTCAGTATTTCAGTTGTAGCCATTATAATATGAACAGCCGAATGAATGTGTTTGAGTTCATGTTAACTAACTCATAAATTTTTCTAAGGCTCTGTAAGTGTTGTTATAGCGGAATTGCATATCCGGTGTAGAATCTTATTAAAATGGCCGAGCTGCCAGATGCCGTTTTCTTTATTTACTTCAGTAATGACTTGAGAGAGGGCTACGTTCAATTCTTTTGCGATACTTTGGGTCATCTGATGTTTTGGGAAAAAATTATCATGAATGTTTCATGAATTTTTTTTGCCAAAGATCATTAACATCAACTTTCTTGTTATGTTTTTACTGCTTTGGGAAGCACACAACTCCGACAATTAAACTCATAATTATGGACTTCGTCAATGTATCGCCAGAGCGTTTTAGTAAATGCTGGTTAAAGCAACATTTTAAGGATTGAGTTCGGTACGGTGAATACTTGTTTTCCGTCGTCTTACGTCAGTTTAGGTGATTTATGCAACCTGATTGGCTGTACGAGTGGTCCAGCTTTCAGTCATCTGGAATGACTCTACCAGAAGTCTCTTCCAAAGCGAATAATTATCTCATTGAACACACAATATAAATTCTCTTTGAACCTGAACAGATTAAAACTTACAGGGAAAAAACTTTTTCTTTCAAAAAGCATACATAATTTTATATGTGAAAGAAATTATACATAAGCCAACATAAACATGGTAATGACAGGATTCATGTCCTGACTCGAACAATCAATCATACCATTATTCGTTCAGATAACTCTTTAACCAAAACTCACCTGTTCCTTCGCATCTTCTTTAAAACACTGAACCTTTTAAAAGATTAAACTAAAATGTCAGAAAAGGTGTCCATAAAAGTGCTATGGAAAAGATTCAAAATTGGGTTGTTAAAAATGCGAAATATAAATTATCCTCACATCCTACAGCAAACACATGGCCAATGAATTGACAAAAGCTGCTGTAAATCTATTGAAAAATATAAGCAGGTCAACATTGAGTCATCAAACTTTGTCATTGCCAGAAATACAACTTGCATAACACACAGTAGCTGTCAGTTAAACTTTTATCCTCCCAGGGTTATAAATATTAAGAAAACAACTGGCTCACCTCAGTTTGGTGCGTGGGACTTAATTTTATGTATTTAATAGTTATTTTCCTGGTAGTGGATGAGTGCGTTTTACGTGGTAATAATCTATCAATTCTTGTGATAATTACCGGCTATTGTTTAACCTTGTTTTTTGAGTGCGGCGTAAGGGAAAATTTAATGGTTGAGATGTTGCTTTTTTGCAGACAGGAGATTATCGAATTGTCTCGTTTTGGTTAACACGCTGACAATAGTTGGCGACATTGTTTTCTTGTCATACGATATAAACAGTCAATTAATATAAATTACTTCAGATCGTCACTTGAGATTGGTGAGGAAAATTAACAGATTTGTCTTTGGCAAGATAAGGCAGTATTAATCTAGGGCAGTATTTTTAATAACTCGCTTTATTTGAGTAATTGATTCTGTTTACCCGTAGGCGTCATTGCTCCAGTAAAAATCAGTAATTTGAGCAATCACGATGGTGTATAAACACTTCTCCAGCATGGCAATGCTAACCTTGCTATTTGTGCTGTTTTGGAACGAGAACGGCGTTCTCGCAAGCCAAGGTAAGGTCACTTCATGTTTCTTTTCTTTGTTCCATTTTTATTATACACTAACAATCGTGGTATTATAGGCCTTATCAGTTGCCATGTAACATGTAAGTGTACTCAATTATCACTTCTGGTAGGTTTTACAGTATGTCTCAAATTACAGGAAGTGACGTCATTGACTCAACACGAAAAATTCATATGGATTCTACTTCATAAGCTGTATTCTGCTGTTGCGAACTAAATAACAGCAGAATACAGTTTATGAAGTAGAATCCATATGAAAATTAGCCGTGTGGAATTTTTCGTGTTTAGCCAATGACGTCACTTCCTGTAATTTGAGCCTTAACTTCCGGAACAAGGCCAAGTAATGGCGGCCGTGAAATCTCGAATAAAAAGCTAAAACTTCCAATCGCCGTAAAGGATTGAAATTTGGTAACATGAGTAAGAAGGTCACATTCTACACGAAAATGCAAAAAGATGGAAAATGAAATTTTCGTCCCAGGGGCACTTTAATGTCATAATTTTCTGTTCAGTAATTGTATCTGCTTGTTTGTGTAGACCTGCTTGAAGTTGATTAAATACTTTTGTCTTTAACAGAATGTGGTTCGGTGGTAAACAACTCGCTTTCAATTGCAAGTCCTGGATATTCAAACTTTAACTTGAAGAAAATGAATTGCAGCTATTCGGTTCCAATTCCTGGAGGCATGGCGCTGTTAATCAACTTTGACGAGTTTGACTTGTGGCGGTACAGAGAATGTCGGTAAGTTAATTTGACTCTATCATTGTAGTGGTAAGTGAAATTGTTCAAGGGTTTTTATTTTGTTTTTGGTCTTTTAGGATCGGGGAGGGGGATTCGCCCACCCCTCCATAACTTCGCTACTATAAAAGCTATGACAAATAGACTCGAGGGATTGATAGTACATTAAAAAACGTTTTCTTTGACGTCCACAACAGGAAGTGAAGTCGTCATATCACGTGGTAGTGGCGTCATGACTGCCATCTTGGATCCGTCATTTTGGATTAATTTCTGGATTTCCTCAAAACTTCAGGAAAGCACTGAAATTAAGCGAAAAGTAATCAACACGATCAAAGGAGCTCTGATATGAGCTAAAAACACCCAATTTACAATAAGAAAAGTAATTTTCTTCATTTTGAAATAAGATTTACCATTTTCTGAAAAAAAAACTGCCGGTCATTTCATTGCTTATTATGATAACATCAAAGTCAATGAACACTAAACGACCGCACAAAATTTTTCCCAGATAAATTTCTGAGAAGGTGCTGAAGTTTTATGGCGTTTACCGAAATGCTGAAAAAAAAAATAGTCAGGTTCAAAGTCCTCGCGGGCAGAATCCGAATGATTATCTAGACTTTGACGTGCAGACGGAAGGAATGGAGAACGCGTGTATGTTTAGGGAACTAATGAAGTAGGATAAGTGTTTTAACATTCAGTAAATTAAAATTGCTCCAACGAGAGCAAAACTACTCGCCCCCGATTGGCTGTGCTCTTCTTTTCTATTTTTGGTTTCTTTATTTTGTGCCCAACAACTACGACTACGAGTTTGATTTTAAAGTCACCGATAAGCCAAGTTATTTGAGCAAAAAATGCATGGAAATCAAGTTCGTATATAGCTTGGAAGAAAATGAATAAAGGTGAATTTTCGAGTCTTAATAGAAACAACAAAATATTATCTGTGTTAAAAGCTAAAAACTTGGATCGACTAGACGCTTAGCGGATTTGTTTGGTTGCCAAAACAAATCATTCAATGTGACTAAGGGATTTCACCTCGTTATGGCTTCTTTCAACGAACGATAACAGAGAAAAACAATGCTCTTTAAATGGGTGTCAAGGACCAGGTCAAACTCGGTGGAAGTAATTACTATTCAATTTCTTGCTTCGGACGCACCGTTTGCTATTTTCAACAATGTTTTGTCATGTGTTGGGATAAAGCTTTATAGCGCTGGTGAATCAGTTAATTTGTGACTAACATTTAGTTTAATGAAATAAGGCCGTATCTTTCTTTACATGTCTATAACGATCATTTTCTTGTCTTGTGCGCTAAGAAAGAGGTAAATTGTTTGTTTTTCGTACGGATGAGCGGTTTTACTCCATGGCTGAGTGTTTCATGAAGTGCCTTGAACAGCTCAATGGTTTTAAAAATTTTTGTCTTGTAATCGCAATGAACCCTCGTAGAATTAAGCATTACTCTTAATTCTACTCGGCCTTGAGCAATTATCTGTACCTATTTTCCCCTAATTCGCAGGTTGTTGACGTTTATGTTGTCCTATAAACGACATTTCAATTAGTGAGACGTATAAATCGTTCGGCTTGAAAGCAGGTTAGATGTAAAAGGTGTTGAACACATTTTCTCTCAAACAAGCACTGAAACATAAAAACAGAACAAAACAAAAGCTATGTTAGAAAGACACTTTAAATAAGTTATGTGTCGTTTCTGAGGAAGTAAAAAACATTTAAAATTTGTCAGTTATAAAAACAACTTAGGGAGGGCATTCTTGGGGAAACCATTACAAAGATGTTTTCTAAGAACTATTTTAATACAAAACCCTTAATGCTACCTTGGGAAAGCTGCAAAAATACCGCATTTGATCAACTGGCAGTGTGTATATTGTAAAAGAGACTTCTAATTTAAGAGAACTTTACGGCATTAAATGTTTGTTTTATTTAGTTCGATTTGAATAGATTTGGATTTTATCAAGGGGAGACTGTTTATTTAGTATGCCAGAAAAGTTAAGCGCCACATTTTAATGAATAACATTTAAATTGAACGTATCGTCATATCTCATCCAAAAAATTTAGGGGATAATTTAGAGAATTTACACGATGGTGTTATTTCTCTGTCCAGTCCCATTCAAGGGGTATTAAAGACTCCTTTTTCTTCGCTGATTTTCTGTTTAAGACAGCATTGAAAAAAACAAAACAAAACAAGGTACCAGTTGTTAGACATTTTTTTTCTTTAAGGAACGCGTCTCATATTGCAGTTATCCGAGTAGAAGAAGCCTGACTCAGGATTGCTTAATTGTCGGTTGGAAAACGGAAAAATGGCAAGCAAGGAAAAGCACACTTGGGTGAAAACTGTGGGCAATTAAAAAGGGTACCAGCAAATCCTTATTACTTAACGTGTGAAAATGTCACCGAAAACGAAAAAGATAAAACGTGTTTCATTAGGCTCACAAAGAAAGATTGGACTGTCTGTAGACGAAGTGATCTATCGGCCACAGCAATAGAATTTTTTCCAATACCGCCACATTACTCTTCGTAATTAAAAAAAGATATTTTCCTTGCAGTTATGGCTATTTGAAGATTACTAACGAGAAGAAAGAGTCTTTTGGCGTGTACTGCGGTGAGATGACTGGAAAGTCTGTTTCTGTATCTGGAGACCAAGCAAAAATAACATTCTTCTCATATCATTTTCTTTTAAGAAGAGGATTTCGGTTATCCTTCACCACTGGTTCACCTGGTAAGAACATATTAGCTGAAGACATCGCACACACTAAAATTATAACAAATAATAATAATAATAATAATAATAATAATAATAATAATAATAGTAATAATAATAATAATAATAATAATAATAATAATAATAATTAAAACAGCAGGTACTTACTTAAACTTGTTTCAAAGATCATGTTATCATTTTTAACTTTACAACAGCACAAAGTAGCATGGGAAATTCCGTCTAAGAAACAGCTGGGAAGCTGCTTCAGCACTTGCAGACAATTAACGCGAAATATAAGGGGCTAGACAAAAATGCACTCCTTAGAACTTTGCAACAACCAGTTTTTGCCCTGCGCCATGGAAATCTTTACGGGCTATTGTTTATTTGACCTACTGTATCTAGTTGCTACATCTAGGTTACTTTTTATTCTCAAAGACCACTTCCTTCCTTACTCAATCGTCTTTCAATTTATTGTCACTGCTACGCCATCAATGAAGACTCTTTGCACTGATAAATGATTTTATTATGCTTGTTTTAGTCTCACCAAAGGTGGTGTCGCCAGCACCTGTTGTGCGATTGCATCCACACGTCGCACTCGTGTGTACAGCTAACGGAACTCTTCCCATATACATGGCAGTGATAAGAAACTCAACAATTCTGGTAAATAAAACAAACACTGCACGCATCCGGATAAAGGAGGAGGGAAACTTCACATGCCGAGCAAGAAGCAAATATGGAAACGACGAGAGGAAGTTCATAGTAGTTCTTGACGGTGAGTCATTCATATTAACTTCTCTTACTGATCTAGCATTTTTTTAAAACGTTTTACAGGAGTGTTCCTGCTAAGTGAATAATACAATTTAGCTGCATTTCAAGCTTCATTTCTGTGCCGCATTTTGTTATCTTTTGTTAAGTTCAAGTTTCAATCCCTTGGTCTTTCGTCGCTTTTGAGTGTATGGAAGACCTTGTTAACTGATTTAGTGTTCACAGGCATAAAAAAATATATATATATATTTCAGCAGTGAGTTGCTTGACAGGCAGAGAGAGAGAGAGTCTTTCCTACTCCACCCGCTTTTTAAAAAATAAAATACGTTGCCAACTTTTTAAGATTTTCATGGTCATTCCGGGGTTCTTGGCCAATGGTGCTGATACGAAGGTGACCCTCTTCACTCGAAAAAGAATTGTAATCCTCAAATCTTCTCTAAAACGCAATTATTTTACGGGAGGGAAATATCAATCATAATAAAGTAACGGTGCTATGGGTAAAGTAAGAATCCTCTCCTGGTAGTAAGTGATCATGATAAGCCCTCTATCCTCTCCATTCAGAGATTATCCTATCATCCTTTATAAGAGGTCCTAATTCCATCCGTCTTTTTAACCAAGGGAAACAACAGCTCACACTGACAAAACATGCAATTGCTGTGGGCAAACGGGTTCCTCTAGGAATTACTTCATTTTGCTATTTGTGACACGACTAACACGAGCTCGTAGCAAGTCTCATGCTGTGATGGCTCCACTGATGCGGTAGCCGCGTTGCGATTGGTTGAGAAAAACTGACTTCTGAGAACTCACCTCCCCAGTTCGGTTCGTAAGGGCTCTTTTCCCGGTGGATAAAACAACAAAAAAAGCCTTCCCACCTCCCATATACCGGGGCTTTACCCTATTTGGGCCAGGCTTTTCTTCGTCTTCCTGGGCCGGGTAGCGGGGAGGGGGATTCCACCTTCCTTTGTAAGGATAAAAGATATGACAGGAAGAGTCGGAGGACAGATAGTCCGTCTAAAGATGTTTCCTTTAGGGTTCGCCAAGTTTAGACGTCACATGGCGTGGTAATTACGCATGAGGAGGCAATCTTGGTAACCGCAATCTTGGATCTACCATCTTGAATTTGTGCATTTTCACAAAAATTTAAGAAAGCACTGAAATTGAACGAAAGTTTTCAAAATCAATAAAAGAACCCTAACATGAGCTAAAACACAAAAGTTACTGTAAGAAAAGTGATTTTTTTTTTTTCATTTTAAAAGTTTGGGGGGGGGGGGGGGATTATTGTACCCGCGGCGACTTTGAACCTGAATAACTTTACAATATTCGAGCAAAAGCCATGAAACTTTAGGAATTTTTCACGAATGATGTGGTCGATTAATGTTCACAGAACGTAAAATTAAGTGTAAGACTGATCGAACAGCTTAAATAATGTTATTGCCCAATATTTCGGTTAGAAAATTCTAACCTTCTTCAGGGGCTGCAAAAGCAAAAAGCTTCTTCAGCCCCTGAAGAAGGCCAGTATTGTCCAACCGAAATATTGGGCAATAAAATTATTTTAGCTGTCCGCTTTTCTGAAGTTTTCGGAAAATCCAGAAATTCAAGATTAGGGATCCCAGAAGGCCGCCATTTGGCAATAACGACCTTGTTACCACGTGATATGAGGTCCTCACTTCGCATTGCGTACTCAGAAGAAGACAACTGTCTGAACTGTTATATTTTCAGAGTTATGGAGGAAGTGAGGGGGCGGGGGGGCAGAATCCGCCCTAGAAGACAAAAAGATATGACCGGTCTAGTTGCAAATTTCAATACAAACCTGAAATTTCCAATAGAAAATATTAACGGCAGACTGATCCCAACGGCGGAGGTGACAAGCTTGAGAGAGCAAACAACAAAAGCTAGAATAACTGAAATATATTTGTTTTTTAAAAAAACAAATTTTTTTGCCCGATATTTCGGTTTGCAATACAAACCTTCCTCGGGGGCTGAACGAAAAAGAAAAGTGAGAAACATAAAAGGATCGTTACAAAGAAGATTTAAAATATAAAATGCGTGACAATGATTGGTTGTTTAGGACTAAGTGTGAGACATGTCATTGGCGTGTTTCGTCACGTCTATTTATACCAAGAGGGTGCAATGTTTTAGCTTTGTTGATTAAATGAGCTTCACGAGCCTTTCTAACTGAGTCACGTTTGCTGCGTATAAGTTCAAGCGGGATTAGTTGGACGTCGTTGATTGAGTGGCCAGGTTGGTTGAAATGTAGCGAGACAGGAGTGGGGTTGAGTAGTTGATGGTGATTCAGGATAGATCTGCGATGCTCCCCGAAACGTTCATTAAGTTTGCGCTTTGTCTCCCCAATGTATTGGGAGTGGCACTTCTTACATTGAATTAAATAGATTAGGTTTTTGGAATTACAAGATATGTAGTCAGAAATTTTGCGTGATTCGTTAGTGTTGAAAAAAGTGTAGTTCGTTTGACCTTCTTGGAGAAATGAGCAAGTTAGGCATCGTGGGTGGTTGCATTTATGAATCCAGCGGGTTGTTGGTTGGAGGGCTTGTTTTGAGGTAGCTCGGAATGGACCAGGAGATCACGTAGACTTGCGTTACGTTTGTAGGCGATAACTGGTGGATGAGGGAAAACTTGTTTGCAGTTGGCGGAGGACTGGAGGATGTTGATATGTTTTTTCACAATAGATGAGATTTTGGGAAGTGCAGGATTGAAGGATATGACGAAGGGTGTTCTGTCTGTTTTTGTGGCTTTCTGTTCTTGTGGCTGTAGTGTTGCGTGACGTGGGATGGCTCGTACGCGATTTGCATCTTTTTGTAGGGAATAGCGGCTATAACCACGTTGGACCAGGTGCTTGATGAGTTCTTCGCTTCGTTTATCAAAGAAAGCGTCAGTAGAGCATATGCGACGGATTCGCAGGAAAAGGCTGAATGGAATAGTTTGTTTAGTGTGGTTCGGGTGGCATGAAGTTTTGAGGAGGTATTGATGCTTGTCTGTGGGTTTTGTGTGGAGATCTGTTTGGATGTGGTTGTTGCTGAGGTGGACTTGGACATCTAGGAAAGGGAGTGAAATTTCCATGCTACTTAGAAACATTTGATAAGTTTTACTTTTCACTGTTGTTGACGACTAACGGCGACTGATTCTACTGATACTGTAGCTAGAAATGTTTCTCAATCATACGTGAACAAAACTCTTGCGGAATAGAAAAACATCTATGTATAAATGCAACAATGGACAAAGTACGAACCTGACGAATCCGGACACCTAGCAAAAATTATCGCAAGGTCATCATGTACATGTATTAAAAAGAATGTGAATTAAGGACTTTGTCTCCTAGTACCGAGGTATTTTTGCACAGGATGTGACTATGTGGGAATAGCAGATCTTAGTAAGGGTTATTGGAATCCAAAAAGAAATTTTGTGGATAACCACGCATTTTTCAGGGATATTTAAGCAATGAGAATTCTTAGAAGATGTATAATACACAGCATTATATGGCACTTTTCTCCAAATTGAAGCTTAAAAAACTCCGAAAATTGCGTTGTTATTTCTAATTTTGTCTTATTAGTTTCCAGCTAATATCGTCTTTCCTCGAATAGTCAGAATAATATTTGTTTTAAAAGGTATCGTCCTCATGAAAGAAATCCGAATTTATCGGACCATGCCGAGATGCGCAGAACGTATGCGCAGTAGCCAAAGGCAGCCATGTCCTTGTAGCAATTGACACATAAATGGATAAGGAAGGGTATTGCCACTCCAAAATTGAGAAAACCTTAGATTTAGCTAATCCTGGTATTCTGTCTTTTGGAACGGAAATGAGATTACGGTAATGAACGCCTACTCGAACAATTTTACCTTTTTGGAGAAAACCATTAAATTATGTACAGTTTTGCTCCTGAAGAGAAAGTGGCCTATGTTGGAAACTGTGTTTGTGTATTATCCTTTACAAAGATCACTAGAAAAGTACGCGTTTATCACAGTAACTTTCATGTATGAAAATATATCAACTAACTTGAGAGCCATAATGTTTTAACATTCAGAGAGATTTTCAGGTAGTGACATATGTGTTCGTTGTGACCTGGACGATACTCGGTGTAAAAACCTAAAAGTCACTAGTGAGTCTTACAGGGTTTTTTTTTAAAAAAAAAGGCAAACAAAAGGTATGAAATCTGGTACAACAATTGTTTGTGAGACAAAAAGCTAGAAAATAAAAGTATCGAGGCTTCATTGAGGCCTTAAGCTACCGTTCGGATAAAACGTTATTAAAAATCCAAGCTTTCGCCGATCGACGGCATCATCAAGGTTAACAGAAAATATTCCGTGTAGAGCTTATATACAAATAAATGTGACGTAAAATTTATGAAAGGTGTAAAATACGTGAAATGTGCGAGAAGTATAAAATGCAAATATGGATAAAATAAAGGATAAAACGATTTAATGAGCGAGTGCCACCGATGTATAAAATAGTCATTAAAACAAAAGGTACGGCGAATTCTTTGCATTCCTCTCGGGAGTTGAGGGAAGGTTTGTACTTTTTTATGTAAAATGCTTGAAATAGGCGTAGATTTGCAGGATCGTTTTCCTGCGCAATGATCTTGATTTCATGTACAATGTTCAATCAATAATCAATAATCAATAAATCTTTATTTAAACACGGTAAAATCCATCAGGAGTATATAAATTAGAAATAACCTAACTATCCTAAACAAAATTCAAAACCTGACTACAACTAATCTAACTAAAACCTGTTTTTCATGAATGCCGTGTGTAACATTAAAAATGAACATTAACTAATCTTTTAAATTGACTAAGAGATTCAGCTTCTCTCACATGACAGGGTAGGCTGTTCCAGAGAACTGCTCCGCTATAAGAAAAGCTGTTTTTCATGAAATTAGTTCGCGGAAACGGGACAAATAGTTTGTTAGCAGAGTCCCTCAGGGAGTAACGCGTTTCATTTCGTTTAACAAATTTAGATGATAAATATTCAGGAACAAGACCATTTAAAGACTTGTATACCATTATGGATTTCTGTATTTGAAATTGAGTGCTCAAGTCTTTCCAATCGAGTTGTCTAATTAAACGGTTAGCATCAGCATCATAGCCAGAGAAGGTTAAAACGCGAGCGGCACGGTTCTAAAGCTTCTGTAGCCTGTCAAATAATGTTTTACCACAATCACCCCAGACAAGATTGCAATAATCGAAATGAGATTGAATTAGTGCGTTGTATATATAATGAAGGGTAGGTGGAGGGACAAAAGGTCTAATTCTTTTTATTGCTCCTATTCCGGAAGCGATCTTTTTAGATAATTTATCAAAGTGTGTTTGCCACCGTAGATTTTCATCAATAAATATTCCAAGCGATTTGACAGAGGAAACGTGTTCTATCGGAACATTATTAATCGAGAGCTCAAGTGGATTCGCCAAAGTACTCAATTTTTGTCTGGAGCCAATTAGCATGAATTCAGTTTCAGAATCTTTGTTTATTGAATTCAACTTTTGCCTTTAATAGATTGTGGTCCAGTGGTTAATAACACGCTTACAAGTCCTGGATATCCAAGCAACTACCCAAGGAATAAGTACTGTAAATCTTCGGTTTCTGTCCCAGGTGCCATGGCGTTGATTATTAACTTTCAAGACTTTGACGTGTCTGGGCGGCATGGATCATGCGGGTTTGTTAAGTCGACTTATTGACAATTATGTTGTTTTGGAAAACTAATTATTATAATTAGTGATACATGAATAAGGCGGTTCAGGCTTTAAAAAAATTATTTACAAGGCCTTGTGGAACATTTTGCTGAATCAAGGAGTAGAGTAGAAAAAGAAGCTACAAAGGAAGTTTAAATTGTATATATGTTTAAAACTTTGTTGATAAAAACAATTTGAAAGAGTGCATTCTTGAGTACATCATTAAAAATGACATTTCTCCTAAAGCCAGCGACACACTTGGCGATTTTATATCATGTTATATGCCGATCGCCGCGATCGGCGTATAAAATCGCCGATGTCTGGCATGTCAGATATCGGCGATTAAATACGCCGGCAATAATTCGCCAAGTGTGCCCGTTCCCGCGGTTTCCTACTGTCATTATACTGCGAATCGCCAGTAAGGTCAATCTATCAGGTTGGGCGATTTTATCACATGAATTTTTAAAACTGTCACATCGCTGCGATCGGCGAAAAAAATCGCCAAGTGTGTCCGCATCAATCGGTCGCAAAAATCGCTCGCGATTTTTGCTGGCGATCAAATTCGCCGCAATCGGCGTATAAAATCGCCAGGTGTGTCACCGGCTTAAGAACGTTTTTAATAGAGCGATAACGAGAACAATTGGCCTTCAGCAGCAGAAGCCATTATTGCCCTTCCCTGGTAAACGGGTCAATTGAGTTAACGTGAGCAATAACCTTGGATAAAACTTCTTTAGCGTCAAATTCATCGCCGAGTATATTAGGAAGTGTATCATGAGATCATGAAGGAAATTTTTCGTTGTAGGTTTAACTATTTGAAAATTACTAGCGAGAAGAAAGAGTCGCTTGGCGTGTACTGCGGTGAGATGTCTGGAAAGACTGTTTCTGTATCTGGAGACCAAGCAATAATAACATTCTCCTCAGATGGTAGAGTTGAAAGAAGAGGATTTCATTTATCCTTCACCACTGGTTCACCTGGTAAGAACATATTAGCTGAAGACACCACAGATGTTAAAATTATAAACTGAAAGTAATAAAAAGAAACAGCAGTTACTTACTTTAAATAAACTTGTTTTAAAGACCGTTTTATTATTTTAAACTTGAACCATGCAACAAAGTTGCAATGGAAAATTTCGTGTGACAAGCAACTGGGGCAACTGCTTGAGCAGTTGCAGAGAAAGAAAAATATTTTCGGCCAAAAGATTATCCACTTTTATATGAATCTTACTTAAACCGGGTTTGCGTCAAGGTCTGAAGAAATCTTTAATGGTTATGGTTTGCACCCCTACATTTAGTTGCTGCAACCAGCTTCGTTTTTTGCTTGTTCTTAAATTAAGGTCTACTTTTGTTTGTACAAAGACCACCTCCTAAAGTCAGTCTTATGTCATTTTATTTCCGATATTATGTCATCAGTGACGGAACGTTTTCAATCTAATCATCCTTGTTTTAGTTCCACCAAAGGTTGTGTCACCAGCTCCTGTTGTGCGAGCGGTGTCAGGCGGCAAGCTCACGTTGTGCACAGCCAACGGAACTCTTCCTATATATATGACGGTGATAAGGAACTCAAGAACTCTTGTCAATGCAACAAACACTGCACGCATCCGAGTAAAGGAGGAGGGAAACTACACATGCCGGGCGATAAGCAAATATGGCACTGACGAAAGAAAGTTCATAGTTGTGGGCGGTGAGTCACCTAGATTATTTCTTTTAAAATGCGCTTAGAAACTCGCACTTTTGACAACAGTTTTTCATATATTACAGAAGTCTTAGTCCTCATGAAGAACGATAATGATCAGCTTGACGTGCCAGGAGAACTTTTTCTTCCCAATTTCCTATTCTTATACTAAAACTCTTTAAGTTTGATAGTATAAGAGCGAAGAAAACTTAACGTAGACTAATGATGGCCAACACAAAATGTTTCTATGAGATGCTGACGTCACATTAAGTTATATCTGCATTATAACTTCATCACCGCATCCATTTTTGATCCACCAGCACTCCTTTTTGCTATGTTCTGTTTTGTTAAACGTTTGCTTTTTTTTTTTACTTGTTTTTTTTTTCAAAAGTTTGAAAGTAATAAATTAAATGAATTAAGTAAATATTTGAAATCAAATACCTTACGACCATGGGTATTGGTAAGGATGAATTTGGTAAGAGTCAGACCCCCTATAATTATCCCTGGGCGCAAATGGCTTTTCTTTGTTTCAGGAAAAGATAAAGACGTTCCTCCCAGAGTCAACAAGTTTGGTGGCTTTTTTAGGCTAGTTCACGCGTTACCTGCCGAATTTTCGACCGGTTGAAAATTCATGCTATTAGATATTCCGTTCGCACTGAAGAACGCTAACCGTGCCAAAAATTTAAACGCCTAGTCGTTCAAAAATTAGACCTCCACATTCGAGTTAAATTTTTTAGCCGATGCGGTGGAAACTTTGACCGACACGGTGTACGGCATAGTTTTTTGAATGCGTGGTAACTCATCATTCATTTCATGTTCCTTTTCTTTGCTCCAGTTTTATTATACACGTACAATCGTGGTGTTAAAGGCCTTGTTGCCATGTGATATGTAAAATGTACTCAATTGACACTTCTGGTAGGCTGTGCAGTATGTCTTAATGTCATAATTTTCTATTCAGCAACTGTATCTGCTTGTTTGTGTAGACCTGCGCGCTTGACGTTGATTAAATACTTTTTTCTTTAACAGAATGTGGTTCAGTGGTAAACAACGCGCTTTCAAGTCCTGGATATCCAAACAACTACCCGAATAATATGGATTGCAGTTATTCGGTTCCAATTCCAAACGGCATGGCGCTGGTAATTAACTTTGACTTCTTTGACTTGGAGTTCCATAAAGAATGTCGGTAAGTAAATTTAACTCTATTATCATAATGTTAGTGGTAAATGAAATGGTTCAAGTTTAACTCTATCTAGAAATGTTTTTTTTTTTTGTCTTTTAGAAGCGGAGAGGGGGATTCCCCCAACCCTCTATAACCTAGCAACTATAAAAGCTATGACAACGAGACTTGGGCCGGGGAATTGATAGTGCATTCGAAGATGTTTCCTTTGACGTCCACCACAGGAAGTCAAAACGCCATAGGATGTGGTTATAGCATCATGAGTTCCAAATGGCGGCCATCTTCGATCTGCCATTTTGGGTTTCTGGATTTCCTGAAAACTTCAGGAAAGCACTGAAATTAAGTGAAAAATAAATAAACACAATCAAGGGAGCACTAATATGAGCTAGAAACACAATTCACAATAAGAAGAGTAATTTTCTTCATTTTGAAATAAGATTTCCCCTTTTCTGAAAAAAACTACCGGTCAATTTATTGCGTACCATGATAACATTAAAGTCAATGAACATTAAACGACCGCACAAAATTTTTCCTAGATAAATTTCTGAAAAGATACTGAGGTTTCATGGCGTTTACGCAAATATTCAAAGAAAAAAAGAGTGAAATGGTCAGGTTCAAAGTCGCCGCGGCCAGAATCCAAGTTCTTGCTGCGGACGCACCTTTTGTTATTCTTATCATTGTTTTGTTGTGTGTTGGGATAAAGCTTTACAGCGCTGGTGAATCAGTTAATTTATGACCAACATTTGTTCTATAATGAATTAAGGCCGTATCTTTCTATTAATTACATGTTTATAACGAGCATTTTTCTCGTCTTGTGCGCCAAGAAAAAAGTAAATTGTTTGTTTTTCTTTCGGGTAAGCGGTTTTACTTCATTTCAATTAGTGAGAAGTATAAATCGTTCGGCTAAAAAGCTGATTACATGTAAATGGTCTTGTAGGGAAGCAGAGTTACTGACTGCTTTTAAACGTGGACAGTGTCAACAAAGCCATTTTATGATCCTTTTAGTTCTACTTTAAACTTTTGTGTACATATTTTTTTCATTTCTTGTTTCTATGATTAGGTTTTCATTTGTTCATGGTAATTTTCTAGAGGACCCTTCTGTAAATCAAGTTTTTGACGTTGGCATCCTCATTAAAGATTACCCTCATTCACAACACATTTCCTCTCAAACAAGTACTGAAACATAAAAACAGAACAAAACAAAAGCTATCTTAGAAAGACACTTTAAATAAGTCATGTGTCGTTTCTGAGGAAGTAAAATATATTTATGTTTTCATGCCTTGTTATCAACATGGTTATAAGTTATTGCTATTTGTTCAGTGCTGCATTGACTGAGCTCGTTTACTGGTCAGATAACAATCAATCACCACGTCATGGAGTTAATGGCTATGGGGAATTCCCCAAAGCCGCTTTTAATAGAAAAATAACAATGTTTATCAATAACAATTTATTTACGAGTATATGCTAACTGGACCAGTAAAGGTGAGGGCAAACAAAACGCGCACGAAATAACTACAATCAAAGAAATCGGGAAAGGCGTTGGGAGGAGGCGGGCCTTCAAATGAAAACTGCACTTGTCGGACGTCAAGTCAGAATGGCTGTGGAAAGATAGCCAGATGGGAATATAACGTGGCCCATCCTTGGCGCCTGACTGGGCCTCTCCGAGATAATATACCAGATAAAATGTATATGGAATTGTAACTTAAGATTTAATTAATGGAAAAATGATTTCCAAATGGCAAAGATATTGTTACATAAGAGATAAGATGAAAGGTGGCTTACAACTTAAGATAATACACGTGAATCGGCATGGAACATAAAAATCCTATTTGTGCCAAATATTCCATTTATGTTTTCATGCCTTGTTATCAACATGGTTATAAGTTATTGCTATTTGTTCAGTGCTGCATTGACCGAGCTCGTTTACTGGTCAGATAACAATCAATCACCACGTCATGGAGTTAATGGCTATGGGGAATTCCCCAAAGCCGCTTTTAATAGAACAAGATGCCCCTCTAATGGCATTACACGGAATGCTTAAAGGGGAAGTATCATGGGGTTTTTGACCTCTTTTGTTAAAAATGGTGAAATAAAACCTTCACTTTGCTACAAAATAATTCTAGAAAAACGAGAGGAGAGAAATCAACTCAATTCCTGACAGGAACAACGCGTAGTCTGTTCTAGTGCATTTTGGAAACAAAAATACGAAAACTTGAAAAACACGAGCCTAATATTTTTCAAGTTTCAATTCATACCGGCCTATTCTGTCTCTGGCCAGAGGCACTAATCGACAGTTTTATTGCACTGGGGTGATAATTTATAACAAAACTAGACAATAATTTTTTGTTTCTGTTCTCAAGCAAACATTTCTGGGTTTTGAAATGACATCAAATTTTCGTGATACTTCCCCTTTAATGTAGCCCCAATTATTCCCCATTGTATGTTTCGCAGATATTTAAAAACTATCCTCCCTTGGCAATTGAAATAATTGTCTGAATGGTTTTATTCAGATATATTGCGTGATACTTATCGTTGTGTTACAAGGAATCATACCAGAAATAACTATGCAATAACGTCATGACCCCGCTGAACTGGTCTGGCCTCCTCTAGCTCTAATCCTTCGCGTTGATCATTCGAACTGTTTTTTAAAGCGGAGTTTCTTTGCTGTGAACTCTCCCAATTTCCACCGTTTCAACTCTCGAGTACTACCTAGAAGTTATTATTTCGATTTACTGCTTGAAAAAGGTTTGTTTTCTCTCTGAAAACGGCAGATCAAAGTCTTAAATTCATACATGTGGCCGCCATTGAACAAAAACAAGATGCCTGCTATACTGGCATTACGCGTGATGCTGGGGCTGATTCATTTATTCCAACTGTATGCTTCACCGATTGATAAAACTATCCTTGCTAATGGAATAGTTTGAGTCACGACGATCGCGTTACGTTGTTTCCCTTGTGTTACGCGACTCAGACTATCACCTCAAATGTGTGAAATTCCATTACGATAACGTAAGCTTCTCAACGGTCAGTGTAAAATGCAGACTTCAGACTGGGGGTAAAATGCAGACTAGGGGTAAAATGCAGACTGAACACTGCAGACCAGGGGTAAAATGCAGACTAAATTATAAAGACTATCTTTTTAAAGTTACAGTCAATCCAGGTCACGCGTGAACAGTAATTCCAAGAATGAAATGAACATTCGAATTTCTCTTTGTAATGTCCGACGTGTGAATGAAATGTTGGACATCTCTCTGGAAGTTGTTCCGAAAAGACGCATTAACTGAAAAAAAGATTCAAAATACTTGGGAAACAATTGTTATTCTTGAAATATTCAATTTTGTAATGCAAATGAAATACGATTTACGCGGGGACTAAATTAACTGAAGAGCGCATCCTGTTTTCGCGCCAATTTTATAAGAGCAGCAGTTTTTTTCGATGTTGCGGACTATTAAACAACCAAACAATAGATCGACGATTAAAAAATATACGCCTGGTATAGAACATGTCTGATCGCTGGTTAGGAAGTGACAGTGAAGAAATCGATGAAGTTTCGCATTCAAGGAACTAAGAATAAATTAAATTTCTAGTTGACAAAAAGAACGTGGCAGCGAGTAGCCTAGACAAAAAGCAACACCAGACTGGAGAAATAACATCAGTCCAAGGCCAAAACTATTATGTGAGAAATTTTAGATTTAAATTCGGTCATTTTATCAGACTCTTTGACGGTTACAATTTGTACAACTCATGGGAAAAGATGTTCTACTTTTTCTCACCTTACATTTTCGTCGAGCGACGAGTACGCAAGTCACTGTTGAGCTATCGAACTAAACATATCCGTCTTTAATTAAGGTCTTTCAGTGCCAGACGTCCCAACCTAAAATGAGATTTAAAAGCGAAAAAGCCCTAGAGCATAAAAGCAGATGACAAGTATGGTGTCTAATTATGGACACTGGTTGTTTGAAAGGTTGTGAAACTATTCTTATCACAAATGCATTTTGGTCAAATTGTTGTTCATTTTCCCGCTCATGATAAATGAATCATCGAGCGTACAGGGTATGAGAATTGATCTTTTACCGAGGGTTTAAAAAAAAAAGGAAAAAATGTTTACTATTTACCCTCGGTAAAGCGTGAGGATCAATCTTTGTCCTGAGAAGACTTTACGCTGCCACGTTATTTTTGTCAACCAAAGTCGCATGGAGTAAAGTGAACATGAAATTTTATTTACTACGGATTTACTCATAGTTCCTTGATTGCGAAAACTATAAAGAGTTTTCATCGCTTTCTTTACCCTCCCTTCTTCCAAATCAACAATCAGACGATCAAATCCTCGAATTGTTGTTAATATTTAGCAAGAGTCCGCAGCATCAAAAAAGCTGCTGCTCTTATAAAATTGGCGCGAAAACATGACGCGCTCTTCAGTTAATTTATTTCCCGCGTAAATCGTATTTCGCATAATTATGCCATTCCGCACGCCATTCCACATACCATTCCGCAAACTCTTTCCGCCTTTTACCCTCACCGCTTCTTCCAATACTTTCAAAAATTATTTCTCCATGAATTCGCTTCGAAATAAAAGAGAAAAACCGCTCAACCAGATATTTAAATGTTTTAGTTTTGAAAAAAAAAATGCATTTGACGATGTGCTTTCGAAATATATCGGTGAATTTTAAAGTGCGCGGATGGATGCATTTTACTACCGTCCGCCGTCTATTATATTACGTTGTAAACAAACCGAGTACAGAAAACTCAAAAATTCGTATCTCGGTAAATATATGTCCTATTGAGCTCATTTTTGTCTCTATAGAAAGCTGAGTAAACGTAAAATTCAAATATGAAAAGATTTCTGTTGCGCAGATAACGAAAAAGGAATTTAGCGCTTGCGAAAAAATCGTAGAAAATGAAAACATTTCTCACGGTTTAAAATGAATGAATACTTTCCGGGATACAACCTGCCCAACCGAACAAAATTTAATTTAATTTAGTCTGCATTTTTACCCCTGGTCTGCAGTGTTCAGTCTGCATTTTACCCCTAGTCTGCATTTTACCTCCAGTCTGCAGTCTGCAGTCTGCAGTCTGCAGTCTACAGTCTGCATTTTACACTGACCGGCTTCTCAATGACCTCTTTTCAGTCTCGCGTCGTGGTCTACGACTTTCAAACAAAGCAAGATTCCTTCGCCAAGAACTCACCAATTTCCACCGTTTTAAATGTCGGGTGCTTCTCAGAAGTTATTCTTTCGATTCACCGCTTCAAATTGGTGAAATTTCCGTTTGAAAACGGCACACTTGAGTCCAGAACATGTTGTAAACAATATGGCGCCACAATTTAATGCAGTTTTAATGAAGAAATCAAATGATGCGTTGACGTCACACAGGTAAGGGTGAGTGGGTCCCCTCCCTAGCGATATAAGCGACAAGAATGGATTTTGATTGGCCTGCTTTTGTTAAAGACAATCAGAACAATACTTCCCGAGTAGGAGACGGGAGAGTTTAATGAATAAATTAATGTACGGATTTGTGGCTACGACGAAGAAAAAAACAAAAAAAAAAAGAAATCGACCCGTTTTTAGACACGGTATGCCCCTTCAGGGCATCCCGCTTAAAAAGAAAATAAAAATAACAAAATCGACCTGTTTTTAGACACGGTATGCCCCCTCAGGGCATCCCGCGTAACAACTTTTCGAAATGATGACTTGCCTTGACGTCACACAGGTAGAGATAAGTGGGTCCCCTCCCTCGTGATATACGCGCCGATAATAGATTTTGATTGGGCTGTTTTTGTTCAAGACAATCAGAACAATAAATCCCTTCTGGGAGAGGGTAGAATTTAATCAAGGTTTAATGAATAAATAAAATAATGATTTGACGTCACACAGGAAGGGATGAGTGGGTCCCCTCTCTCGTGTTCTGTGCCCGAATAACAGATTTTGATTGGGCCGCTTTTGTTGAAGACAATCAAAACAATACATCCCTACCAGGGGAGGACATATTTTAATGCATAAACAAGATGCCTGCTATGCTGGCATTACGCGTGATGCTAAGGCTGATTCATTTATTCCAACTGTATGCTTCGCCGATTGATAAAACAATCCTTCCTAATGGAATAGTTTGAGTCACGACGATCGCGTTACGTTGTTTCCTTTGTGTTACGCGACTCAGACTATCACCGGAAATTTTAGCCTCCCACGCAGACGTTCTTAGGACAGGAACGCGTGACGAACCCCTAAGATAAAGAACGTCTGCGTGGGAGGCTACGGAAATTTGTGAAATTCCATTGCGATAACGTAAGCTTCTCAATGACCTCTTTTCTGTCTGCAATCGCGTCGTGGTCTAAGACTGTCAAACAAAGCACGATTCCTTCGCTAAGAACTCACCAATTTCCACCGTTTTACGTGTCGGGTGCTTCTTAGAAGTTACTCTTTCGATTTACCGCTTCAAAATGGTGAAATTTTCGTTTGAAAACGGCACACTTGAGTCCACAACATGTTAAAACAATATGGCGCGACAATTTAATGCGTCTTTAATAAATATATCAAATGATGCATTGACGTCACACAGGTAGGGGTGAGTGAGTCCCCTCCCTCGCGATATAAGCGACAAGAATGGATTTTGATTGGCCTGCTGTTGTTGAAGACAATCAGAACAATACATCCCGAGTAGGAGAGGGGAGAGTTTAATGAATAAATTAATGTACCGATTTGTAGCTACGACGAAGAAAAAGAAATCGTCCCGTTTTTAGACACGGTATGCCCCCTCAGGGCATCCCGCGTAATTAATGTGGCGATTTGTGACTACGACGAAGAAAAAAAAAATACCCGACCGAAACCTAGACACGTCATGCCCTGCGGGTATTTATCAATAACAATTTATTTACGAGTATATGCTAACTGGACCAGTAAAGGTGAGGGCAAACAAAACGCCACAAGCATCATTAGGATAATGATGCTGCCCCACCCGAGGGAAACGCAGCATGGAACAAAAAAGAAACCAAAACACCGCTCTTGCGGATCACAAAAATATAGATACAAGATTATAGTACAGCAAATGTAAGGAACTGCCGCCCTTGTCGGTCAGATCCGCACATGAAAACTGAACGTGTAAAGCTTACATAAGTAATGAAAGAAGAGAAGTAGATATAAAAAGATAAAATGTCCGACACAAAAACGACTGCCGCCCTTGCTAGTCAGTCCTGTGCGACGGAAAATAGGCTGACACTATAAAGACTGCCGCCCTTGCTAGTCAGTCCTGTGCGCCGGAAAAATAGGCTATGAAGTAGAGGAGAGGGATGGAATCCTTATGTAACGCAAGAAGGCATTGGACTTCTATCTTTCCAAAACTCGAATTTGCGCGTCAGACATTCCTGAGGCCCTGCCACCTCATTCCTCTCTCAGCCGCGTGAGAAGCAGCACCGATTCGAAAACTATGACCTTTGTAACGCGCCGGGTTGAGACCGCAACGCTTAATAGCCATGGCAAGCAGGCCGCAAAAATAGCGCCTAGGGACTGGAAGCCCACCAAGAATGAAAAGTGGATCTGGAGAATTGCCTCTACAGTTCAAGTAATCAAGGAGGAATTGTACGGGGCAAAATAAAGATTGGCGCCCTATGACCAGTGAAAGAGACACAACATGGTTATCAGCATTAAGTAGCTTAGCGATGTTATCTATAGATAAGATGGAGGTGTTGTTATAAGTGAGTTCACACTAGGCACTAAGTTCTCCTTAAGTTGACTTGGATCAAGTTAACTTACGTCAGCCTAAGTTGACTTAAACGTTCAAACCGGTATTTTAGAAAGGCTATCTCTAAAATAGGGAACGGGGAACGGAGGAATGGAAATGGGCAATGAGGAACGGGGAATCTCTAAAATGGGGAATCTCTAAAAGGGGGAATCTCTAAAATAGGGCATCTCTAAAAGGGGGAATCTCTAAAATGGGGAATCTCTAAAAGGGGGAATCTCTAAAAGGGGGAATCTCTAAAAGGGGGAATCTCTAAAATGGGGAATCTCTAAAGGGGGAATCTCTAAAATGGGGGAATCTCTAAAATAGGGAATCTCTAAAAGACATGTCTTACCTTAACACGTTCTTGCAGCCATTTCTCGCCATTTGGTACTACTTTGAGAGAATTTGTCTTTTTTGATATAACAAAGCAGAGGCTATTGCACCTTATATTCTCATTACTAGTTAATTATGCCATGAAACGTAACCAGCCAGAAACAATGAAAACATTTAGCATTTGGGTGGTTTCCGGACTACGTCTGACATGTCCCGATCCCAGACATACCGCGGGTAACTGGGTGATAACATCATTGATAAGGTGAATTTTTCCTTGACCGGTGAAACCTTTTCTTTTTTTTTTGAAAAACATTGATGACGTTTGTTGCAACTTTCGAAAGGCATATTAGATAATAGGAAATTGGTTAGTTTTCCACATATTAAAGAAAGGGTTATTTTGTTAGACATCATTGTAAGGCCATTAAGGCTGATGGATCAATCGTAACACAAACAACGCGTATTTCACAATTTGCATTTTTGAACTGGTGACTAGATAAGCTTTTTGCAGGCGTCCAGACGTCTGTCTAGTCCAGTTAATGATGGTCGACGCGTGTTACAGGCGCCAGGCCCGGTTCCAGTTCCAGTCAGTTTGAGTCTACGGCTTATTCAGATATTCAATTGCGCTTTGATCTTTACCGTTTTGCAGTAAGATGCTAAAAAGAATTCTATTTCTCTCGCTGTATGTGGCCCCTTGGTATAGATTGGCATAAATTTTTTAAGTCTCCCCTCGAAGATATTGCGGCAATTAATATCTAGTAGTTATGACAACAACTGTCAATAGGGTCTCAATAATATAATTGGTTGTTGGCAAATGCTGTAAATGCAAAAGGTCTCTCAGCAAAAACTCAACTTTTAAAAAGATCATAGATTTATCCAGTTTGTTGATAGATTCTCCCGTTTAGAGATTCCCCCTTTTTGAGAATCCCCATTTTAGAGATTCCCCCTTTTAGAGATTCCCCATTTTAGAGATTCCCCATTTTAGAGATTCCCCCTTCTAGAGATTCCCTATTTTAGAGATACCCCCTTTTAGAAATTCCCCATTTTAGAGATTCCCTATTTTAGAGATTCCCCGTTCCCCGTTCCTCCATTCCCCGTTCCCTGTTTTAGAGATATCCATTTTAGAAAGAACGCTTTGCTCACAAACCTGTCATCAAGTCTGCATGTTTTGGTTGAGCAGTAATTCCCTAAGGGCGTCACGATAAGAACGCGATCACGTACCCTTTTAGAGATTTCCCCTTTTAGAGATTCCCTATTTTAGAGATACCCCCTTTTAGAAATTCCCCATTTTAGCGATTCCCTATTTTAGAGATTCCCCGTTCCCTGTTTTAGAGATAGCCATTTTAGAAAGAACGCTTTACTCACACACCTGTCATCAAGTCTGCATGTTTTGGTTGAGCAGTAACTCCCTAAGGGCGTCACGATAAGAACGCGATCACGTACCCGGGATCATAGCAGGGACGCATTTTTATTTGAAATGAGACCGAGAAGCCGAAAAATCACTGTTTTGGCAGCTGCTGTCTGTTTATTACATTTGCAGTTGTTGGTTAGTCAAATAACTATGCGGGATCTCATGTTTCTCCGTGAAAGGCTCATGGAAAGTTTTGTACAAGAGGGCGAAAGCCTTCTGTTTCTTACCGTGGTCCTTTTGAGAATACGGCGCAGACAGGGGAACTTAAGAAACGCACAGAGAAGAGCTTGGGCTTGGCCAAGACCACAGAACTGGTTTAATGCCCTACTTACAACGCTCCAGCTGGATGTTCTGTGGAAACCACATTTTAGAATGGAACGTGACACATTTGAAGAGCTGTGCCGACTTCTTCGTGATGATCTTATGAAACAGGAAACAAGAATGCGAAAGCCCGTATCACTGGAAAAACGCATTGCTGTAGGTCTTTGGAGACTCTCCACTGGAAACAGTTATCGGTAGTGTGGATTACAATTTGGTCTTGGGAAATCTACGGCGAAGTTGATATGCCAAGAATTCGAAGAAGCTCTCTGTCGTAAAAAGGACTCTTTTATTCGATTTCCTTTTACTGTCGATGAAGTTCAAGATGCAATTGATGACTTTGAAGCAGAGTACAAGTTTCCACAAATTGTTGGTGCAATTGACGGATCCCATATATAAATTAATGCGCTACCGGAGAACAAGGAAGACTACTTTAACAGGAAACAGTACTACAGTGTCAACTTGCAAGGAATAGTCAATACCCAGTTAATTTTTCAGCATATAGCGATCGGTTTCCCTAGTAGCATTCATGATGCGAGAGTTTTAAGGTTAAGCGGGATCTTTGACCTTGCAGAAAATGAAGAGATTCTAACAGCGCCAACAAGAATAATTCACGGGACGCTCTTACGACCAATGCTTGTGGAGGACAGCGCTTTTCCTTTGAAAAAATGGCTGTTGAAGCCCTTCTCAAACAGAGGACACCTGCCTCCACAGAGGAGACGCTTTAACAAAAAGTTAAGTGCAATGAGGTCAGTGGTGGAGAGGGCATTTGGGCTGCTAAAAGGACGGCAGAGGCTTTTTCTAAAAAAAAATTGAACAAAGACATGATAGCGTTGCCCGAACTGTGACAGCAGCGTGCATTTTACATAATTTTTGTATTATGCAGGGAGATGTCTACGATGATGATGAAAATCGTCCGCCACCTGATGACGACGATGAAGACGATGACGGAGCAGCGCAGGACGGTTCCTCTGCACGTCAAGCCATGTTGACCTATTTAGCCGCTCAGGGCGTTTTGTAATTTCCATACAACACATACACAACACAAGTATTGGCGAGGCAAATTAAGAAAAGTTAAGGAATCGTCGCAAATCCCTAAATGTAAATGATTTATAAATTCACTGAACAGCTGGACATTTTATAATCGAAGGGTATAGGAAAACTGCTGTTCAGCTATATGTCAGTTTACCATATAACACTAACAAAATTATGTTCAATGTTCATAAGAGGAATAAATGAATGTTCCGATTATATATTTCTATGTCAGTCACTTTTCAAACATTCTTTCAGGATGTTTTTCAATCCTGACACTATAGCCTTCGTTTGCTCTGTTTGGCTTTCTATTGCAGCCTGTTGTAGTTGCATGCTTTTCTCAAAACGAGCATTTTGATTCTCCATGGACAAACGCCACATGTCGCAGATTCTTGTCATGTAATGATCATCGTCGCTATCTGATGGCAACTTTCTTTTCCTTTGGGCTGTTTTACCCTTCGTTGCCTTTTTCTTCCCTCCTATTTCCTCCGTATTAGTTGAAGACTCGGACTCTGTGGCAGAGCTGGTGCTTGGCTGAGAATCGGCAGCGCGTGTTGCTGGTGATTCGTTCCGTTTGTTAGGTCTTACTGACGATTCCGGTGAAGAATCTGTCCCCGTCTTATCCGGAATGATGCTTGATTTACAGACGGTCATCCTTTCAGGGTTTATGGCATCCCGTGCGCCCAACACTTCATCCAGTTGCTGGTAGAACGCACAGCCGGATTGTAGCTTTTTGGCGCCTTCTTCACCCGTCGATGCCATTTTCGTTTTGACTTGTCGGTATTCAAACTCAAGATTTTTTATTCTTTTTTTAACTTGGTCTAGGTTTCTGTTGGTAATCAGGCCCGTTTCCCTGCATTTCCTTAAAAAAAACTTTGCAGGATTTTTGCCCACAAAGCCTTCCTTTGAGAAACAGAGGCTGATTTGAGAGATTGGCCGTAAACACAGCTCCACGTGTCAAGGAGGATTATAGTTTCTTCCTTAGTCCAATCTACTCTTGTTCGGGTGGGTGTTTCTGAGGCAGGACTTGAACCATTTGAGTCAGATAATGAACACTCAGGTGAGGAGGCTAACACGTGAGAGTAATAAAATGGTCCCATAAACGGCGCAGGAGATTGACTAAATTGTGTGGCCGCCACGGATCCAGCACTCGAAGACGAAGCATAAACATGTGGCAAACGTCCTTCCGATCTATGGAAACGGTATAGAGAAAATGGAATGAATTTACGCGCAGATAGCTTATTTGTGGAAATAAAGCACCAGCCCAGCTTACGTTGTAAATGGAGGAAAGTCGTATGGAAAATCGTCTTCATTGCGGCGGTACATGTTTCACTATTCTTACAGGTTTTCGCGCCAAGCACTGAAAGGATCTGACCCGTGTTTGAAATCATGTAATCTTTAGAGAACGTTTAGGGATAAAGTTTCGTAAGCAAGCCTTAAGTCATGTTTGACAAAGGCTTAAGGAAGACTTCATGCCTTTGATGATGCCGGCGATAACAACCATCTAAGCCTAAAATCACGCACTTTTGACTTAGTGGTTCATACGTGTAATTTTTACTAAGTCAACTTAGGTAATGACTAAGACAGACTTAGTGGTCTAGTGTGAACCCCTAAATTAGTTACTGCCATTTCGCCCACACGAAGGAAAGCGTAAAAAGCAAGGCAGCACATTGCCCGAAATAAACACAGCTCGTAACGAGACAGGGAGAGATCAGGAGCCAAACACAAAATCTTGTGGAGAATAGGGAGGGTAATAGGTAATCGGCCGTCAAAACCTGAGCCTAGCTTGCCATAACCTTTAAGCATTTGAATGATAAAAAATACCTTTGTAGGATCTGGAAGGCTTTACAGCTTATGGGAATAGCTGAGAGCCGAAATGTAGGTATTGGCCGTTGTGGCGGCATAATTACGATCGAATAAATAGGCAATAAAGAGAGCCAAATGCGGCGCTGAAATAGGAAGATTGACTGGAACCCCTGGAAAAATAGTGTGGAAAAAATCGTAAAATAATTTCCAAGCACGCTTGTAGGTAGGCAAAGAGGAAGGTTGAAGGCTTGACTGAATCAGTTGAGTAACTATGGCCGCCAATTCTGGGGCAGCAAAGGCAGAGGAATGTCTGTCGGCAAGTTGTCCATAGAAGATGGTGCCAGCCGATGAAAAATCTGAACCTGTAAGCGAGATAAAGCGTCCGCTAAGACGTTGCGTGAACCGGGTACGTGCTTCGCTTTAAACACAATGTTGTTACGTAAGCAAATGAGAACGAGTTTCCTACTCGGGATGTATTGTCCTGATTGTCTTCAACAAAAGCAGGCCAATCAAAATCCATTCTTGTCGCTTATATTGCGAGGGAGGGGACCCACTCGCCCCTACCTCTGTGACGTCAAAGCATCATTTAATTAACACTGGATTAAACTTGTGTTGCCATATTGTTAACATGTTCTGGACTCAAGTGTGCCGTTTTCAAACGGAAATTTCACCATTTTGAAGCGGTGAATCGAAAGAATAACTTCTAAGAAGCACTTGGCATCTAAACGGTGGAAATTGGAGAGTCCCTGGCGAACGAATCGTGCTTTGTTTGACAGTCCCGAACCACGATAGGAGACAGAAAAGAGGTAATCGAGAAGCTTACGTTATCGTAATGGAGATCCTCAGTAGCGTAACACAGGGGGAAACAACATAACGCGATCTTCGTGACTCAAAATATTCCTTTAGCAATGATAGTTTTATCAATCGGCGAGGCATACAGTTGGAATAAATGAATCAGCCACAGCATCTTCCAGAGTTCCTGGCGAAGGAATCGTGCTTTGTTTGACAGTCTTAGACTCAATGGCAGACTGAAAAGAGGCCACTTACATTATCGTAATGGAATTTGTGCAATTTCCCTTGAAACCCCAAGTAGCGTAACACAAGGGAAACAACGTAACGCGATCTTCGTGACTCAAACTATTCCATTAGCAAGGATAGTTTTATAAATCTGCGAAGCATACACTTGGAATAAATGAATCAGCCCCAGCATCACGCGTAATGCCAGTATAGCAGGCATCTTGTTACGCGGGATGCCCTGAAGGGGCATACCGTGTCTTAAAACGGGTCGATTTCTTTTCTTTTTTTTTTTTTACGCGGGATGCCCTGAAGGGGCATACCGTGTCTAAAAACGGGTCGATTTCTTTTTCTTTTTTTTTTCTTTTTTTTTTTCTTCCTCGTAGCTACAAATCGGTATATTAATTTATTCATTAAACTCACCCCTCTCCTACTCGGGGTGTATTGTTCTGATTGTCTTCAACAGAAGCAGCCCATTCAAAATCCATTCTTGTCGCTTACATCGCGAGGGAGGGGACCCACTCACCCCTACCTGTGTGACGTCAACGCATCATTTGATCTATTTATAAAAAACAGATTAAATTTGGCGTCATATTGTTAACATGTTCTGGACTCAAGTGTGCCGTTTTCAAACGGAAATTTTACCATTTTGAAGCGGCAAATCGAAAGAATAACTTCTAAGAAGCATTGGACATTTAAAACGGTGGAAATTGGTAAATTCCTGGCGAAGGAATCGTGCTTTGTTTGACAGTCTTAGACCACGACGCGAGACTGAAAAGAGGTCATTGAGAAGCTTACGTTATCGCAATGGAATTCCCGCAATTTCCCATGAAACCCTGAGTAGCGTAACACAAGGGAAACAACGTAACGCGATCGTCGTGACTCAAACTATTCCATCAGCAAGGATAGTTTAATCAATCGGCGAAGCATACAGTTGGAATAAATGAATCAGCCCCAGCATCACGCGTAATGCCAGTATAGCAGGCATCTTGTTTTTTTTTCTTCCTCGTAGCTACAAATGTGTACATTAATTTATTCATTAAACTATCCCCTCTCCTACTCGGGATGTATTGTCCTGATTGTCTTCAACAAAAGAAGGCCAATCAAAATCCATTTTTGTCGCTTATATCACGAGGGAGGGGACCCACTCACCCCTACCTGTGTGACGTCAAAGCATCATTTGATTTATTTATCAAATCCGGATTAAATTTGGTGCCATATTGTTAACATGTTCTGAACTCTAGTGTGCCGTTTTCAAACGGAAATTTCACCATTTTGTAGCGGTGAATGGAAAGAATAACTTCTAAGAAGCACCCGACATTTAAAACGGTGGAAAATGGTGAGTTCCTGGCGAAGGAATCGTGCTTTGTTTAACAGTCTTAGACCACGACACGAGCCTGAAAAGAGGTCATTGAGAAGCTTATGTTATCGTAATGGAATTTCAAAAATTTCCAGTGAAAGTCTGGGTCCCGTAATACAAGGGAAACAACGTAACGCGATCGTCGTGACTCAAACTATTCCATTAGCAAGGATAGTTTTATCAATCGGCGAAGCATACAGTTGGAATAAATGAATCAGCCCCAGCATCACGCGTAATGCCAGCGTAGCAGGCATCTTGTTTTTTCTTCGTCGTAGTCACAAATCGACAAATTAATTTATGCATTAAAATATGTCCTCCCCTAGTGGGGATGTATTGCTCTGATTGTCTTCAACAAAAGCGGCCCAATCAAAATCTGTTATTCGGGCATATATCACGAGAGAGGGGACCCACTTATCCCTTCCTGTGTGACGTCAAATCATTATTTAATTTATTCATTAAACCTTGATTAAATTCTACCCTCTCCCAGAAGGGATTTATTGTTCTGATTGTCTTGAACAAAAACAGCCCAATCAAAATCTATTATCGGCGCGTATATCACGAGGGAGGGAACCCACTTATCTCTACCTGTGTGACGTCAAAGCAAGTCATCATTTCGAAAAGTTGTTTTCGTTCAATGGCGGCCACATGTATGAATTTAAGACTTTGATCTGCCGTTTTCAGAGAGAAAACAAACCTTTTTCAAGCAGTGAATCGAAATAATAACTTCTAGGTAGTACTCGACAGTTGAAACGGTGGAAATTGGGAGAGTTCGCAGCAAAGAAACTCTGCTTTAAAAAACAGATCGAATAATCAACGCGAAGGATTAGAGCTAGAGGAGGCCAGACCAGTTCAGCGGGGTCATGACGTTATTGCATAGTTATTTCTGGTATGATTCCTAGTAACACAACGATAAGTATCACGCAATATATCTGAATAAAACCATTCAGACAATTATTTTAATTGCCAAGGGAGGATAGTTTTTAAATATCTGCGAAACATACCATGGGGAATAATTGGGGCTACATTAAGCATTCCGTGTAATGCCATTAGAGGGGCATCTTGTTTATGATATGCACCAGAGCTTCGTTATCGGTAAAAAATAACACTCAGCGGTTCTGCATCTCATGACCCCACAGGAACAGACTTAAGACAATGGGATAAAATTCTAAAATCGCAATATTCGTGTAAGCCCACTCATTTGGCCATCGCCCATAGCACCAGTGGTTGCCGAAAATAGCACCAAAACCTAAAGCACCGGAAGCATCTGTAAATAAGTTCAACTTGCGCGAGTTAAGCCACTTGTCGTTTAAAAAGAAAGATTGGCAATTAAATTGGGACAAAAAAGAGAGCCAGAGTCGTAGATCCGCTTTAGCCTCACTAGTGAGGCGAATAAGATGATGGGCTGATCTTAATGAACGTATGCCAATCGTAAGATCGATCAATCGCCTCAGAAAGGCACGACCCGGTTTAACTACAGCACAAGCGAAGTTTAACAAGATGCCTGCTATACTGGCATTACGCGTGATGCTGGGGCTGATTCGTTTATTCCAACTGTATGCTTCGCCGATTGATAAAACTATCCTTGCTAATGGAATAGTTCAGTTGAGTCACGACGATCGCGTTACGTTGTTTCCCTTGTGTTACGCGACTCAGACTATCACCGGAAATGTGTGAATTTCCATTACGATAACGTAAGCTTCTTAATGACCGTTTTTCAGTCTCGCGTCGTGGTCTAAGACTGTCAAATAAAGCACGATTCCTTCGCCAGGAACTCACCAATTTCCACCGTTTTAAATGTCGGGTGCTTCTTATAAGTTATTCTTTCGGTTTACCGCTTCAAAATGGTGAAATTTCCGTTTGAAAACGGCACACTTGAGTCCACAGCATGTTAACAATATGGCGCGACAATTTAATCCGTCTTAAATAAATATATCAAATGATACGTTGACGTCACACAGGTAGGGGTGAGTGGGTCCCCTCCCTCGCGATATAAGCGACAGGAATGGATTTTGATTGGCCTGCTGTTGTTGAAGACAATCAGGACAATACATCCCGACTAGGAGAGGGGTGAGTTTAATGAATAAATTAATGTACCGATTTGTGATTACGACGAAGAAAAAGAAATAGTCCCGTTTTTAGACACGGTATGCCCCCTCAGGGCATCCCGCGTAACAAACCAAAGAGCGATTGGAGTTCCTTTAATGTAACCTTTTTACGCCGAGGGAATTGAGAAATTAAAGTAGTGCACTTTTGAATTTTGTCATGAGGCAGTCGGGCCGCCATAGAGATAGAATCCAATTCAATACCTGCAAAAGATAAAGTGGTCGATGGACCAACTGTTTTTTGCGGTGCCATGGGGATGCCCAAATAAGAACACAGGCGCAGAAATAAGTCCAGTTGTTGTGAACAGGACTCATAAGAGGGAGCTATGATAAGAAAATCGTCTAAAAGATGCAGGATAAAGTCTATATTCATCTTAGTACGGGCAATCCATTCAACTGCCGTGCTTAAGGTTTCGAATGTCCGACACGAACTGGAACAACCCGTAGGCATCCAACGGTCATAGAAATAAAGGCCATTCCAACGTATTCCGAGTAGGTGGTAATCTTTAGGGTTAATCGGTATTATGCGAAAAGCACTTTGTACGTCCGTTTTTGCAAGAAAACAACCGGGACCTGCTTTCTTAATGAATCGGATAGCATCCTCGATATTAGCGTAGGAAACTGAGGTATATTCGTTGGGAATGCCGTCGTTGACCGACAATCCCTTGGGGTAGGACAAATGGCTAATTAATCTAAATTCACCGGGGACTTTCTTTGGAACAACCCCGAGAGGGGAAACGCGAAATTGTGCAAACGAAGGAGCTAAAAAAGGACCTGCTAGTCTGCCGACCTCTATTTCTTTAGCAAGCTTTGCCTCAACGACAGAGGGCTGTTGAATGACCGAAGCCAAATTTTTAGAATCAATGGCAGTAAAATCACCCTTGAAATGAATTGGAAACCCGTCAGTAAAACCAAACCTTAAGAACTCAACAGTCGAATGGTCATACCCGTCAAGAAGGAAAATGAATCTATCGGCTCGAACTGGGGTTGGTAGGTTTTGCTTTGGCAGACAGGGGTTGTTTGTTGGCGGGCTGGCTTGAGGTACTCCCTGAGGCACGAAAATTACAAGTTGTGCCTACGTACTTAAAGCAGGTATGTTTGAAATTGCAGCCGGAGCAAACCAAACCACGATGTAATTTGAAGCAAAAACCGAAGGGAATTCCACGATCGGCCTTCCCTCTAGGACCCGATGTAATCCCGAATGCGGGTGATTTGCTGGCTGAGGTGCTAAGCCACAACTCACTATGAATCGTGCCCCACGGGAGTGAAGAAACATGGGACTGACGAATAAACCGGAAATTCTCGTCATAGAAGCGCCAATTGTGACCCCTGGCTGCCAAGTCATGAATAATGGAACCATATTTCATAAGAGCGGGAGACTCAGTGGGGTATTTCATAGTATAAACCCCGACAAATACATCAAAAGCGCTCAACCAGGATTCAACAGAAGAAATATTCCGTGGTTTCTCGGCCGGTTCCAAACAAAGCGAAGGAGGCTGACCCGATTCAGCGCTACTAACAGTTACTTGATAACGACTCTGTGTAGCCGGCTTAACGAGAAGGGAACCAAAGTCAACATATTCGTGGTTCCAGATTTTGGTACGGATCTTTTCGGAGACGCGAGCGTCAATAGACAGACTCGAGGAGATGAAAGGATCAGACGGCTCACCTGGTGAGAATGCTGGTTGGGCGGCCACAACTGAAGATTGCACGGCACTCTCCAAACTGGGAATGGAAGTACTTGGCGGACATGGAGGAATGGAAGGAGATGCTGCAGGTATCTCCCTGACAAAGGTATTAGTCGACATAGGTGTTGATGACGAAGGCAGGGACTGCTCTTGTCGAAGGCGTTGCGTGACGGCGTCAGCCAAGCGTGAAATCATGTCATCGGTAAATGACGTTGACGGAAGGTCGCTGGTGCTAATTGCACTATTAGCGCGCTAGCTGTGTGGCCGACCCAGTGTCTCATTTTGCCGGGACCGTTTGGGTGCAGCTCTATTCACCACCTCACTCTGAGAGCGTTTACCTTGAAGTCTAGCTGATATGCGAGGCATAATGAACCTAAGAGAAATAAAGAAACGGAAGACAAGTGACGGGGGGGGGGGGGGGGGGGGGGAGGGGGGACACAAAGTGTTGACGGCAAATCAATAGAAGTAAACCAAGGGACCAAGCCATGTCAGACCAAAATGGTCGACGCAATTCCCGGCCTGTCCCTACGACACAAAAACGTGAACGAGGACGAAAGTTAAAACAAACCATACGTCCTTACAGAAATTGAAGGCCAAATCGTCCTCATCAAACAATGTAACGCAAAAACCAGCTGACAATAGGAAAAGCCAGCATGAACAAAGTTGAACAAATCGAACTAGTCATCTGCCTTCAGAACTAAGTATTTACAAGTAGCTTAAGGCCTTTAAAATTGCACCGCAATAACTGCGGTACAACAAGTATTGGCCTCGGGCATTAAGGTGGACTCGATCCCTCAAATAAAAATCTTGGTCCGGTCTTGTAAAAGCCTTGTGGCGCCAAGGGAAGACACACTCTAAAGGGTCCACCACAACATCGAGGTATTGCTGAAGAACCCTAGCGCGGTCCCGGAAAAACAGGGAACGAAGCGTAGATTCGCCACGTGGTATAACATGGCAAACACACACCACCGCAACTGAAGAAATGCATTTTAAAGTCACAACAAGATCTTCGATAGAAGAACCAACAATTTCGGGAGCGACTGAGGTCAAATCATTTGTGCCGACTTCTAAAATGATGATTTCTGGCATGAGTTGGCGAACCACTGGCAAATCATAAGATTTTATTTTTTCAACCGTACGTCCACCAATCCCGTATAAATGAACCTCGGCAGTGCCAACAAGACCAAAGGTACTTGTGGCCCGAACATCAAAGTTGTTATCCAGATCATTTTTAAGGCGTTTTACAAAAGAATGACCGAGAATGAGAACTTTGGGAACGCTCCCCATTTCACGAGTCGACGTAGAATATATCGAAAAACAAAACAACCTACCTGAAATGAAAACTGCTGCAAAACCTTCAAATGAAAACTGCACTTGTCAGACATCAAGTCAGAATGGCAGTGGAAAGATAGCCAGATGGGAATATAACGTGGCCCATCCTTGGCGCCTGACTGGGCCTCTCCGAGATAATATACCAGATAAAATGTATATGGAATTGTAACTTAAGATTTAATTAATGGAAAAATGATTTCCAAATGGCAAAGATATTGTTACATAAGAGATAAGATGAAAGGTGGCTTACAACTTAAGATAATACACGTGAATCGGCATGGAACATAAAAATCCTATTTGTGCCAAATATTCCATTTAAAATTTGTCAGTTATAAAAACAACTTAGGGAGGGTGTTCTTGGGGAAACCATTAAACCGATGTTTTCTAAGAATTATTTTAATACAAAACCCTTTATTTTAACTTGGGAAAGCTGCAAAAATACCGCATTTGATCAACTGGCAATGCGTATATTGCTAAAGAAACTTCTAATGTAAGAGAACCTTACTGGATTTGAATTTTATGAAGGGGAGACTGTTATTTTTTAATTAGTATGTCAGAAAAGTTAACCACCACATTTTAATGAATAACATTTAAAATTGAAAGTATCGTCATATCTCACCCAGCTATTTAGGGGGTAATTTAGTGAATTTACACGATGGTGCTATTTCTCTGTCCAGTCTCATACAAGGGGTATTAAAGGCAACTTTTTCTTTACGGATTTTCTGTTTAAGATAGCACTGAAAAAACAGAACAAAGCAAAACAAGAAACCAGCTGTTTATCCTTTTCTTTCTCTTTAAGCAACGTGTCTCATATTGTAGTTATCTGAGAAGAAGAAGCCTGATTTAGGATTGCTTGATGGTCGGTTGGAAAACGGAAAGGATAGCAAGCACGAAATAACACACTTGAGTGAAAAAAATAACAACTGTGGGCAATCCCTTATTATTAAACGCGTGAAAGTATCACCGAAAAGAAAAAAAATAATTAAAAAACAAATGTTTCACTAGACCCTCATATCGAAAGATTGGACTGCCTCTAGACGAAGTGATCTATCGGCCACAGTAAAATAATTTTTCCAATTCCTTCACATTACTCTTCGTAATTAGAAAAAATATTTTCCTTGCAGTTATGACTATTTGAAGATTACTAATGAGAAGAACGAGTCTCTCGATGTGTACTGTGGGAAGATGACTGGAAAGTCTGTTTTTGTATCTGGACACCAAGCAATAATGACATTCTTCTCAGATGGTAGTGTTGAAGGAAGAGGATTTCGGTTATCATTCACCACTGGTTTACCTGGTAAGAACATACTGGCTGAAGAAATCGCACAGGCGTTAAAATTATAGCAAATAATAATAATAATAATAATAATAATAATAATAATAATAATAATAATAATAATAATGTTTCAAAGATCATTTTGCTTTTTCGAACTTTACAACAGCACAAATTTGCATGGAAAATTCCTTCAGACAAACAACTGTGATAACATCTTAAGCACTTGCAGAGAAAGCAAAATATATGCGGCTGAACGATTATCCAGTTTTATGAATCTTACGACAGCCAGGTTTTCGTCCAGGTCTGAAGAAATCTTTAATGGCTGTGGTTTGAATCCCTACATTTAGTCGCTACAACCAGCTTCATTTTTGCTTGTTCTTAAATTAAGGTTTTTTTTTTATTACAAAGACGACCTCCTAAATTCAGTCTTGTGTCATTTTATTCCAATGTTGTCATCATTGACGGACGGTTTTCAATCTAATCATCCTTGTTTTAGTTCCACCAAAGGTTGTGTCACCAGCTCCTGTTGTGCGAGCGGCATTAAACGCCTCGCTCACGTTGTGCACAGCCAACGGAACTCTCCCCATATATATGGTGGTGATAAGGAACTCAACAACTCTTGTCAATGAAACAAACACTGCACGCATCCAAATAAAGGAGGAGGGAAACTACATATGCCGGGCGAAAAGCAAATATGGCACTGATGAGAGAAAGTTCATAGTTGTGGACTGTGAGTCACCCAGTTTATTTATTTTAAAATGCGCTTGGAGAATCGTCCTCTTGATGTTTTTTCAATAGTTTTTCATATATAATATATTATTTTATAAATATATATTATATTTTTTTATATTTTTCATAAATAGTTATTCGTCTTGGAGAACCATAATGATCAGCATGACGTGCCAGCAGACCTTTTCTACCCAATTTGCTATTCTGATACTAAAAGTTACGTTTGATAGTATTAAAGCGAAGAGAACTTAACCTAAACTAATGATGGCCAATTCAAAATGTTTCAATGAGATGCTGACGTCACATTATGTTATCTGCATTATAACCATTTTTGATCCAACGGAACTCCTTTTTGTTATGTTTGGTTTTGTTAAACGTTTGCTTTTATTTACTTTTGTTTTGTTTTTCTTTTTTATTCAAAAAGTTTGAAAGTAATCATGATTTAAGTGAATATTCGAAATCAGATATCTTGCAGACATGTCTATTGGTAAGGATGAATTTTTAAAGAGTCAGACCCCCCTATAATTATCCCTGGGTGAAAATTTCTTTGTTCGAGGAAAAAATAAAGACGTTTCCCAATGGTAAACAAGTTCACATGGTACCAGCCGATTTTCGACCGGTTGAAAATTCGTGCGATTAGGTGTTCCGTTCACAAGGAACCACGCTTCCCGTACGAAAATTTAGACGCCTGGCGGTTCAAAAAATTGACTCTCAAATTCGAGGACGACCTTTGACCTTTGACCGGCGCGGTATGAACACCTTGACTGCTAATTTTTTTCTACGGTAAGGAGATGATTGCATGGATGCGTGCATGGTAACTCAGCTGGAACAAGAGAGGAAGAAACTCTTGATTGCGAACATGGAAAGTGTCGTTTTATTATTCACTTTGCTTCGAAATATTACGGTATTTAATAATTTAATAATGCAAAATGTCAGCTTGCAAATGGTTCAAAAAATTCGTACAGCTATCCGTGAAAGAAGAAAAAAAGAAAAGACCAGGTGGCAATTTTGCCAATAACATCGTCGTGGCTGATGAAAGCTGTTCAGTGTCCAAGGCGGATTTCATAAAATTTTGTGACAAGGTCAGACCTTTTCTGCAGAAGCAATCTACAATTAAGTTTTATGAGATCCTCAATGATGTTGAAAAACAATTAGCTTTAATATCTATCGGACGAGGGGAAATACCCAAGGTTACTAATGCATTCGGGATAGGGAATTCAACCGTGTCTGAAAAGCCTTCAGGCGTTGGATCTTTACCCTGTTTATCGCTACCATCGTTGGCCTTTCTTTTCCTCGACGCCATTTAACATATAGTAAAGAAGTGGACTGCTCATTGATGAAACCGCTGTCTAAAAAAAGTTTAAATCCGTCCTGGTTTGTCATTTCTATGTGAACAGAACGGAAGTGTTTAACGGTTCCGTGTGAACAAAATGTCCGGTGAAATATTTTAACCGGTGGAAAAATCGTGCGGCACCGTGTAAAAGTAGCTTTATGCATATGCAAAAATCGTGTAAACGTCTCAAAGATCGAGTGTGCAAAGTACCCCCCTCCCACCCCCTTAGGACTGGATGTGGTAAACTCGCTCTGAGGACTCAAAAGTATACAGTCAAGTTCGCAGTCTTCAAAACCTTTCTTATTTGATATGATTAATGATGGATAGATGGACGGACGGACAGAAAGACAGACAGGCAGACAGAGTGAACTACTTTTCTTTAGTTCACGGAGAGTTTAAGAATGACTGTTTTTAACATATCAACAGCATCAACAAAACAATAATCTTGTGTGTTAGTTTGCGTGTTTCATATCCACATAGAGGAACAAAAAAGAATACAGGTTAAACGCTCCTCTTTGATATTTACTTTCCGTTGACCTCTTTCATCAGCGTGCCCGGAGCCTTGTGTTTGTTCACCCTGGCGGTACGATGCCTTGATAAATGTTTCGTGTGTAGGGAAACAACTGACGTCTATTCCTGGACCATTACCAACCGATGCTGGATTTCTGTAAGAACGCTCCTCCAATAATAACACGAGCACAGCACAATTATTAGTGAAACTCGAACCGGAATGACACCGTTCATTTGTTCGCATTTATCAATATTTGCTCAAATACAAAACTAGTAATTTCACTCCAGACGATTCTAATTCTATTCAGTTTTTTTTTTTCTGTGGCTTATGAAAACTACTCAAGCCAGCTATCCCCTGGCTAAACGCGGCAGTGCTATCAGCTCTCATACATCTCATTAATGTTTGCGTCCTCTGACTGGACGGAACTTGGCACCTGGTAAGAAAGAAAGAAAGAAAGAAAGAAAGAAAGAAAAGAAAGAAAGAAAGAATTTTTAAAGAAGTGCCATATGTATCAAAATGACATGCCGCTATTTCCGATGTTTTATTAATCTCACAATAGAATAAAACGAGATTTTATCTGACGCATTTCAAGGAACTAATCCATTGAAGCATAAGCTGGTTATTACTTTATTCCTCCTTTTGCTATGTTGTCTATGAGCTTCAGTTTGATAATGCGTTCCAGGCTCAACCTAATATGCTTAAATTCTGTTTCCAGTTTCATCAAAAGAGTAATTAATTTTAGCTCTTACATTTTTATTAGAAAGACGGCTAATGATTCGCTTTATTTCAGAGCCCCAAGTTTTACGGATTTCTCTTTTTTTTCGAATTCATTTTACTTTGTCAACAAACGAGGCAACAATGAAGAATGGAACGTTTTTGGCACTCCTTTCTTTTTCTTTTCTTTCTTCTTGGTTTAATCTTTGATGTCTTAGTGGGAACGCATCAAAACATAATGATAAGGGCGTCTATGATCGACATAATGATGATTATGAGAAAGAAGATTATTAATAATAATTGTGATAATTATGCTCATGTCCTTTAAGCATTTAAGAAGGAATGTCTACTAACACCGAGCAAGGGGTGGAACATGATAAAAAAAAAAATGAAAGTCCTTCATAAATTGACTAAGAATTCCCTATGGTAGTTCTAGTAACGTGGTGGTTTTGATTTCTTAAATATTTTTTTTAAAACCCAGAAAAACTGAATAAAATCTGTTCGGCCCCACGTGTAAAGAGGAGCACCCAAAATAGACGTGTCCCATGCCTTCTCTAAACTTCGCTTTGTTTAATTCGCATTAGTAAAAAACCTCCTTTTAAGCTTGGAAATGTGCAGTTGAAGAGCTAACAAATCGTTTGAGGCCAATGATAGATGTCTGCTTTAGTTTTGAAGGTCATTGGGAAGGTACTGAAAATTACTAAGATTGGCTCAGTCGAAATTCTCAATTTGGCGCACTTTTTCAGGAGAGAGTTTCCCGGTAAAACACCGGATCACTTGATATTTAGAATTCTTGATTGACGAAATGCCGTTCTAAAACCAGGTTTAAAAATTACTTTCGGGCTTTCTATCAGCGCTAAGAACTAACGCTCTCAAAATCCCGATAATTGCAACATTGATCTGTCAACAATTGTAAACAAAATGCATGTTTCTGTCAAAATCGCCAAAGACTTTTCTATTTTTTTCCTTCTTTCCCTCAATATTACGATGGAATATAAAACAGGAAGCTCACATTTAGCTCACCTTGAATAAGATGTTATACAAAGCCACCATAGCTCGAAGGGTTGATAATTGATCTCCTTATTGACCAATGACTATAGCTGCTATCACATTCACGTCTCTTGGCAAGTGCCAATTAAAGGGGCAAAAATCCTTTGACGGCAACAAAATCCTGTCGGCTCAAAGAAAATATTAACAAAAATGCCTAATTTTTAAGTTCTCCACATTCATCTCAGAAACAGCCGAACTTTACAATCTTCCATTTTCGACTGTTGTTGATATTTTTTCGGTCACGCAACGGCTTCCTTTACTGTCTTTACTTAGGAGTGATTGTTTTTTCTTACATAATGGCCAAAATGAAAAAAAAAAAAAAAAAAAAAAAAAAAAAAAAGCAAACAAGATCCAAACATTGGGACGTCTGAAACTAGTTCCTTTAAAGTTATTTGAACTTGCAAACGTGACTGTTCACGTATTAAGCGGCTTTTGAATTTCACCGTGAACTGTGATGTCCTTTCAGGTTCACGGTCATGGCGTGTGCGTGAATTGTTTATTTACCAAAGATAATTGATAACACTTAGAACTTGAATGATGTTTTAACGAAAGGAAATTGAACAGATACCGGTATAAGGTGATATAAGAAAACTTTTTGAGTTTCTCATCCAGAATGACGTTAGTTCTTTTAGCTTGTGTCGGATTTGCCAACATAAATAACAGCTAACAATGTGAAAGATATACAGACAGATAGAGTTCGGTGATCACTATGATGATAACTTAACAGTACCTGAAAGAGGGTCGGGTGCATCAATTCCTCGTGAACAAGATCCTTTAAAAAGTTCAGTTTTCTGTTTAATCGTGAATTTTCTCTGATCTGCAGCACTTTTTTGTCTAAAATTTGTTTATTTTAGTTACAATGATTTACTGTAGTCTTATAAAACACCGCCGTTCTGATTAAGATATTGTCACGCACCTGATGAACATATAATAATGATGCGGGAACAATTCACCAAATATACGTCTCTATATACCATAAAATTTATATAATATAAAACACTTTGTAATTTTTTTGTAATTTGCTGGTAATTTCAATCATTCTAACGGCCATTTCGGTCAGCCTGTGAAATTTGCGGATGCTTCAATTATCTGACAAGGTGAACAGGCAGAAAAAATCTTAGGAAACCGTTCAAATCTTCCGTTGGTGCAACCCTAGTGCAGAACCGTTAAGGCAACAACAAACGTGTTGCATACCTCGTGAAAATCTACAGGACAGACACGTTTCGGGACAACGCTAGCAGTGTTGGAATAACTGATGTTTACTCCGAAGTTGAGCTTGTCTTAGCGTGCGCGTGACCCTTACTTCCTCTACATTTCTGCGCAGACCGTTAGAGTCTTGCCACAAGTCGTCTTTTTATACACCGAAAGAGTAACCAACAAGGCGACGGAGTCGTGAGGCGAGCGCCTGACTGGACCCCACCTAAACGGACTTGAGAAAGTCTAACGTAGGCCATTTCTCCTGCCTATCCCATCTCAGTGGGACATTAGCCGGTGCAGAGGTGCTGACCGATGACGAGATCCACCAGGGCTGTATAAACATGCTGCAATACTGAGAAGGTGAGAAAAGCAGACCGTGAGATAGGCAAGTCCGGTCCATAGCTTTATTGCGAGAAACCGGTGTACTGTCTTTCGGTTAATACACCTTAATTTTGTCATATACGCTGCCCTCCTCTGTAACTGATTTGCGAACAATGGGCCAATTTAGTTTGGAAACAGTGCAATCCAAACGCAGCCTGATCCTACGCAGTCGTTTTTTTCAGGGACATCGTATTACCTGCTCCCCTAAAAGCGACTGCGTGGGAGTATAACCAAGACGTGACTAGTTTCTGTCTTTTTCGTCGCTGGTATTTTGAACTTTAAACTAATCACTACATAAATCAATAAATGATGCCGCGACCGTAGGCCAATTGTAGATGCTAGTGAGACGATACCAATAACAGGCCAGGAACTGCAAGCATTGGAGCCCGAGCCCTATGGTGCATAGGACTCCCTTTGGCTTGTCCTTTTGCACAGTTCAGATTTAGAAGATAAAATAACTTTATTATATGACATCAGGAGCTACATTTAGGCCTTTAGACGCAGTAAATTCATACTTGGCATCTACAGACGTCAGCCCTATCAGGTCTCAGCTAAAACGCTCATCAGAAAATGCAAGCGGGCGAACACTGATGGTGAACAGAGGTGGCTTTTGTCAGTACATACCAAGAAAAAACATCACATGAGACAGGCGCCCTGTTTCGCGCAACACGTTCATCAGACACGCTGCGTCGCCAGCTCTCTAGTGATAAACATTCCGATGTCGCAAGACACTTGATGTGCTACACGAACTTAAACAGGAGTTTGTATTCACTGTAAAGCAAGCAAATCTTTAGTGGAAGGCCCACATACCGGCGCTCTTTCAACAAAGATGCTGCAAGGGTCGACGTCGTAGAGCGACCTGAAGAGTTATCAGTTTTGGTTGTCGCGAAAACCAAAGCGTTTGATTCAGTTAACGCGGTATATTCCTTGGCATGTCAGCATAGCCCAAACTCTATCTAGACCTGTTTTTTTTTTCCTTTTTTGTCTTCTGAAGATGGAAAGGGAGAGGGAATGCCCCTCCATAACTTCAAAAGTGTAAAAGGCTTGGTAATGAGACTTCGTGGAGAGATAGTACGTTCAAGCATGTCTCCCCTGGGGTCCCCAACAGGACATGATGACATCATACGACAGCTAGACGTGATGGAAGCGGTCGGTCATGTGGCCAACACCAGCACTCTCTAGAGTGCGAGACGAGAAGTCCTTTGACAGAGCTTCAGTAGACCATGCAGAGAAGCTTGAAAGACAAACCACGCTGTTATCAGTGGTCAGCTGAGTCAGTAAGAGAGCAACAAACAAGGTATGGTATGGATACTCGAGTCAAGTGCGTCACGAAGCGCTAACTTCTAACTCAGAAGTCCTAATTGAGAGCCAACCGGAAGTAAAGCAGACCCTGTATGCGGGCTTTTGCAGGATCAGCCCTTCGTGACACAAATACTGAAGCGTGGTCAGTTGACCTCATTGCCTGATGAAGGCTAGCAGTAAGTAGCCGAATCGTCTCGATCTACAACTTGAGTAACTACATCGTGAAACAAACCATTATTTAATTTATTACAATGCATTCTACCACGGTGACAAATGATCCAGTTCAAGATCAATGATCGATGTGTGCTAAAGTAGTTATAGCAACCTTAACAGCAGGTTTCTTCTTGCACCTTGCCTCGGAGAAAGCACTGGTGGATGATGAACCAAAAGCCGATTTCGCGGTCGCAACCTACGGGCACGGCTCCATTACCAGCCGCTGTTTGGGAAAATAAGCATCCGCTCATCCTTCGCCCCCCCCCCCCTCCACCCCCACCCCACCCCCATTTTTCGTTTACCATAAGGAAATGTGTTCTTCCTTTGGCATTGACCTCTCAACTGCAACAATTCGATGGGAAAAGCCATACATCCGATAAACTGCATTCTCTTTGTCAAGAATGCGCATGTCAGCAGTCAGAGGCATGCTTCTTTTCTAGCTGATAACATTATTTTGTCTCATTCTCAAGAGAACAGTCAGGGATGAAACCGTAGTGACTTTTGCACGAAGGCGAAAACTAAGGTGTTAATAACGCTTACTGGTTCTAACAAGAAAAGTGTTCCCCTAGGCTTCACCTCATTAAAATGCAAAGATTATCATATTTTAGCAAGGCTTGCATTGTGGCCTCTTTTGGTGTGTATAAATCATCGGTCCTGTCCACATTTTGGTAACAATTTCGTTGTTTTTAATTTGTTTTTTGTTTTCAGCATGTCACGACACACGTTGTCCTTGTGTTTTCCGCGCAACATAGTCAAACCTAACGTCAGGTGAATTAAAAAAGCGTGAAATTTTATTGCGTTCCTTATGAAACAAACAGAGTCGAATTAAAGTGCTTTGGCTTCAAGTTATTCTGCGAACGGCCCAGTAACGATATCTCGAAACAAAACAAAGAATCGTTTCGAAATTCAAAGAAAAGCAAACTCATCTCGATTTTAAAGGATCTTCAAGTCGAAAAGAAGTGCTCCGATAGTAAGTCATTTAAGTTGATTGTCGCTCCATCGCAATAAGTGAGGATAGTTTATCTTGTTGACTTCCCACATCAAGATAGCTATATAATAACTGACGGGATACATGCACAAGCAAACATCTTATTTAGACAATACCTTATTGCAGTTAGTGAAACATGACCTTTCACTGGTGATTTAAAGCCGAACGCCAAGGTAAACTACATGAAAGTTCAATAGTTTCTCTTACTTTGGTTGCAGTCATGTGCGGTTTGTTTACACGTTGATATTGCGACTTTCGTCATTTTGTTAGCGCTAAGGCTTGGCGCTAGTAAAAAGCCCGGAGCTATTTTTTAAACCTGATTTTAGAGCGATAAATCCTCAATCTAGAATTCTAAATTTGAATGGATTTAGTGTTTTACCGGATCGCCGGCGAAATTTTCTATTCTCGGTTTTCACGTGACGTCACCAAATTCTAGAATTCAAAACTGGGAGGCCTGCAAAATTTTTAACTTCATTCAAGGAAAGATTACCTAAAAATATGTCTGTTCACAATTTCTTAGCTCGATGTCGTGCTTCCTTTTGAAAATAGAACAGTTTCAATTTCCGAGTTTCCATCGTGCGTGACATAAGGAGGACGGCCGCGACAGAGCTTTTCCGTATCTTAAAAATGACTCTTCGGGTGATTTTCAGCATTCTAAACAATTTAAGTTTGAGGAGAAATATTAATCTAAACATTCGAAAATTCACAAGGGCAAACAAACCTCTTTTCTGGCAAAAGTGAACTCCAGATGTTTTTTCGTATTTTCGGCCGCCATGTTTGTGCCCCTCAGAGGGACACAAACATGGCGTCTCCATACTAAGCTCTATAAATTTATGTGGAACATTTTGTCAAATAACTCGAGTACGGAATGCCGCACAGACCTGACACTTGGACAGATGCCTTATTTATTTATCCTCTATACCATGTCAATTTCTTGACTTCATTCATGGAATGGTTTCGATTTTTTTTTTTCAATGGCGTGACAGTGAAAACCGAGAATTAAAAAAAGTGCGCCAAATTGATTTGGAGCGAGCGAATTTTTGAGATTTTTTTGTAGCTCCTCATGACCAGGAAAATTTATCCACTGGAGTATTTTTGGACTCAGATACTTAATAAACACTTCAAAACAAATTTTCAGGAAGAAAACTGTGTTTTGTTTAATGCGAATAGGCCATTTTACAATTGTGTGCTTAGTGGCTTGGCCTAAGATTGGAAGCGAGGCTGGGGGTGACCTTGTTTTGATACAGACCCCACTGCTTTTCATATCTAGATCATGCTGTTCTTATGCTAACTAGTTTTCATTTACATATAAAAAACAGTGAGGTTTGTATCAAAACAAGGTCACCCCCAGCCTCGCTTCCAATCCAAGGCCAGGCCACTAAACACACAACTATAAAATGGCTTATTGAACAGAACGAAGTTTACGAGAAAGTGTAAACCATGTTTATCTTAGGTGTTTTTCAAACCACGAGGGGCTGTCATTGTTTTTTCTATTTTATTTCTTTTGGTTCAAAAAATATATTTCAGGTAAAAAATCCTTCCACGTTTTTAAAACAACCATGGGGTATCTCTGAACGGAATATGAAGAGTTTTTAATTTTTCATCATGTGCCGCTTATTTATGATTTCGCTCGGTCTTAGTAGACATTCCCTCTTAAACGTTACTTAAATCAAATAAAATCGACGATTATCCCTTATTAATTGTAAAGTAACGTCTCCTTACATAATTGGTCTCGTGGGAACTTGTCTGATTACAAAATAGAAGATGTAGCTGTTGGACTTTTTGTTAACATCAATCATCTAAAATATCTAGGAAAAGAAATCTATGCAGCTAAAGAAATGATTGCAAATATGGCTAGCCAGGATTTGAATCCGATTTTGAACCGGTCGCCCTCCTTAACCAATCAGCCACCGATTGGAACCGACTACGCTGGCAACATGGCTGTTTATTAACTTATAATGGAAAGCTCCTGGTAGACATTTTAACTAATTTTCTGCAATCAGGATCACCTCACTACTCTCCCGCTAGATCGGTGATGGACGGCCAAATCCACGAAAGAGGATTGATTTCTAGTCCGCTCCCCCCTTACTGACTAGAAAGGAAGAGGACTCCCTGGAAAATATCATTCAAGAAAAAATAAACATGTAAAATGGGATCATGATGATGTTAATTCTGCATAAACGATCATGTAGAAAAATGAAGGCAATGGAACTGCAACATTGTTCAGAGATCCTGTAAATCTCTTTATAGTCTTAGAATATAAGGGTCCAACCCAATATTTTGTTTAAAGCCTTCCATGATAGAAGAAAACTCAACGATTAAAGTGAACATATGATAAGTAAAAGAAGTGTGATTATAATGAACATGTTGGTATAAAATTTACTTATCTTTTGGCTCCCTTGAGGAAAAATGATTTTCAAATAAGACCTTGTCATTATTCCTTATTTAGACAAAAACAATTGTTAACCAACACTAGTAAAGATGTACATTTATACCTTATACTACACAACGTAAGTAAAAATCAGTCACATAATAGCAATCATCAAGGTGTGATTATTTGTTGACAGGAACTTGGCTGACAACGAGCTGAAGGAACTGCCCAAAAGAGTTTTTGCTAACAATACCCAGCTGCGAAGGCTGTAAGTATAACTTCTTCTTTGTCTGTAAAATAATAATCGAGGGGCTAGTGTTCCTTGAAAAGAAATATTGCGTTTGTGTCTCCTATAATAAATTACAGTTTGCAAATGGGAGCGCATACTCTGTACACATTCGTTGATCCGCTGTAATTACCTTTGGTTGTGTATCGCATACTACGTACGATTAAAAAGTCTAACAATTGGACGTGGTGTCACGTACAGAAAATTTTGTATATTCCTTAAGAGATTAAACTTTGGCATACTACTTGGTAGGTGTTCTTCACGGGTACACCATAATAGTTATTATTCGTTGGCCCCTGGGGCCCATTTCTCGAAAGTCCCGGTAGCTTCCGGGCCCATTAACTTATCGGGGCCGTTATCGGGAAACTTTATCGGGTCCGATGTTGCGTCCTCGAAGCACCCGTAAACTTTCCCGGTAATTTCCGGGCCCGGTAAAACAGGGGACCGTTACCAGGCTCTTGCCCGCGCTTCACGCTCGTTCGCAAGAGAAGGAGCACGACTTGGGACTACGCTTAGTCCATTCGACTGATTCGATTTCGCTGCCGATGGAAAAGCACGGTTATGAATGCGACAGGACTGTCTTCATGATTATTAGAGGACAGTGCAATACGTGCTAAGTTTAACTTTGAGTTTTTGGTTGTGTCAAAGGAGAGCAACCGAGAGAGATCGTTATTTTGCATCATCATGGAAGCGATGATCAGTTGCCTGAAGTAGCTCGATTCTTGGTGTTTAGTATTAAGTGTAGAGAATATTGGGTATAAGGAATAATCTCACACAAGTTTTAAAACTGAAAAGCTATAGTTCAACTGGCGTGATTTAATCGTTTTCTGCGGAAGACATCAAGTATCATTTTTACAGATGCCAAATCGACTTTTGTACGCTGTTTTCTATCACACAACAAGGTGCGATCAATTGAAATACGACTGAAACTATTTTGCAAAAAGGATGGTTTTTTGTTCTTTATTCTCGTTTTTCTATCGTGACTACAGTGCGCTTCTTATTCCTTTTACCTCTAGCTAATGCAGCAAACACCATTTGTGTATTTCGACGACCGCGCCCAATACGACTCTCATCGCTATCGCTCATGTTTACGTTCATCTGTAGCATGTCAGATTTCTAACTTCCGCCTTCTTATGAAAATTCTGCAAATTAACACAAAGAATTTCGAATGATATATTCAGCCATAAAAGAAAACAGTTTCGCTTGCTGTAGGATTAATTAATTTAGTTTTACGTGACAGGAAACCATTTTATGCTAAAAAGGAAGCAATTTCGGAGTAATAAGAATGTGCGCCTTGTTTACCTGACAAAATATTGATTTATTTTTTCTTCCATCGTTTGTTGATAATAGCAATAAAATGGTAATAATTTCAAATTTATATAGCGCCTTTATGCAAACACCCTAAGCGGTTTTCAAACATTCTCTAAAACTTTCTCTAAAACAACACGACAACAACAGTAGTACTACTCCTGTATTTACGTTTGCTTCCGGAGCCAGCGGGCAGCTTCTCGCTGTATTTCTCCGCAATTCGTCTCCAAGTTCATTCACAAGCCACTCAATTCTCGCTCGTGAAAGCCGGAATCTTTCTATGACTTCACAGTCAGCCATGTCGGCCAAAATAGGTCGTCTTTGATAAGACCGAGGTCTTCTAACTAAACAAAAAAGTTGTTTAGTGTCGCAACATTTGCGATTTCCCGGTAACTTTACGGGAGGTCATGTCCTCCCGTTAATTACCGGGAAAGTTAGCGGGAAAATTATCGGTATCGTAAATAACGGGAGCTTCGAGAAACACCCGTTAAATTATCGGGGACTTAACGGGCCAATTACTGGGCCCGATAAGTTACCGGGTCTTTCAAAACACGGGCCCCTGAGGCCTAAGCCACGGCGCCATAAAATAGTTAATCTGAGAACTAAAATCAATGCAACTAAGGGAATGATTGAAAATGTGATTCAGCTAGGATCTGAACCTGGATCTCCAGATTATGGGTCGGAGACCTTAACCACTCGGCCACTGAAGAAAAACATGCTGGCAACGTGGCTGATTATTGAACTTATCAGTAGTGACAAGCCTTGAGAGAAATTGCAATATATTTTCTGCAATCAGGATCATCTCACTACTAGCTCCCGCTCGATCATGATGCACGGCCAAATCTATACCGAAGAAAATTGATTTCTATTTCGCTCCCCCCTTACTCACAAGAAAGGGAGGGGACTTGAAATCGACTTTCTTTAATTGATGGTGATGTTCATCAGAAATTTTCTGGAATGTTTACAGCTGGATTTTAACTCATTTTTATATATATTAAAAAGTAACTCTCACATACTCACAAGTTACATTTCATGCTAACAAATTAGACGACCGCATTGAAAAACTAGCCAAGAAAGAGACATTTATCGCTTTAAACGACCACAGGCCTAATTTCCATGACCATCCGACGTGCGGTCTTATTGAACCTTTCAAGTCAGAATCGGTATAATAAGCGAACAGATCATAGAGGAAATTACAACCTCTATTAATTATTAACTACTAATTCTAATTTTAAAACTTCACTAATTCTTCAATATTTCTTATTTCTCTCAATTTAACCAATCCTTCTAGAAAAACTATCTCCTCTCAAATATACCCAAAAATCACCCAAACCACAACATAGAGTTTTTGGATTGCTTGAAACGTGAACGAGATATTTCCATTAAAGCCATGTTAAGTGCGGTAAAATGGCGTTTACGTTAAGTCCCCCCTTAATTGCCCACATCCAGAGAAGAAACATGGACAACTGCTTCAGAAATGGTCTCTCTCAGGTGATTTGTTAAAAGTCCCTGGAAAACCTTATTGAAGAAAAAATAAGCCTATAAAATGGGATCATGCTTCAACGGTCATGTAGAAAAATCGAGGGAACGGAACTGCAACTTTGTTCAGAGAGTCTCTAAATCTCTTTATAGTCTTAGAATATTAGGGCCTTACTCTATATTTTGTTTAAAGCCATCCGTGATAGGAGAAAACTCAACGATTAACATGAACCTATGATAAGAAAAAGAAGTTTGATTATAATCGACTTGTTGGTATAAAATTTATTTATCTTTTGGTTTCCTTTGAGGAAAAATGAGTTTCAAATAAGACCTTGAGTTAATTATTATTTATTTAGAAAAAAAAAATAAATTGGTTAACCAACACTAGTAAAGATGTACATTTATAGCTTATACTACACAAGTAACATGATAGCCATCATTAAGTGGTGATTATTTGTTCATAGGAACTTGACTGACAACGAGTTGAAGAAACTGCCCAAAGGAGTTTTTGCTAACAATACCAAGCTAGGAAGGCTGTAAGTATAACTTCTTCTTTGTCTGTCAAATAATAATCGAGGATCTGGTGTTGCTTAAAAAGAAATATTGTGTCTCCTATAATAAATTCGTTTTTGCAGCCTTTGTTCATTAACTAGGCATGAATCAATTCTCAATCAAAAACTGAAAAGGAGTCTAAAATTTTACTGTTCAGAACATGTGGTCGTTTAAAAGTATCGCCGTTTGTGTTGTAAACTAACTTATTAGTAGGGGGGGGGGGGGGCATGCTTTAGAAGGAAAAAAGAGGAAATTTATTGAGTTACGAGAGCGATTTAAAGATCTTTGGTTTTATTTGATGCATACGGAATGGATAAGCCTTCCCGCAGTGGACATCTCAACAGTATTTGGATGAAAATTTTATAACAAAAGGGTTAATACGATAATCTTTGTTTGTATTCGTTGGCTGATAAGCTGCAATTTAATGTATTTCGTAAGGACCGGTTTACAAGCTACTACCTGTCAGCGGATTTGGTGGCTCAACAGTATTGGAAAACGAATCCCCTGTGTATTTTGACACACGATTTACAGCCAAAGGTTTACGGATTCATGAAATATGGTGAAGAGCACCAGTTTCTTATTAAATCGGGGAGACACTTTCGTACGGACCGCAGTGTCAATAAAATTAAAAAAAAAAACGTGCACATACGAAATACTCAGGGATACATCTGGTATCATGTGAGCCGGCCTTAAGTTGAAAGACCCCGGCAATCTTAGAATTTCCTTAAAATTCGAACTTTGTACATAAAGTAGTTTATCGAGAAATTGACCTTTTAATGTGTCTACGCCCTTGTGGCAACTCTTTCCATCCAGCTGGCGCAAGTTCTTTGAAATTTTTAACAGCTGATGTAACGTTATGAGTAGCCAGCGTGTTAGACTCTAGAACAAGGGAGGGTGGAGGGAAATCGGTCACGTGGGAAGCGAGGGATCCGATGCTAGGATCGGTAAGACAAAGATAAAAAGAAACACAGTATCGTAGCGCAACGTCCACCTCTATTGCAACATTTTTACTTGAATTATATTTACAATTTACAATTATAAGCGTATAAAGTGTAGCTGTAAGCTTGTTGGGTCCTTATTGGTCGTCCGATGTAATAACCTTTGATTCTGTAACCGCGGGAATTGGAATAACGGCACTATGTCTTGCGCTTATAACGGATGACTGGAAATGTAGCGGCCTTTGCGCGTGATATCTTGAAGTGGAAAGTTTTTCCCCCATCCAAGGGACTTGGAAATTCCACATATTTACATATTCACGCATTTCACATATTCCTGACAAAAACAAGCATTAAAACAAATCCCGCCATTTATAAGTGTTTCTGTGTCTACTCTTATGAAGTATGCATACTTACTGTCTCTTTGTTTTCAAGTAACAAGGAAGTAGTCAGGAGTAATTTTAACGATTATTTTGTCGATTCACTCATTCCATAAACTGACGCGGTCGTATTTTTAAAAGTTTTAGCCGATAAAGTGTGTGGATATCATGTAAACTTACTAAGAACTTGGACAATCCGCATTTTTTTGTTGGTAGGTACTTGAATAACAACCAGCGGAAGGAACTGCCCAAAGGAGTTTTTGAACGTTTGTCTCGTCTTTCTGTTTTGCTTTTTACACAAGTCAAAAGACGTAATCATCTAGAAAAAACAGAGGAAATGTATTAAGCTGTGAAAGCAACTGAAAGATCTTTGCTTAGGTTTGATACGGAATTTATAAGCCTTCCCACAGTGTACACGCGAACAGTATTTGGATGATAAATTTGTAAGAAAAGGGGAAACGAGAGTTCCATCACAGCATTTATGCTAAAGGAAGAGTCTTTGCGAATACGAGTAAAAATAGAGCTGTAACCAGGATAAGACATATTGGATTAAAAAGCGTTCCGTGGTTAAAAAGATTAGAAAAAAATGAGCTTTCGGCCATCAGTCTATAGCCTTTAACGAATGAAAAAACGGAAATATATACGAAAAGGGCGCTAAAACTTGAGAATAAAAGAAGAAGTGTGAAAAAAGCTAAAAGATAAAAATGGAAATGAGGGCTAATTAAAATAAAATGGAATATTGCCTAGGCAACGGTTTTGAGTTATTATCCGCGTCGACAATTTTTGCTGTGTGTCAGGATTCGAGTGTTTTACGAACGCGGTAATCGCCTTTGTCTATGACAAAAGAATTTTTGAAATCAATGCAATGATTGTTTTCCACGCATGGTTGGCAACATAAGAGCCATTAGAATAGTTCTTCAAGTTCCGTTGATGTTCCTTTTTGCGGATTTGGAAGCATCTTCCGGTTTCTCCTATGTAGTTCCAAGGTCAGGTTTACATGGCATTTTGTAAACAACATTGCATTGAAGATCCGAAGGTTGTCTGAACTTTGGACACGGGAATTCTTGATGAAGGGTTTTGAGTGGTTTGTTGTCAACACGGATATCATTTTTGCTTCCAAACCCGCAGAAAGGAGCATGGCAAAATATGGCATTTATGCTATGGTATCGCGATTTTCCTATAGTTCTCTCTTACGCGAGAGACGTCAATATCTCGCGGTATTGTCGCGTCACTTTTGCGGGCTGTGATTGGTTTCAAAATAGTGATTGACATTGCGACACTGAGCTGGGTTGCCCACGTACGCATCAAATTCGAAATGTTCTGTCAAAAAACTAGCCTGTGACTGGTCAAAACTGACTGTGACTGGCGTCGCTTTATTCAAATGGCTTTCTGAACTCTCGTGCAGAGTTGATTGAACTTTTCGTTTACTGATTGAAAACGAGCTTCTGAGTGCTCTCGTGTTAACAGTTTTCGTCAAATTTACCTCCTCACTGAAAATCTTCATTACAACTGTTATGTTTACACATTACTATTAGGTCATTTAATAGAAACCTGCAGTTCTAAGAGATCTGAAATGGCGGTTATTGATTAAATTATCAAAACTTCAAAACACACTTCCAAAACAATCACGTGTTTCCAATTAAAAATTATTCTGATTGTCTTAAGCTAAAGTCTTGTAAATTCTTTTTTTTCCATCAAAAGAGGCAATGTAACTGTAACAAAGGTTAACAATTTGGCATGAAATTGAAAGTCACTTGCCATTTGGGAAGTTAATGTTAATCTGGCAAGAGTTCAAAGTGGGACAATTAAAAAGATTGGAGAACAACTGTCGGTGTTCGGCGCTCGTCGCGTTTACAGTTGTGGCCGTACTGTTGTAAACAGCTGTAGAGCATCTTCCCAGTTCTACCAGTCAATCGAACATTTCCTTCTGGGTTTGTACGGCGTTTTGACTGTAGGACTGGATGGGGGTAGGGTTGGCGTGCCCAGTGAGCTTAGAGATTGCCAGTGGATCGAAATGACCTCGAAGACTTTGAATAGCTGTTTTTCGACCCGACGAGTTGGTAAAGTTCCCCTCCTTTTGGATTTCTGCCTTCTCGACCATTCTTTTCATGATGTTGGCCAGTCCCTCTCTCTTTAGTGGAAGCTTCTTATACCAGATGTCTTCTCTGGGGTTATCGATGGGCTGGAATTAATATTCGCCGATACCCTCTGGTCTCTGGCTTAAATACTTCTTTAACGCAAGGTACGGATCTCTCTCACCACCCTTTCCTTGAAATATTTTGTTGTTGTACTTCCGTTTTGCTTTTGGGCTGTCAGTTTTCCCGGTTCTCGTTTCTGTGGAAAGCTCTGTGTATTCACAGAAGTTTCCTTGGTCTGTGAACCTTACAGTCCGAATGTTCCTGTCGGCATCTCATGCCTAACAATCTGGTGTTGTTCCACCATATAAAATTTAATAACTGTCGCGGAATTTTCAAACCAATAGCACCACTCGTCCACAGCTTCTCTATATGACTTTCATCTAACGGATCAGCCCTGTTAGGACGGTTTCCTTTTCCTTCAGCCTTTATTTGCTTTCTTTTTGAAGCGAGCTTCTTCTTAAGATTTTCATCCTCTCAGATGTCGAAAGACTCGTCGTCCTTTCTTTCGCGAAAAAAATCTTCTTAAACCATTTTGGTAAGTGCTCAGGGTGGACGGCTCGTATTATTCGCCAAGCCTTTCTCTGCTTTCTTTTCTTGTATCTCGTATTTCGAGAAAGAAGTGCTTCAGCAGGTCGGAAGCGTTGGCTTTGTTGTTGCTTGTGAACTGCAGTTTCTAACCATATCGATCATTGTACCAAGCTTGAAGGCGACGAGCAGCACTCAGTTCCTTTGACAGTGTTCTTTGCGACCTGCTTTTTTTCTGGAACTCTTCAATCTCCTCGTCGTCTAAGATAACAATGCTACTTCTTTTCTTTTCGTTCGGCTCAGTTTGGGGCTCAGTTTTGCTAGCTTTCGGCTCGCTATATTTACTTGGTGACTCTCCTGTTTCGGTTTCGGTATCGATGTTGTCAAACAACTCTTTGAAAAAAGTAACGCAATTATCAACATTTGGCATTTCGCCCAATTCATCACCACGGGAAACGATATGGAACCTCAACAACTCCTCCATTGAATTTCCACGCTTCTTCGGCTTCAATTGAACGATTTCAGACATTTAGACACGAAAAATTACGAAATTGCCGGCAAATTTCAAATATCCCGCGACGAAATTTGTTTGCGCGTGCAAAGTGTTGCCATCGATACGTTTGCAGGTAGCAAGAATATACATTTTGACCAGGCGCGAAATAATTTATTTTCAGTTTTACTTGTCTATATAATGGATGAATCGCGTACAAAACTAATTCCGATTTTGAGACGGCAATACCGCATTACATTGACCGCGTCGGAAGAAAAAATATTCCTTATTGGGTTTCGTCGCTACGCGACTCCGTCCAATACGGAGTATAATTTCCCCTAACTAGCCGTCAATATAATACGGTATTGCCGTCTCAAAATCGCAATTAGTTTATAATATCAGAGGAAATAAACATGCTAACAGAAGACTTGCTAAACATGCAATGTTATTGTTTTCACCGAAGGGCATAACCGTCAAATTGAAGTAGCAGGGCAAAGCTTAGGGGTCACAGCTTGCGGTCGACAAGGTCGCAGGTCACAAGTCATAGGTTACCGGTATAAGAAAGACAGAAACATAGAGTGACCAATAAAGCGACCTCCATATTATCGCGTTACGCAATACCAATGCATTCCGCAATGATTGTTCGCGGTCATTGCGCTTGTGGTCACTATCGACTTGGGTGAGAAATTCAACAGAAACGCACGGGCAGATGATGAGCCATGAAATATGTTAGTTAACTTGTTTAAACAGAGATCAACTTTGGATTCCAAAAATTTGAAAGTATGTTAACTTATTTCTATCTATTAGAAAGTATATCTCACATAAGCACAAGTTACAATTCGTGCCAACAAATTACACGAGCGCATTGAAAAACTCGCAAAGAAAGAAGCATTTATCACTTTAAATGACACCAGCGTAATAAAAACTGAAAAGGGGTCTAAAATTTACCGGTCAGAAGACGGGTCGTTTTAAAGTGTCCCAGTTCGTGTTGTGAACTGATTAGGGGCATGCTTTAGAGCAAAAACAAGGAAATCTATTGAGTTACGAAAGCGATTGAAAGATCTCTGGTTATATTTGATGCATGCGGAATGGCTACGCCTTCCCGCAGTGGACATCTCAACAGTATTTGGATTACAAATTTTTGACAAAAGGGGAAACGGGAGCTCGATGACACCGTTTATATCAATACAAGAATCTTGTTTTTATATATATATATATCGTTGGCTGATAAGCTGCAATTTAATGCCTTTTGTAGGGCCGGTTTACAAGCTACTACCTGTCGACGGATTTGGCGGCTCGAGAGTAACGGAAAACGAATCTCTTGTGTATTTTGACAGATGATTTACAGCCAATGGCGTCCGGCTTCAGGATATATGTTGAGAAGCACCAGTTTTCTTATAACGTCGGGCAGACACTTTCGTACAAATCGCAATGTCAATGAAACTGAAAAAAAAAAATCGGATGTTCTAATACACGTAAGATTTACGCTGGGATACACCTGGTATCATGTGAGCCAGCCTTGGGTTGAAATACCCCGGCAATATTGTAATTTTCTCAAAATTGGAACATTGTACATGAAGTAGATTTTGAGAAATTGAACTAGCCTTTAAAAAGTATGTACGGCTTTGTGGCCACTCTTTCCATCTAGCTGGCATAAGTTCTTGGTAAGATTTAACAGCTGGTGAAATCCTGTAACGTAGGAGTAGCCTGCATGCGAGGCTCTAGAACAGGGGAGGGTGGAGGGAAATCAGTCACGTGGGAAGCGTGGGATCCGATGCTAGGATCGGTAAGACATCGATAAAAACAAACACTGTATCGCGGCGCAACGTCCACTTTTATTGCAACAATTTTACTTGAATTATATTTACAGTTCACAATTTTAAGCGTCCAAAGTGAAACTGTGAGCTTCTTGGGTCCTTATTGGTCGTCCGATGTAATGGCCTTTTTTCTGTAACGCGGGATTTGGAATGACGGCATATTCGCAGTTATAACAGATGATTAGAAATGTAGCGGTCTTTGTTCGTGATATCTTGAAGTGGAAAGTTTTTCCCTCATCCAAGGGACTTGGTTTATTGACATATTTCAAGTATTCCTGAGTAAAAAACAATCATTAAAACTAGTCCCGCTATTTATAAGTATTCCAGTGTCTCATGAATTATGCATACGTACTGCCTCTTTGGTTTTAAGTAAAAAGGATTCCGAAGCAGTCGGAAGAAACGACCATTTTATCGAATCACCAATTCCATCAACTGAACCGGTTCTGTTTTGACAAGTTGTAGCCAATAAAGTGTGTGGATATCATGTAAACGTACTAAGAACTTGGTGAATCCGCATTTTCTTGTTGGTAGGTACTTGAATAACAACCAGCTGAAGGAACTACCCAAAGGAGTTTTTGATAACAATAAAGAGCTGTACGTGCTGTAAGTATAACTACTTTTTTGTCTGTAAAACAAAACTCCAGGGGCTAGGGCTGCTTGCTGAGAAATATTGTGTTTATCCTTTCTTAAAGTATATTCACGCGTGCAGCCTCAATTCAGTAGCTAGGTGTGAATCAATTCTCAATCAAAAAGTAAAAACTAGTTTAAAATGTAACAGCAATTGTTACTGAAAACGTCCATGTTAACTCACTACTGACCAAACTATTTGAAAGATTCAGTTTTAAACAGTTCTTGTCTCATTTACAAGTTGTTTCGTGTTGTTGTTGTTCAGTGTGTGTGTGTGTGTGTGTTTTTGTATTCTCTTTTGCTCTTTTTTCTTTTTGTTTGTGTGTTTGTTTTGTCTTTCTGTTTTGCTTTTTACACAAGTCAAAAGACGTGGTCATCTAAAAAAACAAAAGTAGAAATTTATTGAGCTGTGAAAGCAATTGAAAGATCTTTGTTTAGGTTTGAGGCGGAATTTATGAGCCTTCCCACAGTGTACACGCAAACAGCCTTTGGATGATAAATTTGTAACAAAAGGGGAAACAACAGTTCCATCACAGCATTTAGGTTAACAGAAGAATGTTTGTTTACATTCTTTTGCTGACGAGCTGCAATATAATGCAGTCGGTAAGGACTGGGTTGCGCGCTACTACCTGATGGCGAATTTTGCGGCCCGACAGTATCGAAAGACGAATATTCTCTGTATTTTGACACACGAGTTAGAGCCAAACGAGTCCTGATTCGGGAAATATGTTGCAGAGCTCACCAGCTTTGTTGTCAAATCGAGGGGACACTTTCGTACAAGCCGCCCTTATATCAATCAAAGTTAAAATATATCGGCTGTCAAAATACGCAAACGATTTACGCTTGGATACACCTGGTATCATGTGAACCGGCCTTTTAAAGTTGAAAGACCTCGGCAATCTTAGAATTCCCTGAAAATTCGAACGTGATACATAAAGAAGTTTTTGAGAAATTGACCTTTTGAACTGTGACAGTCTATCCTTTACAAAGTATGTACGTCCTCTGTGGCAATTCTTTCCATCCAGCTGGCGTGAGTTCGATGTAAAATTTAACAGCTGGTAAAAACCTGTAACGTTGGGAGTAGCCTGCGTGTGAGGCTCTAGAACAGGGGAGGGTGGAGGGAAATCAGTCACGTGGAAAGCGTGGGATCCGATGCTAGGATCGGTAACACAAAGATAAGAAGAAACACGGTATCGCAGTGCAACGACCACCTCTATTGCAACATGTTTACTTGAATTGTATTTACAGTTACAATTATAAGCTTGTACAGTGCAACAGTAAGCATGCAGCCTCCTTAATTGTTTTCCGCTGTAATGGCCGGTTTGATTCTGTACCGCACGAATTTGAATCACTGTATATTCGCAGTTATAACGGACGACTAGAAATGTAGCCTTTGCGCGTAATATCATAAAGTGGAAAATTTTTCCCCCTTCCAAGAGACTTGGAAATTCCACCTTTCTTTACGTATTTCAAATATTCCTGAGAAAAACAATCATTAAAAAAAAAATCGTGCTATTTATAAGTGTTTCTTTGTCTGATGACTTATGCATACTAACTGTCTCTTTATTTTTAACTTACAAGGAAGTAGTCGGAAGTAACGACTATATTGTCGATTCACTCATTCCATAAACTGACGCATTCGTATTTTTGAAGCTTTTAGCCAATTAAGTGTGTGGATATCATGTAAAGTTACTAACATATGGAACTTGGACAATCCGCATTTTTTTGTTGGTAGGCGCTTGAATAACAACGAGCTGAAGGAACTGCCCAAAGGAGTTTTTGATAACAATAAACAGCTGGGATGGCTGTGAGTATAACTACTCCTTACTTCTTTGTCTGTAAAGCAAACTCCAGGGGCTAGTTCTGCTTGCTGAAAAATACTGTGTTTATCTTTCCTAAAACATTTTTTCGCGTGCAGCCTTAGTTAAGTAACTAGGTGTGAATCAATTCTCAATCAAAAATAAAAACTATATAATGGCCAAAAAATATTAACTAAAATAGTGACCAAACCATTTGAAAGTTTTAGCATTAAACAGTTCTAAATTGTCTCATTTACAAGTTGTTTCGTTTTTTTGTTGTTGGCTGATGTGGTATTCTCTCTTAACATAATATGCATGAAATTCAGTTCTCAGTTCCATCAAAAAATAGGTCGTACGTTGCTCCAGCCACACGGCGAATGGATTTCAAATTTCCTTAGTTTTAGCTGTTACATTTTCATTGGAAAGACGGCTGATGATTTACCTTATTTCAAAACTCCTGGTTTGAGGTAGTTTTTCCCATAAACATTTTCTTTTTGGGTAATCTCGAATTCATTTTACTTTGTCAATAAACGAAAAAAAACAAATGAGGAATATAACGTTTTTGGCACTCGTTTCTTTTTCTTTTCTTTTCTTTTTGCTTCCTTCTTCCATGTCTTCCATGTCTTGGTGGGAACGCTTCAAATCATAATAACAAGAGCGTCAGTATGATCGACATAATCGTAATCATGAGAAAAAAGATTGTAATAATGTTGGTAATTATGCCCGTGTCCTTTAAACATTAAATCTTTATTTAAATCGAATTAAATCGACGATGATCCCTTATTAATTATAAAGTAACGTTTCGTTATATCATTAGTCTCGTGGAGACTTCTCTGATAACAAAATAAAAGACGTATCTGTTGTACTTTTCGTTAACATCACTCAGCTAAAATATCTATGAACAGAAATCAATGCAACTAAGGAAACGATTGAAAATGTGGTTAGCCATGATTTGAATCCGAGTTTGAACCGGTAGGCTGCCTAAACCACTCAGCCTCTGATAGGAACCAACTACGCTGGCAACATGGCTGTTTATTGAACTTATAATGGAAAGCTCCTGGTAGACATTTCAACAATTTTTTTTGAATCAGGTTTACCTAACTACTTTCGCACTCGATCGGTGATGCACGGCTAAATCCTCCAAAGAAAATTGATTTCTAGTCCACTCCCCCCTTACTAACATGAAAGGGAGGGGACTAGAAATCGATTTTCTTTGGTGGGTTTAGCCGTGCATTAGCAAAGCTGATAAGGCTTTTATCAACACAATGGACACACAGCGGGAGTTGCGCAAGTCTGTCAACCCCATTTTAACTTGCTTTTCACGTATTTCCGTCACTGGTTTCCTCCGGTCCACATCGTACGAAAGCGAACATTTAACCGTGAAAAAACCGTTTCCAAAAAAATTGAAAATAGCGACCGTCCCGGTTAAATTTTCGCCATGTAAGTGGAGAGAATATTATTTCAGAGGCACTTTTTACAAAAATCGACGCGTTTTTATTGCAAATTTGATGATTTATGGGGGTTTCAAAATTTGGCAAAATAGTTTCATCCCTTGTCTCTATTTTAACCGTAAGTTACGGTAATGCGCCCACAGTCATTGATGCATGCGCATCGTGGGGTTAATCTTTCAACAGCCCATGACGCTTTGTTGGATCACGTTCTTGTATTTAAATCAGCAAAATCGGTTTGCGAGGGACAATTTAGCCGCTCATTTACAACAAATTTGACTCCTCCGCACCTTGTGTGTAACGTGGAAACACTTGTAAATATTCAATAAAATGAAACAAGGACTTTTTTCGTTCAATCTTACTTTGAAACAAATGGAGCAATATGTTAAGAAATCTACTCAAGCAGTTTAAGGCCTGGGTTAAGGGTTTTTAAGAGGAAAAATGGTTTATTCGAGATAACTTTAACAAATTCAATGGCACTGAACTGAAATTTGGAAGATAAAAAGATCTTATCATTCTGAAAATTTCTAAGCATAATAAGTAGTGCTATAGATCACGTGACGTGTCACGTGATCGTTTTTGTGAAAAAAGCAAAGATTTGACAGGTAGGCGACGGTTTTAAGAGAAAACATCAAACAAAAACGCATTTCTAATAAAGATTAAATATCTCCATCGCTTCACGTTTGGAATGATCGTCCATTGTTCTCCAGAAAAAAATTATCAGCACAAAGGTCATTTTATAGTCCACAATTCAACCTTTGATTGTTAATTTCTCCAATTTAAAAACTTAAGGACAGTCATTCCAAACGTAGAAAGTTAAATATTTACAATCTGCTTCGGAAACACTAATTCAGTTATCTATATAAAGAAAATTCGCCGCCATATCGCCGATTTACGTAATTTTCATTTTTTGGTAACGTGATGTGTCACAGGATCAAAATTATACGTTAAGGCAAAAGAAAACGTCAAGTTTAATATTCCAGGAAAATTTCATCCTGTTCTAGGCAGAGAAACCGAAGATATAGGGGATCATTCATAATTTCTGAACACCCTTCAAACCCAGGCCTTAAACTGCTTGAGTACTCAAAAAGGGTCAAAAACAATGTGGCTGTTTTAAAAAAACTCGTCTAGTTCATCTGGATAAGACCCAATTTTCAATTTATTGTTCTGTTGTATGACAGTTTTCATACTACAAAAGATAGTTCATCCTTTATTAATGGCATTTGAGCAGACAAAATATGGTTTCTTTGGCTTTAGCAGAAGTTTTTTTTTTTATTGTTAAAAGCCTGCCCTTGAAGGGACAGCAAAATAAACAAAATCATCGCAGCAATTCTCAGAGGATGTGCTAAATTTTGGTAATGCATTAACAAATTCGATCCATCAGTGCTCCATTGGCTCGGGTATTTGTTGGGCATTTTTCCACATTTTCCTTCAAGGAGGAACTACATTATTGAGGCAGTCCCGGAGCATTTTAAAAATGCTTCGTGATCTCAACTTTACAAAAATTTGGCTTTGTTCAAAATTTTATCAGAAGATAAAAGAAACTAGCAATTTACTTTGTCTAAGTCAAAGGTACTTTGAGAAAACGAATGGTAACTTGGAACATACTAAGAAATGAGACTTTGAGACTCATTTTGTTACTGTATCAACAAAAAATTGAACTTGTCTTTCAAGTTTGCCGCGTGGCATTTGACTAGCTCATTGAACACAAAGGGTTTTACCTAGGGAAGATAGTCTCTCTGAAAAGGACTCAGTCGTAGACAGCAAGATCTTGTTATACCTTCGTGTAAGAACACCATCTAACAAGATCATATTTCCTGAATATATGGTGCTTTTCGTTTCGATTGCTATGCAATCCGACTATTTAGAGTACTTACGAAAGCCGAAGACTAATACACTGTATCGAGTTCATCTTGCGGATAAGTCTAGATTTCACAAACGTGATGATCTAATCTCCGCTCATTTGCTTGGCCTGATGAGCTGCCCAACTTGGCTGGACAGCACAGAATCGGTTTTGGCAGCACCATCTCATGCCATAAGCCTCTCAATATCTTGGCCAGATAAGCCTGATTAGATAACCGTTATCGATTTCGAAGATACCAAGGGAAATTTCGTGGTAACGTTTAGTCAATGTAGTTAAGTCGCCATGTAGAACTGGTTTTACAGCCAAAGTTGCGTAGTTGTGCCGCCCAGGCTGTGAAACCAGGGCCCACTTTCTGATAAAAATTGCTCCCCCTACGCTCCTCCCCTATTCTTGACAATGAACTGTGGTCGACTGTAGCAGATGCGAGTTGCATTTTAGGAAATATTAAGGAAAATAGGGATGACAGTGGTGACGCAACCCCGTTACCCTGCTCGCTCTTACCCCCGCCTCCCCACTTACCTCCCCATTCGTCAGGAAACAGTCATAGTAAAAAAGCACACTGCCAAATAACTCACTAAAAATCGTAAATGTGTGTGGATGTAATAAACAGTAATCCGGAATCAAATTATAATCGTTTTAAAGGTAATTCCATTTCGTTATCCTAATTAAGGAACCACACAACACTTTTTAAATTTAAAAACATGTTTTGACAGAAACTTCTGTCATCTTCAGTCTAAATTACAAAGCACAGAGTTGAATATATAGTGCAAACCAAAATGCTAATTAACTATAAACACAAAGGAAAAATGACAATGTACCGAATATTACAGAGAAAGTTTTAAATTAACATGATAAACTTGATGATTAAGTGTAGGTTTTTCTCATTGAATGTGAATGGCTTCTTTTATCTTAAGTTGAGAGGTGGTAGGAGCGTGATCTAGGATGCTGAAACAGTCAGTAGAGCACGAAGTGCGGCAATGCTCAGAACTTTGTTAATGTTTAAAAATGTGAGAGGTCCTGTCACTGAAAATGTGCTCACGTACGCGCTAGGAAAAATGCCGGGTGGTTTCGCCGACATAGCAGGCATTACAGCCCGCACACAAAAACTTATAAACCACACCCGCACGGAGACCACGAGGGACAGGATGTTTCACACTGAACAGGTTACCGATCTTAAAGGATGAGAAAACTAACTTAATATCAATGTTGTTACAATAACGTTTGACAAAATGGCGAACCTTTTTCTGCGTGATAATAGAAAAAGGACCAATGTAAGGTAACTTAAAGTAAAGGGTACGTACAGTGTCAGAGACGGAAACCGGGGGATTACCGCCATGACGAGTAAATGTGAGGCAACGATTAATAGTGTTTTGGACTAGATGGACTGGAAAAAGATTCTTCTGAAGGATTTTTGTAAGTTTCGTAATGTCCTCATGAAAGCCCAACCAGGTGTTGTTGATCTTATTGGCCCTGTCCACAAGGGAGCGAATGAGACCCAGTTTGTAGGAATGCGATGTAAAACTCAAGTAATTGGTTAAAAGGCCCGTGAAGGTCTTCTTACGGTAAACACTAGTGACAGGAGAATGAGTGTCACTGTTGATTAAGACATCTAAGAAAGGTATCCTGTGATCTATTTCCTTTTCCATAGTGAACCTGATGTTCGGCTGCCTAGAGTTAATATAGTTGAATAATAGTAACGCTGGATTCTCCGAATGAAATGAGCAAAAGGTATCATCAACATAACGTCGGTAAAACAATATCTCGAAGTCCTGGAAATGTTCCAGCCATAATTTTTCATGATGACCCATAAATAAATTAAAAAGAACAGGGGCGAGTGGGGTGCCCATAGCTACACCATTTATCTGGTCGTAAAAGGAACCCTTAAATAAAAAAATGGGTGTGAGCGGTTGCTACGGAAAAAAGGCTCTTAAGTTCAGTGTTGCTTAACTTAAGATCAGGGTTGCCGTCCGAAATGTATTTGACCGCTAAGTCAATACATTCTTCAAGAGGTATGTTTGTAAAAAGACTCACAACGTCAAAAGAAACCATAAAGTTACCATGCATAGTTAAACCTTGAATATCCTGGACAAAGGTAAACGTGTCAGAGGCGCAATGTTCAGTTGGAATGTACGGTGTTAGCAACTTGCACAAATATTTGGCCAGGTTGTAGTTGTATGTTTCAATGGATGACACTATGGGGCGGAATGGCGGGATGGAGTTGTGTCCACGTTCCTTGTGCATCTTTGGTAAGCCATAAATTCTTGCGGGTTGTGAACCTTTGGGATAAATGCTGTTGTACACATCACTGTCAAGGTGACCGTTTTTCTTTAATTTGCGAAGAAGTTGTTGTAATTTGCCCTCTCTCATGAGGGTGGGATCATCCTTGATGGGTCGAAATTTGGACGTGTATTTTTAAGGTCAGGAGGTCAGTAATTTGATACCTGCTCTGCCTACGAGAAGCTCCGCCTCCGGTTTTAAGCGTTGAGTCAGCAAACCCAGCAGCCCTTGGCTTTGCCACAGTCTGGATTCGCTGGATTTCCAACACCTTGTCCACGTTGTCCTCCAATAAGCGAAGCATTCTCACACGATACCATTTCGGCACAATTTGTTTGAACGCCGTGATACCATCGCCGTGATAGAATCATTAGAGTTGGATTGCAGAGCAAAAACTGAAGTGATCTGAATATTAAGTTATAGTTATCGGCCTGAAGCGACGGGTTATGTGATTTATTCCCCTCGTGCGTTGCCCGAGGGGAATAAATCACAGAAACCACGCGCTGGAAGGCCGATAAACGGCTTATTTTTACATTGGCAAGGATTTCTCAAGGGATGCAAAAATATACTGAGGAAAAATGCCTCTATTTTCCATCTTTCTTTTGTTTTTCAAAACTCCATGCTGGCCACTGGTGGGATTCACAGGTTTTTCGGCTTTTTAATTATGTTAGTTTTTTAAAGTCGCATTTCGAATTAGTTGTTCGTCTTGTTTGTAGTGAATGCTAGGAACAGGCAAGCAATGTTGACTGATTCAGAGTCAGAACTGTTTGTTACTCAAAGCCGTTTCAGTGGCAGCACCTCAATTGAGCTTTCGGAAAACAACTTTGAATCTTTATTTGCTGGTGCAAACAACAAGAAAGCACTTGACAATTTCAATTTACGCACCGAAGATCTTTTGACCGACCTTTTTACAGATAAAGAAGATTCCGACCGAGGGATCACTACTGTAAACTACAAGGAAATTCAGAGGAGAAATGATGCAAGAATACCACAAAACACTAAAAAGGGCAACTTCATGGAGTACACGAGTATGGTATGACTGGGTTACGGAGCGAAACTCGTGACCAATAAATGACAGCGACACTTTCGTGGTAGCTCCAAACAGTGAAATTTTAAATACACTGTGCAATTTCGAACTGTCGTTTTGGCTGAGCAAAGTGTACATGAAGTAAGGAAGAAAGATAAGAGTGAATACCCTCAAAATGCACTGTATTTACCGTGTACAGGTTTGCAGCGTTCAATTTTGGAAATTGTAGCGTCGTATTAAATATTTCCAAATAAACATTTGTTAATTTGTTCTTCATAAAAAGCTAATTTAAATACGAGGGTATTATGTGTTGATATGCAAGGGAGATAAGTGACTTATCCCCCTTGTATATTAACACATAATCCCCTCGCATTTAAATTAGCTGTTCATTAGCCCCGCACTTCCCTTCAAACAATGAAAGCCGTACCCAGCTTTTTAGACAGTTGATTTGAGTGTTATGTAATATATTCCCCCCGGGAGTGATTGTACCTTTCGGGGATTGAAATTCGTGGTTTGGTACCCGTCATAGGTACCGTAGAATTCCGAATTATCCTCTTATCGAACTACGAAAGTATAAATGGCCTCCGCGAAAGAAACGGCCCACCCGAAAGTAGCGGCTATACGAAAATGACAACTCAACAACAATTAAATGCCGTATTGTATTTGATGTAACGTTTCAAGTAGTCCTTTTTGACTATAAATACCAACATCCTAGGAGTAAATTGTGTCCATTTCGATCGACTTATTGATGCGATTAAAGTATTTAGCGTTACATAAGTGAAGGAACATGATAAATGTCTCCTCTTTCTTGCTCGCAGTATAATACGAAAATTATTTTCGCTATAAAGTACGAAGATTTGTGGCCATTTTTTGTTAAAGCTTGCTTTGTTCATGTGGAGAGTAAATAACAAGTACAAACGGAAACAAACGGTTTTTAGCCACCCGAAAGTAACGGCTACTCGATAGTAGCGGCCCCTTTGGCCTGCTAAATCCGAAAGTAACGGGGGCCACTGCTTTCGTAATTCTACGGTATGGCGTACCTTACACCTTTTAGCCTGTTTTAGGTACCACTAAGTGGGAAAATTGTTCGGACCAC